>NC_139695.1:11898182-12410682 GCF_964106915.1 Podarcis gaigeae | reverse complement strand
TACAAGGAGCCAGAAAGTTGATGAAGGAATACTTTGAAAACAATTGGAGGAAAGGGACAGATGTAAAAACAGTGTGGGATGCTGGGAAGGCAGTTGTTAGGGGATATTTCATACAACAAAACTCAATAGCATATAAGAATAAAAAAAGAAAAGAAAAGGGAGCTTTTAGAAGAAATTAAAAGGAAGGAAAAATTGGCCTAGGCAAGCAAAAATAAAGAGAGATTAAATCAAGAAATTAAATTACTGACAGTAGAATACAATAAAATTATAGAACAGGAGGTAGAACAACAAATCAAATTTTGGAAATATAAAAATTTTGAATGGGCAAATAAACCAGGCAAGATCCTTGCCTGGCAATTAAAGAAACAAAGAAATGAAAAATTAATAAATAAGATAAAAGTAGAAGAGAGGATGTCAGGGAACTGCCATCGGAGCCCAGAGTGGAGATAAGGCTCCCTAGCGATGCAGGAGAAGGACCCAGCAGGGAGAGAGGAAACACTTCCTCTGAGGAAGGAAATCAGCGTGACACCAGGAAGAAAGGGGAGCAGGGAAGGACTTCGGAGAAATGGATCCAAGACTCTTCCACAGAGACCAGTGGGGAGAGCCCAGGACCTCCGCTGGCCACGCCCACTCTGCGCAGAAAACTTCCGCGCAGGGAGGCTAGGCGGAGACTTGGTGTCAAAGAGCTTTTATCCTGGAAGAAGTTCAGGAAACGCCCACTGACGGATTCTGCCAGTGACTGACACAGCCACGGAGAAAGGGCTGTCCAGCCAGGGAAAGGTTTAGCCAGACAACGTTGCCTAGAGCAGCGGCCACTTACACACGAGCAACCCCAATTCCCTTTACAGAGGACAATAAGGGATATTACAGAAATTAAAAAAGACTTTGAAAAATATTATAAAAAATTATATCAAAAAGATGAAATGTCAATAGAAGAAATAGAGGAATATATAAAGAAAAATAAATTAATAGAGATCGCAGAAGTAGACCATAAATTATTAAATGAACCAATATCAACCGTAGAAATTAATGAATCAATTCAAAAATTCAAAATAGGGAAATCCCCAGGTCCAGACGGCATACCAGCAGAATACTATAAAGAAATTGTCAGGGAACTGACATCGGATCCAGGAGTAGAGGCAGGGCTCCCAAGCGATGCCGGAGAAGGGCCCAGCAGGGAGAGAGGAGACTCAGCAGCTGGGGAAGGAAATCAGCGTAACACCAGGGATAAAGGGGGCGGATGGGGGAATCGGAGAGAGGGCTCCAGGACTCTTCGCCGGAGACCAGCGGGGAGAGCACAGGTCCTCCGCTACCCACGCCCTCCCTGAGCAGAAGACATCCGCGCAGGGAAAGTAGGCGTAGACTTGGCGTCAAAGAATTTCTTTGCTGGAAGAAATTCAAGAAACGCCCACTGATGGATTCTGCTAGCGACTGAACAACCACGAAGTGAAGGGCTGTCCAGCCAGGAAAGGTTTAACCAGGCCACCTAGCCAGGAGTGGCGGCAACTTACGCACAAGCAACCCCATATAACCATTACAGCAATCCGTCAGTCCCTGATGTTGCTTGTGCACAGCGACAGGCAGGCAGCACCATGAGCCAACCGGAGGAGCAGGCGCCACGGAGCAGGCAGCTGGAGTGCAAAACCTGGTGGAGAGGAACCGAGATTTAGAACAGCATGTGGCTCTGCTGACGGCGCGGCTAGACGAAAGGCGGGCGCAGGATGCACAGATCAGACCCACCCCCATCACAAGGAAGGTACCGGGACTGGTACACAAGTTTGGGGGGAAGCCCCAGGACTATAACGCGTTCCGAACGGAAATAGAGTACGCTTTGGAACTGCAGCATAATGACTTTGCTGCTGAGGGAGAGGGTAGCCTATGTTGTTGGGCATCTACAGGGTTGGGGCCCGGGAATGGGTCAGGCCCCTAATGGCGACGCAAAATGCTGCCTTGAAGGACCTTAGGAAATTTTTTGGCGCGATGGATGCAATGTACTCCAGTCAAGTGGAGCAAAATGTGACTCGCCAGGAACTGATGGGTGCAAGCAGGGGAGCCAATCAGTTAGAGAGTACTGGTCGCGTTTTGTGATGCTGATCCACCGGCTCGGGTGGGATCTGGACTCTGAGCCCATTCAAATGTTATTTGAGGAGGGGTTGTCCCCAACGGTGAAGGACGAGCTTTCCCGCACGCCCCGCACGCAGTCGATGGACCAGCTGACCAAGGCTGTGCTTGCGATTGGAGTACGCCAGGAAGCGCGGGCGCAGGAGAAGTGCGTGTCAGAAGGCGTGGCGTAGCTAATTGGTTTACGACCCCAATTAGTCCCAGCTTACGGCGATCTCAGCCCGGCACGTTTCCTTATAGCTGTGCCTTCTGCTGTTCCGATCCCTCCTTCGCCACGAAGTGCAGAGTAAACACAGCGGAGCTATTGCGTCCCGGTGTAAAAGAGCAAACACACCCAGTCTTTAGTGTGTTTATTTATCAGTCTTTATTACAGCAGTAAAATAATAAAACAATAAATCTCAGATTTCCCCTGGGCTGCTAGCAGTCATGGCTACCGTCTCCTTCGGAAGCAGAGACAAAGAGGCAGTGAGGAATAACTCCTCCCTCCTTCCAAATCACGCGTCAGAATGGACAGACGTCACCCAGAACTCCTTAACCCTGTGAGTTCTGAAACCACTAACAGTGCGAAGGGAGAGGGGAACGTTGCCATGACTACCGCATTCCTGAAATGCCGAGGCAGTCTTCCCAGCCAGCTGAACCAATGGAGATAGATGGCGCACGCGCACGCGTGGTTTTAAACTCCAGTGAAGGTCGCAAGAAGGAGGGAAAGGATTGGAAAACCACCAAGAAGTGCTTCCTCTGCCAACGGCCAGGACATTTTGCCAGGGTCTGCCCTCAAAGAAAGGCATGGCAAGGAATGGTGGGAGCCGCTGGCTGTGAGGAGGAGGAGAGGAAAAGGGGCAGGTGCAGGGAAACGCCAACGCTTGGCTGCCACTCAGCGGGCACAGCAGCCAGGCCAGCAACCAATAGAAGTGCCCCAGCCAGACTCCCCCAAGGCAGCTATAGCCATAGAAGTGGTGCTAGAACTCCCGAATGGGCACCCAGTCAAGGTGAAGGCGCTGCTGGATTCAGGCAGCTCCTGCAATTTCTTCAGCAAGGACTTCGCTCTGGAGCACCAACTCCACCTGCTGCCCCTAGATTTCCCCTTGCAAGTGACCACCATCGATGGCAGAGAACTTCTGGGAGGGGAAATGACGCACCAGACCCCACCAATGAGAATGAGGGTTTCCAGGCACACAGAGACCATTGCCTTTCACGTAGCCACACTGGCAGGACCCCCAATAATATTAGGGATGAGCTGGCTGGCACTACATGATCCAGTAGTGGCATGGCACCAGCGGACAGTTACTTTTGGGTCAGCTCACTGCTTGGAGCACTGTCACGGGGGGGGGGGAAACCCCGAGGATGGCTGTAGCCAGGGTGGCAGGGATGGCGGTGGGGAAAAAAGGGAAGGTACCACCGCAATACGCTGACCTGCAGGAGGTCTTCAGTGAGAAGGAAGCGGATAGACTACCCCCCCCATAGGCCCTTTGACTGTCAAATCAACCTACTCCCAGGAGCTCAGCTGCCAGTGGGTAAACTGTATGCCATGTCAGACAGAGAGATGCAGGAGTTACGGGGGTTTATTGACAAGAACCTGAAAAGAGGTTTCATAAGAGAATCAAGGGCGGTGGGAGGCAGTCCGGTGTTCTTTGTGGACAAAAAAGACACTAAACAGCCCAGATTGGTAGTAGATTTCAGGGCGTTGAACCTTGTATCGGAACCCGTGACCTTCCCAATGCCCAGGATTGACGATATTTTAACCAGGGTGAGGAAGGGGAAGATTTTTACCAAGCTGGACCTCAGGGGAGCGTACAATTCGATTAGAATGAGGGAGGGGGACGAATGGAAAACCACCATGTTCACCCCCCTGGGGGCCTTTGATTACTTAGTTATGCCATTTGGATTACAGTCGGGCTCCGCCTGTTTTCAAGCTTTCATGCACCACGTGTTAGGGTCCCTGCTGTACAAGAACTGCGTAGCCTTTTTGGACGACGTCTTAATCTATTCGGACAATGAGAAGCAACATGTCAGAGATGTCAGAGAAGTGCTAAAGAGACCAGTTGTGGGTCAAGCTGGAAAAATGCCAATTTCACGCCAGAGAAGTCGAGTTCCTGGGGTACAAGTTGTCAGACAGGGGCCTAGCTATGGACCCCAGCAAGGTGCAGGCGGTACTGGAGTGGAAGGCCCCCAAAACCCGGAAGGACGTGCAGAGGTTCCTAGGGTTCAGCAACTTCTACCAGAAGTTACATCAGGAACTTCGCCCACCTGACAGCGACCATCACAGATTGTCTCAGTAGCAAAAAGAAAAAACAAAAAATTTTTTGTTTTGACTATGGCAGACCAACACGGCTACCTATCTGTAACTAGCAAAAAGAAGTTCGTCTGGACAGAAAGTGCCCAGCAATCCTTCGAAAGGCTGAAGAAGGCGTTCGCTTCGGAAGAGCAGCTCCTGCAGGTGGATCTGCAGAAGCCAATGAGGCTGGAGACTGACGCGTCAGACCGGGCCATCGGAGCGGTACTGTTGCAGCCGGGGCCCCAGCAGAGCTGGAGGCCGTGCACCTTTTTTTCGAGGAAGCTGAGCAAGTCGAAGCAAAACTACACGGTGTATAACCGCAAACTGCTTGCAATTTATGCAGCATTTCAACGATGGAGACATCTGCTAATAGGAGCGCAGCACAAGATCCAGGTGTGTACGGATCACAAGAACTTGGAATACTGGAGGACTGCGCGAGTACTCAACCAGAGACAGATTCGGTGGGCACAGGAGTTCTCCAAGTTTCTTCGAGATCCGGTACGTGCCGGGGGAGAACGTAAGAGCGGATGCTCTCTCCCGGAAGCCGGAGTACATGGAAGGAGAGGGACCGCTGGAAGTCAGACACATGTTCCCCGAGAACCGATGGGTGTGTGGGGGAGTGTTGGTTGGGAAACGAGAACTAGCCGGGCTCACTAGAAATGACGAATTCGCTCAAACAAAAATCAGGGAACTCCGGAACGGAAGGGAAAACCAGGGAGAGTTTGAGGAAAAGGAAGGGGTACTGTACTACAAGGGAGCGCTGTACGTACCGGGGGAGACCTTGAGGGGAAGGGTACTCAAACAACTCCACGACAACCCAACAGCGGAACATTTTGTTCAACACAAAACCATGTTGCTTGTCACCAGGCAGTTCTGGTGGCCAAGGGTAAGGGAAGATGTACGGGAGTACGTACGGGGGTGCGACCGCTGCCAGAGGGCCAAGGGGGAGAGGGCTGCACCTACAGGGTTACTGGAACCCTTACCCACGCCGGGAAGACCCTGGGAGGTGGTATCCATAGATTTTATGACAGATTTGCCCAAATCAAGGGGGAAGACAGCAGTCATGGTAGTAGTCGATCTGTTAACAAAAATGTGCCATTTCATAGCTTGCTCGCATGCGGTAACGGCAGAGGAAACAGCCAGATTGTTTGTGGATCACGTCTTCAGGCTGCATGGGGCTCCCTCGAGGGTCATCTTCGATCGTGGGAAACAATTTACTTCCCGGTTCTGAAGGAAGCTCATGGGCTTGCTGCAGGTCGAGGTGGGCTTCTCGACGGCGAGACACCCGGAAACCAACGGGCAAGCAGAAAGAGCGAACAGTATACTCCAGCAATACCTACGCTGCTACGTCAACGAGAGACAGAACGATTGGGTAGAGAAACTAGCGCTGGCCGAATTTGCGTACAATAACGCTGAACATGTGTCCACGGGAATGAGCCCATTCATGGCCAATTATGGGTGTCATCCCAAGGCTTTCCCAGGGAGGGGGGAGGAAGGGTGGAGCGTACCTGCGGCAGTGTTGGTGCTGACCTTTAAAACCCTAAATGGCCTCGGCCCAGCAGACCTGAAGGAGCGTCTCCACCCCCATCATTCAGCTCAGACACTGAGGTCCAGCACTGAGGGCCTTCTGGCGTTTCCCTCACTGCGAGAAGCAAAGCTACAGGGAACCAGGCAGAGGGCCTTCTCGGTAGTGGCGCCCACCCTGTGGAACGTCCTCCCATCAGATGTCAAAGAGATAAACAACTACCTGATATTTAGAAGACAACTGATGGCAGCCTTGTTTAGGGACATTTTTAATGTGTGACTTTTTAATGTATTTTTATTTCATTTTTTGGGAAGTCGCCCAGAGTGGCTGGGGAAGCCCAGCCAGATGGGTGGGGTACAAATAATAAATTATTATTATTAGTAATAGTAGTAGTAGTAGTAGTAGTAGTAGTAGTAGTAGTATTGGTGTGCTGCCCAGGAGGACTCCCCTGTGTGAGTGCCTGAGGGCCCTGCTCCTGCCACTCACCACCTGGCCCAGGGCGGGACCTGACAGACCTCACAAGGACTGCTACTGCTCTGCTGCCCAGGAGGACTCCCCTGCGTGAGTGCCTGAGGGCACTGCTCCTGCCACTCACCATCTGGCCCAGGGCGGGGCCTGACAGACCTCACAAGGACGGTTGCTGTCACTGCTGCTGCTGCCCAGGAGGACCCGGAGGGGCACAGAGTTATTTCTAAAATGTTTTAAAATTTTCCTTTCCCTTTTGACTTTTTTTGTATGTGGGGGGTGGGGGGTGGGATGGATGTTTGGTTGGGCTTGGGGATTTGTTTGATTTTGATGGATTTGTAATTTTTAAAGTTTTTTGTTTGTATTGTTTCATTGTTTTCTGGAGTTTTTAAAAATTGTTTTAAGGTCTTATTTTGTTCTTAAGGGGAGGGGTCAGGGCTGCCGGGGAGTGGGTCCCAGCCATCAAAATGGCTGGGGCATGTTCCACAGAGGGGGATGCGCTGGGACAACCGATCTCAGTGAACACGGGTAGGAGGAGGAGTTACGCTAAGATTAGACCATGTCATTACAGAGGAGGCAGGTTTAGTCGTTGTCTGAGGACTATCCCTGCCTCTGTGTCTGGTCCTGACCGAACGGATATTAGAATCAGCAAGGGATACCCACATGACCTGAAGGTGCTGCTGTGCAATGCCAGGTCAATGATGAATAAAACCACTGCCATCCATGACTTGATCATGGATGGAGGGCCTGTCCTTGCTGCTGCTTGTCCACCAGGTTTCTCTTACACACAGCAACCCAGGCCTTGTGGGCAGGGAGGGGAGGTTGCAGTGATTTTTAGGAAGTCATTAGTTTGCACCAGGTGTCCTATTGGGAAGACCCAGTTCTCTGAGTGCATGTTCTGGAAGTTGGGCAATAGGGGCAGTACAGGTTTCCTTTTGGTGTACCAACCTCCCCGCTGCACCAAGGATTCCCTGCTCGAGCTGCTTCAGGTCGTGGCGGATGTTCTCCTGGAGACACCTAGCTTGGTCGTCCTAGGGGATTTTAACATCCATGCTGACACGACCTTGCAAGGGGCCGCTCGGGACTTCGTGGAAGGCATGGCCTCCATGGGGCTGTCCCTGAATAAGTCTGGCCCAACCCATAGCCGCGGACATGCCTTGGACCTGGTGATTACCTCTGTGGATGTTGGTGATCTGACACTAAGTAAAAGTGAAATGAAAGAAGTGCCATGGTCAGATCACTTCCTGGTGCAACTTGACTTCTCTGTGACCCTTCCCCTCTGCAGGGAGGTGGGACCGATTCAGATGGTCCGCCCCCACTACTTAATGGATCCAATTGGCTTCCAGAGAGTGGTAGGGGATGTTTTATCCCAAGTTGATGGCCTTTCAGCTGATTCCCTGGTGGCCCGCTGGAATGCGGAGTTAACCAGGGCTATTGACTGTTTGGCTCTGAAGCGCCCTCTCCGATTGCATGGAGCCCGGACAGCCCCATGGTTTTCTACGGATCTGAGGGCAATGAAACAATTGTTGAGATGGCTAGAGCGCCGGTGGCAGATGACCCATTCTGAAGCTGACCAGACACGGGTTAGAGCTCAATGTCGAGCCTACCAAGTGGTGGTAGCGGCGGCGAAGAAGAATTTCTTCACCGCCTCTATTGCATCTGCAGAAAACAGCAGCAGGAGACTTTTTCAGGTGGTTCGCAATTTAGCGGAATCACCTGCTACATCGGGGACCAGTACGGGGTCCAGTACGGGCCACATGGTCTCCTGCAATGATTTTGCAAAGTTTTTTGCAGATAAAGTCGCTCAGATTTGGGAAGAGGTAGACGGGAAGAGGGCGGGGTATAAATAATAAATTATTATTATTATTATAGTACTTTGTAGGATTTAATCATCTTTATAGGTCTTTTAAATTTCTTATCTATCTATCTAACTATCCCCTCCCCCTTTTCCCTTTCTGTACTTCCCTATCCTTATAAAATTGAATATATATATATATTTTAAAAAATACAGCTCCACAGTTTTCTGGGTCACCCCATATTCATTACGAGTATGGTGGGGTGCCCGTGACGGAGCTTCAAGAACATCTTATAGGGTTTTTATGAAAACCTACGAAATGGCAGTGAAGGCCGCTAAGAAGTCCTACTTCTCGGCCTCCATTGCCTCCGCTAGCTCTCGCGCAATTATTTAGTATAATTAGGTCTTTAACGTCCCTTGAAGGACAGCCAAATTTAAATAACAATTCGACACACAGCTGTGAGGCATTTGCGAGCTTTTTTGCGGAGAAGGTCCTGTTGCTCCGCCGTGACCTCCCTGCCAATTTGGATACAATAAAGGAACTGGAGGCCCCTCGACTGTCCTCAGGTCCAGTATTGGACCACTTTGACTGGATATCCCCAGCCGATGTGGACAGACTCCTCCAAGCTGGAAAGCCCACCACCTGTCCTCTTGACCTGTGCCCGTCTTGGCTGATTAGAGCGTGTCCAGACGAGGTGCGGGCCCCCCTGGGTGATATCATCAATTTGTCCCTTGGCACCGGGATATTCCCAGGGGAACTGAAGGAGGCAGTGGTGCGTCTGCTCTTAAAGAAAACATCATTAGATCCTTTAAAGGTAAAGGTACCCCTGCCCGTACGGGCCAGTCTTGACAGACTCTGGGGTTGTGCGCCCATCTCACTTAAGAGGCCAGGGGCCAGCGCTGTCCGGAGACACTTCCGGGTCACGTGGCCAGCGTGACATCGCTGCTCTGGCGAGCCAGAGCCGCACACGGAAACGCCGTTTACCTTCCCGCTGGTAAGCGGTCCCTATTTATCTACTTGCACCCGGAGGTGCTTTCGAACTGGACCCGAGGACAGTCGAGGGGCCTCCAGTTCCTTTATTGTATCCAAATCCTTTAGATCTATCCAATTACCACCCGGTTTCGAATCTTCCATTCCTGGGTAAGGTGATTGAGAGAGCGGTTGCTGAACAGCTTGGTAGGTTTCTGGATGAAACATCGGCTCTCGATCCATTCCAGTCCGGCTTCCGCGCTGGTCATGGGACCGAGACGGTTCTGGTTGCCCTAACAGATGATCTCCGCAGGCAGCTGGATCGAGGTGGGTCGGGGCTGCTGATTCTTCTAGACCTGTCAGCAGGCTTCGACATGGTCGATCACGAACTCCTGGACCACCGCCTTGCCGACGTGGGGATCCAGGGCACAATCCTTCAATGGCTGCGCTCGTTTCTCTCTGGTCGGGGACAGAGGGTGGCGCTTTGGGGGGAATTGTCATCGCGCCACTCCTTGGTGTGTGGAGTGCCTCAGGGTGCGATTCTCTCCCCGATGCTTTTTAACATCTTTATGCGCCCCCTCGCCCAGCTTGTCCAGAGTTTTGGGCTGGGTTGCCATCAGTATGCCGATGACACCCAACTCTATCTGTTGATAGACGGCCATCCTGACTCGGCCCCAGACACACTGACCAGATGTCTTGAAGCTGTGGCTGGATGGTTATGTGGGAGCCGGTTGAAGTTAAATCCTTCGAAGACAGAGGTCCTCTGGCTGAGACGGAGCGATATGGGATTGAGGGGGCAACTCCCATCTCTTGCGGGGGTGCAATTAGTGCCAGCATCGTCCGTTAAGAGTTTGGGTGTAATCTTCGATACCTCCCTCTCTATGGAGGCGCAGATTACAGCTATAACAAAGGCGGCATTTTTTCATCTCCACCAAGCTAAGCAGTTGGCTCCTTATCTCTCTCGCCCTGACCTAGCCACTGTGATCCACGCGACGGTCACCTCCAGACTGGATTATTGTAACTCGCTCTACGTGGGGCTGCCCTTGAAACTGACCCAGAAACTCCAGCGGGTGCAGAATGCCGCGGCGAGACTCCTTATGGGGTCTTCGCTGCGAGATCATATTCACCCGGTACTATACCAGCTGCACTGGCTCCCGGTGGAGTACAGGATAAGGTTTAAGGTGCTGGTTTTAACCTTTAAAGCCCTATACGGCCTAGGACCCTTGTACCTACGGGACCGCCTCTCCTGGTATGCCCCACAGAGAAATTTACGGTCTGCAAATAAAAACATCCTAAAGATCCCAGGCCACAGAGAAGTTAGGCTGGCCTCAACTATAGCCAGGGCTTTCTCGGCCGCGGCTCCAATCTGGTGGAACGCTCTGTCACAAGAGACTAGGGCCCTGCAGGACCTGACATCTTTCCGCAGGGCCTGCAAGACAGAGCTGTTCCACCAGGCCTTTGGTCAGGGCGCAGCCTGACCCCCTCCTCTGGCAATCTGCACAGAATTTTGCTTGATGGTTGCCATTAATTTGATCTTAATTTGATTTTAATTAATTTTATAATGAATGTTTTTAGAATGTTGGACTATTTTGATTGTTGTTAGCCACCCTGAGCCCAGCTTCGGCTGGGGAGGGCTGGATATAAATAAAATTTATTATTATTATTATTATTATTATTATTATTATTATTACCCACCCACCTATGCTGTTCATGGCCAGATCACTTTGGGGCACTGCCATGCTGTAAAAACATTCTCATGAAGCATGGATCCCCGTGGATCCTTTGGTTTTTTATGTTTGGTCACCCCTGAAATCACTATCAAATCACACATGATGTATATCTGATAATTTATTGCTCAGAGAGATAAGGTCCAGCAGGCTTCTGCTACGCAGCACGCATTCCAAACCTCTGAGCGCTGGGAGTCAAACAGCGTTCAGGAACGAAGGCTTCTGTCTTCTGTGCATTGGTGTGCATAAATCAGGCTCTCACATAGAGTTACTAAAACTAAAAGCAGTTTATTTACAGCAGAGTTTAGCCATTATCCAGCAACATCGCACAAATGTGTCTGTCCTGGACAAAAGCAAAAGCAGACAGAACAAAGAACTGAGACTCTCGGAAGTGACGCAGAGTCTCTCCGCCCCACAATAGGCAGGATGCAAACTCTGAGCTGTTTAACCCTGTAAGCTCAGGTTCTCCTCACAGTATATGACCACAGAATGAACCACAAAAACCGCAGAGCACAGCCAAAGAACAAACACTGTATTAAATACTTTAATCCACAATGATCGTCATGATTGTTAAATGGACTCCACCAAATTACATTGTAAGACCACACCAATGTCCATGGAATGACCGAAATAAAAACTCTATCTGAAATGGTTCTGCATTAGCAAGAACATTGTATTAAAATGACATTCATATCCATAGCTTCCACTGTGAAGAACTGCACCTGGGCATTTTTGATGCTGCCAAACTTCAAGAGTATCCAAGGCAGACATTGTGATGATCTTACCTGTGAATGTAAATTATCAAACCAACTAGATGGAGACCACCAAAGTAACCATGAAAAGCAATCATCTGTCTTGCGTCAATTCAGCTACAAATGGTTTTGGGACAAAAGTTGGTTGTTTTGGCAGGGTGATGGTAATTATAAATGGAGGTTTAACTGCAAGTTTTCTTACCAACAGATTTTGTCAGCGCAGACTTTGAAATAGGGGGTCTCCAACGTGGTGCCCATGGGCACCGTGGTGCCTGCTGACACCTTAGTTTTTTTAAGAAAGCCATTTCTGAACTTGGGGAGGAGAGGGGGTTGCGGGCTACCCCCTCCCACACACACGGGGGCTGGCCTTTTGCCCCCCGCAAGAATAGGGAATCCCCGGGCGTGCCTTCGACCCTGCACGCCAATCGGCGGGCTGGGGAGGCGGGGCCTAGCCTATTTAAGGTGCTTACCATAAAGCACCAATGCAGCCGCAAGCAAAGGCTCTAGCAGCTCAGTCAGCTGCTTGTGGCTGCAAAGCCAAACAGGATGTTTGTGACTGTTGCCATGGGAACAAAGGGGCAGTCCATTCTGTACTGAGCACCGGATGTTAGCTCAGTGTGTGTGTCATATGACCCGTACTGGAAGTACATGGGTGGAGTTTATTCTTACTGCTGTTGAGTGCAGACATGTTTTTCTGTACTAATGTAAGAGACAGAAATAAAGGATGTAAATAGATTTCTGTCTGCTTCTTTCCCCTCCCTGGGGATACCAAAGGGGAGAGAGAAGGAACGGTGTGTTCTTCTCACATCTGGGAAGAATCGCCGAGACCTTGCCTGCTTATCTGCCGGGAGTAGCAGCGGGGAGGTCGCCAAGGAATATCTGCCAGTGCCTACGTCGTGGCACATTCCTCTGACCCAGGCAGAATTCCAACAGTGGCAGCAGAGGATGGTTCTGAACAACAATAGTAGCAGAGCTGCTGTTTTCATCGCTCCATGGAAGTCTGCAATGAGAGGTTGATCCTCTGCACTTACAGCCTACAGCCAGAAGCTGACCAGACGAAGTGACAGCCAAGCCACGGAGCCCAAGGTATGAAAATTTCGGGCTTAAAAGAGTGAACGCAGATTGAGTTATTCTCTGGTTCACGGGAGCAGTGTTTGGGAAAAACAGCTCCGAGTGGGAAGAGGCTTGCATTCCAGAGATTCTTGTGGTTTCCTGTACAAGAAAGGAATGCACTGTTGCTAAGCAACGCCCGTCAGAGAAGTGAAAATCTACCGGAAGTGGGCTGGCTGTAAGGCTGTGCATGAGAGAGGCGAAAACAATGGAATGTTTTGGCTACAGTATCTCATGAACTGTTGGAAAGGGACTTTCCAAAGCAGCTAGCGTTCAGAGCTGCCAGGTGGCAAGAGCGTAAACAAACCAGCTATTGGATTTAGCAGGTTTGAAAGTGAGTTTTAATGCAAGGACTCAAAATGGATGCCAAGAAAGGGGGAGCGCTGCCTAACCCACCCCTTTTAACTAATGACAATTATTCATCTTGGTCTATTAAGATGAAGGCCCTGTTGCAGAATCAGAGACTGTTTGAGGTGATTGAGAACCCCATCCCTGCAGCACCAACACGTGCTTGGGAGTCACAGAATGTGAGAGCCAGGACGGCTATAATTCTGTGTGTTTCAGATTCCCAGCTTGTGCATATTCAGGATTTACAATACGCACGAGAGGTTTGGGACACTTTGCGAAGGACACATCAGAGAGATGCAGGTTCTTCAGCGTTGCTGTATTTTGAGAAGCTGACCAATCTGAGGCTTGCGCCTGATGGAGATGTTCAAGCGCACCTGACGGAAATGAAATATCTGCGTCAACAGATGGTGGAACACAATTTCCGTTTGCAGGAGGAAGTGTTTTGCTTCATGGTGATAAACAGCCTGAATCGGACTTACAAAACCGTTGCCAGTCAGCTTGGGTCCCTTCCAGCGAACGATTTGACCTCTGAGAGGGTCTATGCCATGATTCTTAATGAACAGGACAGACTTGCAGCACTGGAAGTGAAAGATAGGGGGAGGGAAGAACGGAGTTCTAACACCCCCACTGCTGTTGCTACTGGAAAAAATGCTGTAGCGTTAAACGTTGTCCGATGTTACAATTGTGGCCAGACTGGGCATATTCAGCGGAACTGCAAGAGGCCACGTCAGCAGAAAGGAGCCAAGGGGAGCTCTACAAAGTCTGAGGCATCAGGCAAAAGTCATACCATCTCAAAGGCAAAGACTGCAAAGGCTTTGATGTCGCTAAAAGCCACACTAGAGGCGGGGAACTTCTTCGTCATCGATACTGGAGCGACCGTTCATATGTCTCCACACAGAGGACTATTTTCGACGTTTAAGAAGCAAAGCTTCGCTGTGCAACAAGCCAACGGTCAGAAGTTGGAAGCGACCAGGATTGGAACTGTGTATCTTGAAAGTCTGAACTTGACTATAAACAATGTTTACTTGGTTCCAAAGTTGAAGTTCAATCTGCTCAGCGTTTCGCAGATTGCTAAGAAGGGACTAAAACTGTCCTATGATGCTGATAGCTGCGAGATCTACAAAGATGGAGAGTTGTATCTTTCTGCCAAAGAGAAAGATGGACTGTATTTGTTGACTTTTGATCAAAGTGATTACATGAAATGTAATTCTTGTGATTCTAACGTGATTTCTTTTGCAGGTCTGACCAAGAAGGACGCCAAGAAGGTGACCTTGAGGGTCGACAGAACATTTCAGCGGGTGTATGCTGATGTGATTGGTCCTCTAGCACCATCTAGAGGCAATGCAAAATATTACCTTGTGTGTGTGGATTCTTTCACAAAGTATGTCTGGATTTATGTTTTGGAGAAACCAAAAGAAGCCTTAGAAAGGTTTAAAGAGTTTTGTGACAAGGTTAAAAATATGCATGATGCTAACATTGCTTGTCTTTGTACAGATGAGATGCCACTATTTCTTTTACAGGATTTCCAGAGGTTCCTGCAGGAGAAAGGGATAAGACACAAAATGGCTAGTTCCGAAGAAGCATGGAAGAAATGTGTCTGTGTTAGGGTGAACAAAGAGTTGCAAAAGGGAATGCATGCGCAATTACTTAGTTCGCATCTGTCAAATGAATTCTGGGCGGAGTCGCTGATGTCATACACTTATACGTGGTTGAGAAAGGTTTCAAAAGAGTTGGGAAGTTCTCCTTTTGAGAAACTGTTCCATAGAAAACCTTCAGTTGCCCATTTCAAGGTTTTTGGGTCTCATGTGAGAACAGAAACTCCAGGTGGGGTCAAGAATGCCAGAGGCATTTTTGTGGGTTATGAAAAGGGTCTCTACAGAGTAATTTTGTCTGAATCTGGTCAGGTGATTCTCACAAAATTTCTAGAGAGTGCTCCTGAACAGGAGAGAGTGATTGTTCACACATTTCCCACTGGAGATGATTCTGATGATTCTGATGATTCTGATGATGATGAGTTTGATCTTATTGAGTTCAGTAGTACTGATGATGACAGCGATAGCTCAGGGAGCTCAGTTGTCACAGTCATTGAGAGGAAATCTCACATAATGACTAGACCCTCAGAAGAGGAGGATGAACCACTGATTAAGCTTAGTACTGGTTCTCCAGAGAGTTCAGAAGCTGAACCAGATAGCAAAGAAGAGCAGCACCTCTTATGTAGGTCTCAGAGAGCAACGAAGGGTGTACCACCAAAGAGGTATTCACAGGAGTTTGCAAACCTAGCTATTGCATATGTTGCTGTTGTAAACGACCAAGGACAAATTGAATCTGTGTCTGAGTCAGAGACAAAGGCACAACAGAGAGTTGCTAACCAAGGTAATGCAGAAGCACTCATTCATTGGAAGTCACACAACCAGAGAGGTACATTGGTAAAACCAGTGGCGGGTAGTTCCAAGGGTGGAACTGAAACAACAGGGGAATGTTATAAGTATAACAACTGCTTGTTTTCTTCTCTGGATGACGCTTTGCTCGCAGCACGCATTGATACTTTAGGGGGAGCATGTTACCATAAAGCACCAATGCAGCAGCAAGCAAAGGCTCTAGCAGCTCAGTCAGCTGCTTGTGGCTGCAAAGCCAAACAGGATGTTTGTGACTGTTGCCATGGGAACAAAGGGGCAGTCCATTCTGTACTGAGCACCGGATGTTAGCTCAGTGTGTGTGTCATATGACCCCTACTGGAAGTACATGGGTGGAGTTTATTCTTACTGCTGTTGAGTGCAGACATGTTTTTCTGTACTGATGTAAGAGACAGAAATAAAGGATGTAAATAGATTTCTGTCTGCTTCTTTCCCCTCCCTGGGGATACCAAAGGGGAGAGAGAAGGAACGGTGTGTTCTTCTCACATCTGGGAAGAATCGCCGAGACCTTGCCTGCTTATCTGCTGGGAGTAGCAGCGGGGAGGTCGCCAAGGAATATCTGCCGGTGCCTACGTCGTGGCACATTCCTCTGACCCAGGCAGAATTCCAACAGGCACGCCCGGCGACCGCCCTCTTTCCCTTTTCCAGCTGAGCGGTTTTCCCATCCCACCCACCCTTTAGGCTTAGCTAGCTATGACCTTGCTATGGACTCCGGTTGGTCGCCGCAAAGGGCCTGGTAGGAATTTTTCCAATTTGGCGCACTTCTAGCCTTTTGGTTTTTTCGCCTACCTCGTAGCAAACGTCACAACTTCCGCGGTATTGGCGGTTAGGCATTGGCAGGGGTTGATTGTTATGCAAATGAATGGGGGGAAGGAAGCGCCATCACCTTCCCCCAATGAAAAGGGTAGTCTGGTAGAGGACTCCGGGGGGCGTTGCCTTGTCCGAAACCTAGGGAGGTAAGGGCCTCCGGCACGCCCCTGAGCGGTGACACCCGTGGGATCCTAGTTGGCGTACTTCAACAGGACTCCCACGGCTTGTGGATAACCCTTCCCTGATGAATAGTTATCTTTCAGTACATTCCTTTCTCACCACCCTGGCACCAGCCTGTAATGTTCAGTTCGTATTAAGTTCAGTTTACATGTCCTGACCTGCTCTTATCTATCTGTATACATTCTTTTCTTATCACTCTAGAATGTTAGGTGCACATTTAGTTCCTGACCTGTACCTATCTGTACGCTCTCTAAGTCTCGCTATATCAATCATGATAGGAGGCCTTTATGCCTAATTCTGTGTTCCTTTTATCCCTTGATGATTAATGTCTTATATGCAATCCTTGTAATGCACTTGTGTTAACCAATCAACGGCAAGCACATATGTGGCAATGCTGTAATATTCAATAAAAGGGACTCCCCGACACATGTTCGGGAGATGTCTCCCAGATGACACTCGCTACCTGTCTGTCGTTATTTCAACCCAACACTTCCCGGTCTCCATGCCGGGTAGTCGATAGGAGCCAATGCCTAAGGCCAATACCTTTCAATTCTGTAATCAATAAAGGTTGTGGCCTTTTTATGCCCATTAACCTTAAATAATGTGTCCAGTGTCTTCATTTCACATGGGGGAGGGGACTTGCCACGCAAAATGTGTTTTTAGAAAATGAACAGGATTAGTGGTGAATTGTGCCCAGCATGACTTCAGATTGTTCATAGTACATTTGATTGGCTGCAAGGGCATATGAAGGGGCAGCGGGGGGGTGCCCCAGGGTCCACACTGGGGGGAGGGTGGCAGTACGGTCGCTGTACTGGCTGCTGCTCGAGCAATGTCTGTAGGGGCTGCACGTGCCCTTGGCCGCTCTACAGCTGGGGGGAGGTAGTGGGCCATCTTGTCACCTTTCCCCCAGGGTGGCACCGCTTGCACGGCATCCATGCGGGCCGCCGCTCTTGTGGCAACTGTACAGGCAGCCCCTCTTGCAGAGACCGTATAGGTCGTAGGTCAGCTGCTCTCGTGGTGACTGTACGGGCTGCTGCTTGCGTGGTGTCCGTATGGGCAGCCCCTCTCACAGAAACCGTACAGGTCGTACGGGCAGCCACTCTTGTGGTGACCATACGGGCTGCCGCACAAGCGGCATCCATACGGTATGCCATGCATGCACAGTCCGTACAGGATAGTGTGTGCAAGCCCATCATCAAGGACTTGTTACCATATTATAGCTGCCACAAAATCTATCGGCATGCCACCAGAACCAGGGAAGCCTCGTCGGTTGCATCTCACACACCTGAAGCAACTATGGGAAAAGAGATTCCACCAAAACATTAAGAAGAACTTTCTGACAGTAAGGGTTGTTGGACAGTGGAATATGCCACCTCGGAGAGTAGTGGAGTCTCCTTCTTTGGAGGTTTTTAAGTGGAGGCTGGCTGGCCATCTGTCAGGAGTGCTTTGCTTGTGTGTTCCAGCATGGCAGGGGGTTGAACTAGATGGCCCTTGTGGTCTCTTCCAGCTCTATGATTTTATGATTCTATGACACTAGCTAGTACACTGCACTGTTCCATTAGATAGATATTGTTACTATTTTTTAAGCAAAGGTTATGTATAGCTGGCATCTATTAGTCTTTGAGCCAGCGTGGTGTAGTGGTTAAGAGTGGTGGAGTCGTAATCTGGTGAGCTGGGTTCGCTTCCCTGCTCCTCCACATGCAGCTCCTCACAGGGTGTCTGTTGTGGGGGAGGAAGGGAAAGGAGATTGTTAGCTGCTTTGAGACTCCTTAAGGGGAGTGAAAGGCAGAATATCAAGTCCAAACTCTTTGTAATAGTGCCATTTCCCATAAATATGTTATAGATTTCAATGGGATTCATGGAAGGGCCAAGTTTATTCTGCAGTTTAAATGAATGGGGCATGGAAATGCTTAACTGGTTCTTGAGCAGGGCCAAAACCTGGGAGAAGTAATCTTCAGTCCCTGTAGCAAACAGCAGGCACAACAACATTTTGTATGGAATGCAGAGCCAGTTCATCTCATAATCAACCAAGGGGATTGCTGCCTGTCCGGCACGTTTCCTCTGCACATAAATTCTTTCAGGCAGCAGCAGAGCAAGCAGCAAGTGCTTTCCGTGTGAGAAGGAAAAGTCCACACACTGCTTCTTCCATCTAAACAGCCTCTATTTACATCAGCAGGTAAAATAACAAACGATTCCACCGGAGCTCGGACACATGCTGCATCTCTATCTCTCTCCCGGACAAAAGTGAAACTGTTTCACACAGACAAAGAAACTGCAGCTTCCGTTTATGTAGGAAGCTCCTCCCCAGATGTAGGACATACAGGAGGTTAACCCTATAACCACCAAACTCCACACCCCCTCTTGCCCTGCATCTGGGGGAAACAAGCATCACCACTTACCCCAAACACAGACCTTCACAGAACTCCTCATGACACTGGAAGGTTAACGGTTTTGTAAAACCATCAGCGAGGTTCCGGGTAGAGGGACAGTATTTCAATTTAACCAATCCCTCCCGAATACTCTGGCACACATCCTGGAAACGGATGTCTAGGTGCTTGGTCCTGGCCTTAAACTGCTCAGATTCTGCCAACTTCAGACAGGGCTGATTGTCTTCAAAAACAGTGACAGGCAAACAACTCTCTCCGCAGATCTCTTGAACCAATTACACATAGAACTCCAATTCCCTGCAAATCTCAGAAAGCGCACTGAACTCAGCCTCAGTGGATGATAGCGCTATGAGACTTTGCTTCCTGGACCTCCACCCAACCAAAGAGTTCCCAAATTTCACCACCATACCAGACACGGACTTCCTATCTCCCAGATTCGCCCAATCGCTGTCTACTCAGCATGTCAACTTGACGTCGCCCTTGGCTGACAGCTTAAGGCAGAAGTCTTTGGTATCTTGCAGGTAACGCAGCACCCATTTGATACCATTCCAGTCTTGCACACTTGGGCTTGAAGCTTCCCAGCTGAGCAGATTGATAGCAAACGCTATGTCAGATCTGCTCCACTGGGACAGATACAATAGACTACCCAGAGCTGACTGAAAGAGCTCAGTATTTTCGAACGTAGCACGTTCTACTTGCTAACTGTCTTTCACGTAGTTAGTCTCCATGGGTGTCCTAACTCCTGCACACTCAGACATTCAGAGCTTTTCAAGCAGTTGTTCAATCTTACCATTCTGACTGAGCAAAAAGCTTCCATCTTCAGTTTGAGCTACCTCTACGCCCAGGTAAATCCAAACAGCTCCCAGGTGTTTAAGCTTGAACCGTTTACCAAGCTCTTTGGCAAACTTCTCTACATGTTTACCTGTCTGGGCCATATAAAGAAGGTTGTCAACAAAAGCCAGGACCACCTCCTGTGTCTCTCTTGACCCTTTAAGGTACAGGAAGCTATCAGCAACACTTCTCTTGAAACCTAACTGCTCTAAGGCTTCATTTAGACACATGTTCCAATTTCTGGCAGATTGACGTAAACCATAAATCGATTTATGCAATCTTCAAGCGATGCCTTGCCCCTTGGCCTCAAACCCTGGAGGAGGAAGCATGTACAACTCCTCCTGGAGATCTGAGTTCAAGTAGGCAACATCTGCATCAAAGTGGTTCACTTTCCAACCTCTTTGTGCAGCAACGGCTAAGAGCATGCGCAGAGTTTCACTTCTGGAAGTAGGAGCATACACCTCAGTGTAATTGTAATGGCTTGACTCTCCCACAGAAGCAAGACACCGGCAGTAATTATCTCAGGTTTATTGCTCAAACACATAAATCACTCCGGAGCTCCTTCACTCGGTGTCTGACTCCAAGTTTGCAGTTGCCGAGTCTAAGCTCCGCCCCTTCCTCTTCTTCCAACAGGGGAAAAAACCCTTCCGCTTCCGCTCTTTTCCCCTCCTCTCACTGACCTTTTCATGCCTTCGAGTTTTTGGGCTAGCTATTCCTGGCCTCTCCCCCTCTGTCTCTGAGCTAAGATTGGTATCTACTGCCTGCTCTCTGTTCTCTGAAGCTATGCCACTCGGCTGCCCCTCCTCCCTCTCACATTCCAGCTCACATTCCAGTGTCTTTATCTCTCTCTGCCTGCTTAGATTCCCAGCCTATGTCAGCTGCGGAACGAAGCTGACATCACCCCATCCTCCAAGCCCCCTTTCCTCCTACTCGGCTTCACTGCCTGTCTCGGAGGGCTCTCTCTGCTCCTCAGCTTCTTCTTCGCTAAGGTCGTCCTCTTCCTCCCACCCTCTGGGCTTGGGTTTGTGGGGGAACCTACGGTGGAACTGCCATTGCAGATCTGGGGCATGTAAATCCTGGCTTCGTACCCAGGAGTTTTCTTCAGGTCCATAACCTTTCCATGACACAAAATACTGTAACTGTCTTCTACACAGTCTCTCTCTTTTTTTTGAAAATAATTTTTATTAAATTTCATATTTCCAAATTAAACACATCAAATCAATTAGTCCAAATTATAACAATACATATCATATAATCCAATTGTTTTCCAAATTGTAAATTTTTGTGGGGGGTACCCAAGCTTCTTGATTGGCAGGAGTCCAATCCTCGAATATTTGTTCTGATTCCATATTAAGAATGACGTTTCCAGTCTCTTCTTCTCAATACTTGTCATTACTCATTTTCCTTTCCATTTTCCTCCGATATGCTCCGCAAGTGGGTTGAAAAAGACAGTCTTATTTGTATTTCTGTGTGGGCTTTGTGCTGCTCTCTCGTAAATCACTCTCCTCCAACAGTCCTTTCCGCTCGAGCGAGTAATCGCCATTTTTGTCGTTTCGATGAAATACAGTCTAGAAACTCGCTCTTTAGCTTTTCCGACCTGTTGCATCATAAATTAGTCTTTTTGCAGGAGGGCTGCCCCTTCCAGTTCGCAATCTCCTCGAAAATAATATATCTTCGGCTCGCCCTCCCCAAGACCAACTCCAACAACACAGGTCTCTTATCAAGTTTCCATTCTTACTGCATCACAAGAGAGAGCCCTTCTTCTTTCCAAATCCTTCACAGAGTAAGACCTTTAAGTTCATAATTATTCCCACACAATTCATTTTTAGTCCCATTTGCAATTTATTTCTGTGACAGATCTTCAGAGGGAGGGTTATTAATAATCACATAGAGCAAAAAATAAATAAAAAGTCATCCCCCCCCCTTAGTTCTGGCATTCCAATCCACATACCATATTTGTAGTACTTTGATGTAATCTTCCTTCTCAGTCCGTCTCAGTCTTCTTCCTTTCAGTGGTAAAATTGTTAGCAGATAAAAACCTCCTGCCTCTCTTGAAGCATGTGCGTTATCTTTCACAATTTTTTTCCCTTTTAAGTAACGCAACTAGTTTCGCTCCTGGAAGCAGCTTCGGAGGAGTTCTGAGGCCTGCCAAGGGTTATACACCCAGTGCCTCACCCCCTCCTTCTTCCGAACTCGGGGGTGATTTATGGCAACAGTGGGTGAAAACGGCATCTCTCCCCCCTGGAGAGATGAAGGGAGACTGATATACTCCCCATAATCAGCCTCTAATTGCCTCGTGCGAGCTGGATAGATGTTAATATCCGCCATCTTCCAAGGCGCCCCCTAGCGGCCCCCCGTCTTCTACACAGTCTCGAGTCTAAAATCTGTTGGATCTCAACTCCTCCTGAACCTCCACCATGACCGGAGGAGAAGGTGTCTGTTTAGGTTCCTGGTAGGGATGTGCAGGAACGTATGGTGACAGGAGAGCCCTGTGAAATACAGGATGTATCTTCAATGAAGATATAAGAGAAAAAATGGTTAAAGAACTTGAAAAATGGTTGGAAATAAAAGAAGAACAAGTAGCATACACGATAGAAAGTGCGTTCAGAATAAGAGGGAAATCACTACAAATTAAATAAAAAAAAATCCCTGGTGACTGTTTAGTAATATTTAATGCAATGGAAATGAAGAACACTATACTAAGAACAAGCTATAAAAGAAAGTTAATGATTGGAGGTTGTCCAATTATTATCTTTAAAGAAATTCCAATCAGGATTCTTCGCAAAAGGGAAGGATACAGACAATTAACAAGTGTCCTGAAGAGAAATACAATACAGTACAAATGGGAATTCCCAGAAGGGATTTCCTTTTTTTATAAGAATAAAAAGTTCAAACTGACAGACACACAAGAAGCCGGAAAGTTTTTGAGAAGATATGAAAAGGACCTGGGTAGGAAAGAAGAAAGACCTGGAGGAGGAGGAAGGAGAATGGGGGAAAGAAGAGGGAGAGGAGGGAAAGAGGTCGAGGGACCGGAGGAGAGGGGAGAGGGGACAGAGGAGGAGGCGGAGGATACAGGATCGCGGGAGGAAGAGGAGGGGGAAGAGGTGGAGACTATTGGAAACAGAAGTACCAGAATTTAAACCAGAAACTAGGATAGAGTGTTGTTAGTTGAAATGACCCTTAAGTTTTTGTCGTGGAATGTGAACGGCTTTAATGAAAAGCCCAAGAGAAATAAATTTGAGAAAATCATAAAGAAAAAAAATATTGATGTGATTTGTTGCCAAGAAACACATGTTGCCAAAAAACACAAACATATTTTAATAAATAAAAAGTTGGGAATAGAATTCATTAATTCAGATTCTAAGAAAAAAAGAGGGGTAGTAATTTATGTGAAAGAGAAATTAGAACCTAAATTAATATGTAAGGACGAGGAAGGAAGAATCTTAGGAGTGCAAATCAACTATCAGGGAGAAAAACTCAACGTGGTGACGGTCTATGCGCCGAATACAAATAAGATGGAGTTTTTCAAAAAAATGGAACAAGTCTTATTAAATCTAAAGAATAATAAATTGGTCCTACTTGGAGATTTAAATGGAGTGCCGAAACCAGAACTAGACAGAAGCTCAAAGAGGAAGAATTTAAATCAAGGGAAACTTCCAAGATCGTTTAATGACCTCGAGGAAAATTTAGACTTAATAGATATATGGAGATACAAAAACCCCATGACAAAACAATTCACTCATTTCTCAGAGCCGCACCAGAGTTGGAGCAGGTTGGACCAGATATGGGTATCAAGAGAATTAACAATAAGAGTGTCGAAATGTGAGATACTACCTAGAACACTATCTGATCACAACCCAATAATATTACACTTAAATTGGAAAACCTAGGGGATGTACAGATGGAGAATGAATGATTATTTATTTGAAAAAGAAGAAGTGATTGAAAAGGCTAAAACCACCTTAAAAGACTATTTTGATTTAAATATCAATAAGGAGACAAATATGGACATAGTTTGGGATGCCAGCAAGGCAGTGCTAAGAGGTTTTCTGATACAACAAAATAGTCAAAGAAGAAAGGTGAGAGAACAAAAAAGAAGAAGATTTAATTACCCAATTGAGAGAATGTGAAAAGAACTTGATAGAAAAACCGAGTGATGAAGGGAACAAGCAACTGTACAAGATATTACAAGCACAATATTCAACATTAATAAATCAAGAGGTAGAATGGGGAATTAAGTTAATGAAACAAAAAATTTTCGAATCGGCAAACAAAACTGGAAAGTTTCTGGTGTGGCAACTGAGAAAAACAAAAAAACAAAATGTTATTAATAAAATAAAAGTAGAAGAACAAATCTTGGAGGACCCTAATGAAATAAAAAAGAGCTTCCTCAAATTCTATGAAAACCTATATAAAAGAGAAGAAGAAGATGCCATAGAAATAGAAAAATATCTAGAAGAAAACAGAATTAACAGCATATCGGAAGAGGAAAGAAGTTTATTAAATAAACCCATAAAAGCAGAGGAAATTCAAGAGGCGATAAAGAGGATGAAACTGGGGAAAGCCCCAGGCCCAGATGGTTTATCGGCCAAGTACTATAAAGTCCTAGAAGAACTTATAACACCGGTGCTATGTGAAGTAATGAATGAGATTCTAGAAGGAGGAAGAACGCCGGCGTCCTGGAAAGAGGCATACATTACGTTGATATCGAAACCTGACTCGGATAGACTGATTATTAAGAACTACAGACCGATTTCATTACTGAATAATGATTATAAGATCTTCGCAGACGTAATGGCGACCCGACTTAAAAAGTGTTTAGTTAACCTCATCCATACTGATCAGGCTGGTTTTTTACCTAATAGGCAAATAAAAGACAACATAAGACATACAATAAACATTATTGAATACTTAGAATGCAAAAATGAAATCCCCGCAGCTTTAATGTTCATTGACGCCGAAAAGGCTTTTGACAATGTATCCTGGCGTTTTCTTATAAAATGTTTGGAAAAGACAGGGATAGAGGGCACATTCCTTGAAGGAATAAAAGCAATTTACTCACAACAAAGTGCTAAATTAATTATTAATAATAACCTAACAGAACCCTTTGAAATTTTGAAGGGTACAAGGCAGGGGTGCCCTCTGTCACTTCTTTTGTTTATCATGATGTTAGAGACAATTACAAATAAGATAAGGAAAACCTCAGAGATACGCGGAATAAAAATTGGAGTGAAAGAATACAAATTGAAAGCATATGCTGACGATCTTATGTTGTCTTTGGAGGAACCAAAAGAGAGTGTTAGTAAGGTGTTAGATTTGTTAGAAGAATTTGGAAAATTATCTGGTTTTAAATTAAATAGAACAAAAACTAAAATGATGACTAAAAATGTGAAAGAGGAGGTAAAAAACCATCTTGAATCTCAAACTGGTATTAAAGTAACTAAAAAAATAAAATACCTTGGAATCTGGTTAACGATGAAGAATATAAATTTGATGGAAGATAATTACATAACCACATGGAAAGAAATAAGGAAGGACTTAGATACGTGGAATAGAATAAAACTTTCTTGGTCAGGCAGAATGGCGGCGATTAAACTGAGTTTATTACCGAAACTGTTATTCCTATTCCAAAATATACCGATAATCAGGGGAACCTCAGTATTCAAAGATTGGCAGAAAATACTCTCTAAATTTATCTGGCAAGGGAAAAGGCCCAGAATCAGATTCAAATTACTTACAGATCAAAGAGATAGGGGAGGATTCACAGTCCCAAATTTAAAGTTGTATTATGAAGCCTCGTGTCTTTGTTGGGTTAAAGATTGGATTGTTATTAAAAATAAAGACCTGTTAGACCTAGAAGGATTTAATATAAGATTTGGTTGGCACGCTTACCTATGGTGTAACAAGGGAAAGGTTCATAAAGGTTTTTCCAACCACATTTTTAGAGGACCACTGCTGGAAGTGTGGGAAAGAAACAAAAAATTATTGGAACAGAAGACCCCTTGGTGGCTATCACCAATTGATATCCTGACAATAAAAAAAACAAACATCGAAGGAGAAAGATGGACCTATGAAGACTTGCTAGTAAAAACAGAGACCGGTTGGAGGATTAGGCCTTATGAAGAAATAAAGAACAAATTGACAGGATGGATCCAATTTCACCAAATTAATTCTATATGGACTGAAGATAAAAAGATTGGGATAAGTGAGAAAAAATCTAGATTCCAGATCGAAATACTAGAAAATAAAACAAAACTCCTATCGAAAATGTATAGCCTGTTACTTGAATGGGACACCAAGGATGAAGAAGTAAAGGAGGTAATGGTGAGATGGGCAATGGACTTCAGACATAACATAGAGTTTGACAAATGGAAGGCATTATGGAACAAAGGTATGAGATTCTCGGCATGCACAACACTCAGGGAAAATATGTATAAAATGATGTACAGGTGGTACGTAACGCCCGTAAAATTGGAAAAAATATATAAAACTGGTGATAAATTATGTTGGAAGTGTAAGATCAAGGAGGGCGATTTTTATCATATGTGGTGGTTGTGTGAGCCTATCAAAAAATTCTGGGAATCTATTTACAATGAACTAAAAAAAATCTTTGAATATACCTTTATTAAAAAACCCGAAACCTTTTTGCTGGGAATAATTGGAGAGGAAATCAAAAAGGAAGATCAAACACTCTTTCAGTACGCGACAGTGGCTGCCAGAACTCTAATAGCGCAGAATTGGAAGACATCAAAAATCCCAACTATAAACGAGTGGCAATCCAAACTATTTGACTATTTAGAATTGGCAAAAATGACACAGAAAATAAGAAATCAAAAAGATATAAAGTTTAACAAAGAATGGAATAAATTTATGACATACATGGAAACAGAGGTTAAAAATTTAAAAATCACAGTAGGTGTGACGTAACACTTGTGATGTAAAAAGTTTTTTGAGGAAAAGAAACTGCAGATAAAAAAATCATATAATATATTCTGAAACCGAGATGAAGGGAAGTCAATCAGTGTTGTGTGTTATTTAGTAAATGTAAGTTAATTTGTTGGTATCTTATGTTAGGAGATGTTTTTTCTTTTGTTTTCGTTACTATTATTTCTCTTTTTTATGTATTTCTTTTTTATGTGTATGTGTTATGTATGTTTCTTTTGTTTGTTTTAATGTTTGATGTAGCAAAACGAATTAAAATCAATTAAAAAAAAAAGTTGAGCAAGAAAGCCAGAGAAGTAAAAAAGAAAAGAAAAAAAAAGAAGGTATTGCTGCAACGTAGCATTGGTCCTTTCTGACTCTCCATTGGTTTGAGGGTGTCTCGCTGATGTCAGACACACTTCAACTTCCAAAAGCTGCATCAGCTTCCTCCAAAACTGTGAGGTAAATTGTGTTCCTCTGTCCGAAATCACTCGCGACGGCAACCTGTGCAGTTTGAACATGTGGTCAACAAACATCTGGGCTGACGGCAGCTTTGGGCATGGCACGAACTGCGCCATTTTCGTGAACAAGTCCACCACGGCCCAGATGACTGTCTGCTTTTGAGAAGGAGGCAAGTCTGTGATAAAATCCATCGTGATTGCCTCCCAAGGTCCTTGTGGAGTCGGAAGCAGTTGCAGAAGTCCCGCTGGTACTGCTCTAGGTGTTTTTGCTCGTTGGCAAGTGTCACATGCCCTGACATACTCCTGGGCCTCTTCTCTCATCCTGGGGCGCCAAAACCTTCTCCTTAGTTGATCTACGGTCTTGTACTGCCCAAAGTGACCCGCCGTCGGGTTGTCGTGGCACTGCCGCATGACTAGAGTGTGGAGTTTGGAACAAAAAGGGTTAAAACTCCGTGGTGCCCTGCATCTGGGAGGGGCCGGAAGCAGGGCCTTACGTCACAGGCTTTGTCTGTGAGTGTTACTTTCAGTTCTCACTGAGAGACGCTGAGAGTCACAGCTCAACGGAGCTGTCTGTGTGCTTTTGGAAAGCACGGAGGAATGCATTTGGAATGCCGGAGGTTTCCGATGGAAGAGACTGATTTATGGCTTGTAAATAAACTCTTCTAAAGATAAGAACCGATCTGTCTTTTGGACTTGATTTATCCTTTTCTCACATGGACTCAGGACCGCTGCATTACTCTGCTATTAGGCCAGCTCAGAGCTTCCAGGGATACGGAGCTGATCTGGGAAGCTTGCTGGACCCAATATTTGCATAGGTTATGGATGGTTACGTGTTTCCTGACGTGTGAGAAGGGAGGAGAACGCCAGCTTTGAGTTGCTGTGATCTCCTGCCGGGAAGGGCAGTGGGAGATGCTGGTGATCGGAGCCAAGAGCCAAGAGAGAGGCTGCTGCTTCGGAGGACCTGCTTGCTGGCAGAGTGAGTACGTCTGAAGCCCCGGGGGGAGGAGATGGCTGCTGCACAGGCACAGCAGAGCCAAGAGAGCTACCCCGGTGAAAAGTTGCATGGAGCCGATTGGGAGGCCTGGTCAGGAAGAGCCAGGGGGTGGTTTGTGGCTACAGGGCTCTGGAGTCCAGTCCAGAAGGAGCCGGCCCCACCCACACAAGCTACCGCTATGCTGAGGGAGAAAGAGCAGAGGCAGCTTTACATGTTGCTAGCAGCCGTGGACGCTGTGCTGAAGCCTCATCTGGAGGGCGTTGAATCGGCCCAGGCCGCCTGGCAGGTGCTTCGGAGTGTGTGTGAAAGCTCAGCGGGAGCCAGGCCAGAGGGGGCTGGAGGAAGCCCAGGAGAGGCTGAAGGATGCCCAGAAAGCCCAGTGGGGGCTGGGACAGTGTTGGGGAGCTGTTGCAATGCTTCAACACGTCTGTGTGATGGACTGTGTGCTGGAGAAAGGCTGAGAGCTGGAAAAAGGAAAGCAGTGGCAAGCTGTTCCTTAGGCGACGTGGCACCCAGGAGTGGGGGTGCAGGCCGATCCAAGAGCTCTGAGAAAGCGAAAGTCTCCGAAAGTTGTTTGTGCTTTGCTGCGACGTCCAACAGCGCTGGGAAGCATCCGCTAGAGGCCCAGGCTGCCAAGGACACCAGCTGCAGTGGAATGTCAACAAAGCAGTTTCCCAAGGCCTGTTCTCAGCGGCAACGTGGGAAAGCTGCAGGCCAGGAGAAAAACAAAGACGCCTCGTCTTTTCACCTCACAGCTGCAACAGTGTGCCTGGGAAAAGGCAAAAGCCTTGATCGGGGGGAGGCTGTGTCCATGGCAACCAGGCAGGACACTGACTTTGACACTTGCAGAGGCCCCGGTGGGGGTGCGAGCGTTGCCATGGCAGCTTTGGAAGACAGCCAGAGAGACACTTTATCTCTAATTATAGACACGGGAGCGACTCACTGTCTTGTGCCATCTGGTGGGCTCCTGAGGAACTGCAAGACAGTTAAAACTGGACGTTATGTCAAAATGGCAGATGGATCTAAGAGACCACTGACTGAATCTGGGTCTTTATATTGTTCTTTCTTGGATTGTTGGGTGCAAGCTTATGTTGTCCCAGAGCTTGCGCACTCTCTTTTAAGTGTAACAGCCTTAAATGATGAAGGGTTCGATGTTCGGTTCTCTAACAAATTGTGCTCTTTTTACAGGGATGGGAAGAAGATCTACAGTGTTGAGAGAACAGACAGGCTCTTTCTGGTGCAGATGCCTGTTGAAAATGGGGTTGGTGGAAAAATGGGACTAGTGGAAAATGGGACTGGTGGAAAAATGGGGCTGGTGGAAAATGGGGCTAGTGGAGAGTCCATTGAAGATGCCCATGTGCAGTGTGCAAATGTCCCACCACACAATGATTGTATTCATTTATGGCATAGAAAATTTGGGCACGCTGGGTGGTCGCTTGTGCGAAAGGCTGCCAAAAACACCATTGGTTGTAGGTTCAAGGCTTGTGACAAATACCTAGATTGTCAAGCCTGTAAGCAGTCGAAAGTCACAACTTGCCCATATCCCAGATCAGAGAGGAGGACAAGCAAACCCTTTGAACTTGTCCATGCAGATTTGTCAGGACCCATGCCGACACCTTCTTTAGCTGGATCTAAGTGGGTTCTAGTTCTGATTGACGATTTTTCGAAATTTTCTTGGGTTTTTGCGCTTAAATGCAAGTCAGAAGCGGCTGCACTGATCAGGGATTGGATCACAGCGATAGAGCTGCAGTTCTCTACCAGGGTGATTTCCTTTCAATCTGATCGCGGGGGGGAGTTCACAGGTTCTGCGCTGCAATCATTTTTCAGGCAGAAGGGTATCAATCATCGATTGACGGCCCCCTACTCTCCGCAACAGAACGGGGTTGCAGAGAGAAAGCTTCGCACATTACAGGAATCTGCGAATGCCATGCTGGCAGACTCAGGTTTGCCACAGCGCTTTTGGGCAGAGAGTTATCGGACAGCATGTTTTGTACAGAAAAGGGTGTACAATTTCAGTGTAGGCAACACACCGTATTACTTCTTGCCTCAGAAGAAGCCGAAGGTGGGGTTTCTCCATGTTTTTGGGTCTGAGGCTTTGGTTCTCATTCCAAAGGCCATGCGCAGAAAGGGTGAGCCAAGGTCTAGGAAGATGATCTTTGTGGGCTATGAGCCGGGTTCAAAGGCGTGGCGTTTCGCATACCCTACTGGCAACCAGTCTAAGCTGCTTATTAGTGGCAGTGCTGAGTTTTGCGAGCAGAGTGGGTGGAAACGTCTTCACGGGAACCCAGATGTTCTGTCAGACTCAGATGAGGAAGAGGAGGAAGGCGAAGCTGAACCTGCTGCTGATGTGCACGGTCCACAGCCGCAGGGTCCAGCGCCAGTTTCTCCAAAAGGGAGTCCCAGGACCCCTCCACAGGTCACTGTCAAGTCTGAGCTAAGGAGTGCACCATCCTCACCAGCAGAACCAGCTGTACGCCCGAAACGGCGCAGCAGGTCAGAGGGGGATGTGTCAGACACAGAGGATAGTAGAGTTGATCCAGGTGAATCAGGCACAGTTCCAGAATTCACGCTGAGGAGGTCAGCTAGATCAACGAAGGGAAAGCCACCTGAAAGGTATGAAGCCACTAGTGTCTGGGTTGGTGTGGCTAGATGTGAGCCTGAATCCTTTGAGGATGTTCAGAAGTTGCCTCAGGAAGAAGCTAGCAAATGGCATGAGGCGATGCAGAAGGAGATGAACTCAATGGAGTCCCTAGGTGTGTTCTCTCTCACAAAGTTGCCGATGGGCGAAAAAGCTGTTAGCTGCAGATGGGTTTACCGTTTGAAATCCACAGAAGCAGGAGAACCACAGTATAAAGCGAGATTAGTGGCCCGAGGATTCACACAGAAAAAGGGTATTCATTTCACAGAGGTATATTCGCCAACCTCGAGAGCGGAAACTCTGAGAATGCTTTTGGCGATAGCAGCACAGAGAGGTTGGAAGGTGAACCATTTTGATGTAGATGTCGCCTACCTGAACTCAGATCTCAAGGAGGAGTTGTACATGCTTCCTCCTCCAGGGTTTGAAGTCAGTGAGCCAGGCGTTGTGTGGCGATTGCACAAATCCATCTATGGATTACGTCAATCTGCCAGGAATTGGAATATGTGCCTACATGAAGCCTTAGAGGAGCTAGGTTTTAAAAGATCTCTTGCAGACAGTTGTCTTTACATTAAAGAGTCAGGCTTAAAACAGCAAGTGGTGCTTGTGTTTGTTGATGATATCTTAGCAATCGCACAAACAGGTGAACAGGTGGAAAAGTTTGCTAGGGAGCTTGGAAAGCGGTTCAAGCTGAAGCAGCTTGGAAATGTAAAATCCTATCTGGGCGTGCAGATCACAAAAGCAAGTGATGGAAGCTTCTTGCTTTGCCAGAAAGGTAAGATTGAACAGTTGCTTGAGAAGTTCAGGATGTCTGAGTGTGCAGGTGCCAGATCACCCATGGAGGCTGGATTTGTAAAGGAGTGTCAGCAAGTAGAACGTGTGGTGTTCGAAAACACTGAGCTCTTTCAGTCAGCTCTGGGTAGTCTGTTATATCTGTCACAGTGGAGCAGACCAGATATAGCGTTTGCTGTCAATCTGCTCAGTAGAGAGGCCTCAAGTCCTAGTGTGCAGGCCTGGAATGGTATAAAGCGGGTGCTGCGTTACCTGCAAGATACCAAAGACTTTTGTCTTAGGTTGTCAGCTCAAGGAGAAGTCAAACTGACTTGCTTTGTGGACGCAGATTGGGGTAACCTTGAGGATCGCAAATCAGTGTCAGGTCTAGTGGTGAAGTTTGGGGACTCAGTGATAGGGTGGAGGTCCCGGAAGCAAAGTCTCATAGCGCTTTCATCTACTGAAGCTGAGTTCAGTGCGCTATGAGATGCTTGCAGAGAGTTGGAGTTCTATGTGTGTTTGGTTGAGGAAATCTGTGGAGAGGTTTGTCTGCCCGTTGTGGTGCATGAAGACAATCAACCGTGCCTTAAACTGGCTGAGACAGGGCAGTTCAAGGCGAGGACCAAACATTTGGACATACGTTTTCAAAATGTGTGTCAGAGCGTTCGTGAGGGGCTAGTTGCTCTGAAATACTGTCCCTCAACCAAGAACCTCGCTGATGGGTTCACAAAACCATTAACCTTCCAGAAGCACGAGGAGTTCTGTGAGGGTTTGTGTATGGGGAAAGCATTGTTGGCTATTGTCCCCAGATGCAGGACAAGAGGGGTGTGGAGTTTGGAACAAACAGGGTTAAAACTCCGTGGTGCCCTGCATCTGGGAGGGGCCGGAAGCAGGGCCTTACGTCACAGGCTTTGTCTGTGAGAGTTACTTTCAGTTCTCACTGAGAGACGCTGAGAGTCACAGCTCAACGGAGCTGTCTGTGTGCTTTTGAAAGCACGGAGGAATGCATTTGGAATGCCGGAGGTTTCCGATGGAAGAGACTGATTTATGGCTTGTAAATAAACTCTTCTAAAGATAAGAACCGATCTGTCTTTTGGACTTGATTTATCCCTTTCTCACATGGACTCAGGACCGCTGCATTACTCTGCTATTAGGCCAGCTCAGAGCTTCCAGGGATACGGAGCTGATCTGGGAAGCTTGCTGGACCCAATATTCGCATATAGAGACCCTCCCTTTCAATGAATCCTTCAGCGCTGTTCTCCTTGTTACATATCGCTGCCAGTTTCTGCTGCGCAAATTCATCTCCATGTGTTTGGTGCTTGAACTCCTCTACTCCGACAATCGTCGTCACCGCTAGTTGCAACTGTTCTGGCTTCAGAATGTGTTTCAATTCTTGCTTCTGTTCTCCCCTCATGTATTCTGGTTTCCGGGACAAGGCATCCGCACTCTGGTTCAGGTGCCGCGGTACATATTGTATGCAGAAGTTGAAGTGGGCAAAGAACTGCGACCACCTGATCTGTCTCTGGTTCAGTTGTCTCGCGGTCTGCCAATATTCCAAGTTCTTGTGATCAGTGCGCACTTCCACTTGGTGTCGTGCTCTTTCTAGGAAATGCCTCCATGTCTCCAAGGCCTCTTTTATAGCCAGCAGCTCCCTTTCCCAAATGGTGTAGTTCTGTTCCGAGGCGTTCAGCTTCCGCGAGTGGAATGCACACGGCCGTAAGTCCCCGTGGCTGTCTTCCTGCAGCAGCACTGCTCCTACTGCCCTTTCAGAAGCATCCGTCTCCACTACCATCGGTCTGTACGGATCTGCGTGGTGCAGGTACTCCTTCGCGGCGAACATCTCCTTGAGCCTCTCAAACGTGCACTGCGCCTCCTCCGTCCAGACGAACAGCTTCTTGCCCCTCAAGCAGTCAGTGAAGGGTGTAGTGAGTTGCGAGTAGTTAGGCATGAACTTCCTGTAGTAGTTAGCAAAGGCCAAGAACCTCTGCAAGTCCTTCTTGGTCTTAGGCTTCTGCCACTCCAACACCGCTTTCACCTTCGCCGGATCCATATGCACCCCCCCAGGAGACACGTGATACCCCCAAAATTCCACTACTGTCACGTGGAACTGGCACTTCTCCAGCTTGGCGTAGAGTCTATGTGCCCTCAACCATTGCAACACCTCCCTTACATGTCGCACATGCTCTTCAGGTCTTTCTGAGTATATCAAAAGATCATCAAGGTAAGATACCACATTCCTGTCTAGCAAGTCTGCCAAAACATGATTGATGAAGGCCTGGAAGGTGGCTATGCCCGATTGCAACCCAAACAGCATGACTAAGTTCTCAAAGGTCCCATATCTTGTATTAAAGGCCGTCTTCCACTCATCGTCTTCCCTCACCTGTATCAGGTTATAGGCCCCCCTCAGGTCCAACTTGGTGAAAATTTTCACTGATCTCAACCTCTCCAGCAGATCCTCAATATGTGGCAAGGGGTATCGGCTGGGAATCATGACCTTGTTGGTCCTTCTATAGTCCACAACGAGCCTTTTTTTCGCGGTGTCCCTCTTTCTTACGAAGAAAACTGCCCCCCCCCCCCCGGTGCCTTTGTTGGTCGGATAAAACCCCTTGCCAAATTCTTCTGCAAGAACTCCTTCAGCTTGGCTAGTTCCGTCTCTGACATGGAATAGAGGCGACTGGTGGGTATCTGGGCCCCTGGCACCAAGTCTATTTTGTGGTCATAAGGGCGGTGTGGGGGTAATGTCAGCTTGCCAGCTGCACGCATTGCTGCACTCAGCAGAGAAAACATTCCTGGCAGCCAGCCATAAATTCCTTTCTTTATTTCCTTCTGACAAGATTACATGCAGAATAAACAAAGCGATCCGTCTCTCATGACGCGTTGCTCTGACTGGTTTCTCTTTTCCCTCTCCCTCGAGACCAGCAAGCCAACGGCTCAGCCCCTTCCATTTTTCCCTGTGACGTGGATCCCCCTCTCTCGGAAGCACCCCTTCCTCCCCAGACTCACTATCCTCTTCTCGAGCCAATACTAATCAGTGCAGATCGTTCTCTGTATCCTCCCATTCTTTCCTCCCTCACTGCCTGCAGTTCCCTGACATCCACCCACTCCTCAAAGGCCCCCCTCACCTCCCTTTCCTGAGAAGGAGCCTCACCCGATGCATCCTCCTCATGTTTCTCGGGGGTAAATCCTAGGAAAATCTCCTCCTCCTCTTCGGTATCATCAAAAACGTTACCCCAACCTCTAACACCTGATGGACCTGGACGCTCTTCACTCACTCCTCTCCCCCCCCCCCACTGTGTTTCCTCTTGGTCCGAGGTTGGGAACCCTTCGAAATCCTCTTCATCGTCCGTCGGCCCAAACGCGTGCTCAGCGAACCTCCCTGCGGGTTGTGGCTTATGGGGAAATAGCTCAAGGAAGTTCTCCACTAAACCCTCCTCAGTGACCCAATCTGATGGCACCCATGTGTTGTCCGAACTGGGAGCCCCCTCCCAAGCTACAAGATACTCCAGCTGATTACCCTTCCAACGCGAGTCCAGTATTTCCTCTATCTGGTGTCCCCGCTCCCTTTCCTTGACTTCGGGTGGTGGCACCTCCCCTTCCCTTCTGTCCGGCCGGTAAGCCGACAATAGCGACCGGTGGAACACGGGATGAATTTTCATGCTCTCTGGCAGCCTCAACCTAAAGGCCACCAGGTTGACTTGCTGTATGATTTCAAAGGGACCCACCCTCCTGGGTTTGAGTTTCTTACAACCCCCTTTCCAAGGCAAACCTTGCGTTGATAACCACACCTTATCCCCAACCCAAAGGGTTTCCCCTTCCCTCCGATGCCTGTCTGCTTGCCTCATGTATACTTCCTTGGCCCTTTCGAAGTTCAACTTCAGTTGTTGTTGAATTGCCTCCATTTCCTCCGCAAACTGTTCAGCGGCTGGCACACTCCACGACTCCTCCCCCCTCCCAGGGAAAGCCCTAGGATGGCACCCGTGATTAGCAAAAAATGGAGTCATCCATGTGGATACGTTCTCGGAGTTGTTGTACGCAAACTCCGCCAGTGCTAATTTGTCCACCCAATCGTTCTGCCTCTCCCCCACATAACAACGCAGGTACTGCTGTAATACTGCATTGACCCTTTCCGCCTGCCCATTGCTTTCAGGATGTCTGGCGGTGGTGAAACTCACCTCGACTTGCAACAAACCCATGTGTTTGCGCCAGAACCTTGAGGTAAATTGTGTTCCCCTGTCCGAAATGACCCTTGAAGGGACCCCATGCAACTTAAACACGTGCTCCACAAACAATTTGGCTGTCTCCTCCGCAGTTACTGCATGAGAACATGCCACAAAATGGCACATTTTGGTGAGTAGATCCACCACCACCAACACCGCCGTTTCCCCCCTGGCAGGTCAGTGATGAAGTCTACTGATACCACCTCCCATGGCCTCCCTGGTGCTGGCAGAGGCTCTAATAACCCTGCCAGAGCTGCCCTCTCCCCTTTGGCTCTCTGACAGGTCTCACACCCTTGCACATATTCCTTCACATCTTCCCACACCTTGGGCCACCAAAATTCCCTGGTGACCAACAACATGGTTTTATGTTGCCCAAAGTGTCCTGCCGTCGAGCTGTCGTGACGTTGTCGGAGGATTCGGGCCCGGAGAGGTTCCCCTGGTACATACAAAGCCCCCCGATAAAACAGTAGCCCCCCTTTTTCCTCGAAACCTCCCTCAGCCCCTCTCCCTTGCCCAAGTTCATCCAACTTTCCTCTGGCAAAAGCATCGTCGCGCATCAATCAGAGCAGTTCGTCGTCCTTCACCAATGTCGCCCCGCAAGCCCACCTCTTCTCAGGGAACATGAACCAGGCTACCGGCGGTCCTTCCTCTGCCATATACTCTGGTTTACAGGATAAAGCGTCCACCCTCATGTTCTGCTCACCCGGTACGTACTGAATCCTGAAGTTAAAGTTGGCAAAGAACTGTGCCCAGCGTATTTGCACATCACTCTCGCTGTCCGCCAGTACTCCAAATTCTTGTGATCCGTGCACACCTGTATCTGATGCTTCGCTCCAATCAGAAAATGTCGCCATTGCTTGAACGCAGACACAATAGCAAGCAATTCCCTATCATAGATACTATAGTTTACTTCCGATTTATTGAACTTCCGGTAGAAAAAGGCACACGGACGCCACTCCCCCTCCCCATCTTGCTGCGTGAGAACCGCTCCAATCGCTCGATCCGACGCATCTGTCTCCACCCGCAGTGGTAGTTCAGGGTTGACATGCAGCAGTTGTTCCTCAGAGGCGAAGACCCTCTTTAGACTCTCAAAGGCCCTCTGCGCCGCCTCCGTCCACCCAAACTTCTTCTTGCCACTGAGGCAATCTGTTATGGGGGTTGCCAGCCGTGCGAAGTTCTTGCTGAACTTCCGGTAGAAGTTACTGAAGCCTAGGAACCGCTGAACATCCTTCCACGTTTTCGGGCTTTTCCACTCCACCACCGCCTTGACCTTCTCCGGGTCCATTGCCAGACCCCTGTCCGACAGCCTATAGCCCAGGAACTCGACCTCTCTCATGTGAAACTGACACTTCTCCAGTTTCACCCATAGGCAATGCTCCTTGAGCCTAGCTAAAACTTCCCGCACGTCCTTGACGTGCTGTTCTTCGTCTGGAGAGTAAATAAGTATGTAATCCAAAAATGCAGCACAGTTTTTGTAGAGCAAAGGTACCAACACGTGGTGCATGAAGGCTTGGAAGCACGGACTACCACACTGTAAACCGAAGGGCATAACGAGATATTCGAATGCTCCTAGTGGTGTGAACATGGTTGTCTTCCACTTGTCCCCCTCTTGCACCCTGATGAGATTGTAGGCTCCTCTCAGATCCAGTTTAGTGAAAAATTTCCCCTTTCGCACCCTTGCCAATACGTCATCGATTCTTGGCATTGGGAAGGCCATGGGGACCGTCTGGGCGTTGATTCGCCGGAAGTCCACGACCAGCCTCCTCTCTCGTGTGGCCTTCTTGTCCACAAAGAACACAGGGCTTCCGCCTACTGCCCTGGACTCCCTAATGAAACCTCTCCTTAAGTTCTTGTCTATAAAGGCTCTTAAGTCCTCCATCTCCTGATCAGACATAGAGTACAGTTTTCCTGCCGGTAACCTGGCCCCCGGGACCAAGTTGATCTGACAATCGTAAGGCCTGTGCGGCGGTAGCGTGTCTGCCTCTCTTTCGCTGAAAACCTCTGCCAAGTCCATATATTCTGGAGGAATGCCGCCTTTCTCTCCCGCACACGTAGCCGCGACTCTGGCACTACCAACTTGTGGCTCCTTTACTCCCAAACTGTTCTCCAAGCAATGCGCCGATCCAAACGTCAGGTTACGCTAATGCCAGGAGACCACCGGATCGTGCAAGGCCAACCAACTCATGCCCAAAATGATGGGTGGGCCTGCCAGCGTGGCCACATGGAAAGCAATCGTTTTGGAATGCGTTGAAATCCTCATTCTCATGGGGGGGGGGTCTGATGGGTCACTTCCCCTCCCAAAAGTTCCCGCCCATCAATGGTGGTCACTTGTAGCGGAAAGTCCAAAGGTAGTAAATGCAATTGGTGCTGTGCAGCGAAGTCCCTGCTGAAGAAATTGGCACTCGCTCCTGAGTCCAACAGGGCATGGACCTCCATAGCATGTCCATTGGGGAGGTCCAGCAACACCCTCACAATTATGCCTGGTTGGGGGGTGTCCTGGTCGGGGCTCTGGTTCTGTTCCATTCCTGCCTGGCTGCTGCCCCGCTCCATTCCCAGCCAGGCACTGGTGTTTCCCTGCTTTTGGACTCCCCACTCTCCCATCTGGGAGGAAGCCCCCACCATTCCCTGCCAGTTGCGATGTTCAGGACACACTATGGCAAAGTGCCCTGGTTTCTGGCAGATAAAACATTTCTTGGCAGCCTGCCCGTCTTTTGCCGCCTTGTGAGTTGGCCCTTGAGCATTTGAATCTTCCCGCGCACGGGCAGAGTCAATTTCCATCAGCTCCGAGCGAGAGTAACCTTGCTCTCCCTCACTTGGTATGCCAGGAATGTGATCACCATGGGAACGCCGGCATTTGCTCTCAGCCTTCTCTAGCTGCCTCAGCTCTTGCCTGCTGCCCACCGCCAGAGCAGCTTTAACAAGGGAATCCAAGTCCTGGTGATGGGGGCCCCTGGCAAGCTCATCTTTCACCTGAGAATTAAGTCCGGCCTTAAATAGAGCTTGCACAGGCTTTGAGTTTAAGCTCCAATCAAGCTTGTGCACCAGCATCGCAAATTGGAACCAGTAATCCCTCACAGTTGATTTCCCCTGCCGGAGATCCAATAGCTGCTGCTGGGTCACATCCTCCTCCGATCTAAATGAAAACATAACGTCCATCGCTTCCCAGAATTGTTTGAGATCGCTGAGCGTAGCATTATGGCTAGCAAGCAGTGGGCGTACCCAATCTCGCGCTGCCCCAGTCAAATGGCCTATAAGGTACCCCACCTTATCAGCATCCCCAGCAAAAGCAGCTCCTTGCAGTTCAAGAGCATACTGCATGTCCAGTTTGAAGCCCATATACAGTCTGGGGTCTCCATTGAATTTGCTTACCAGCGTCAAAGACCGGTTCAGTAAGCCCCCTCCAGAAGCTCTGTCAGATCTGGCTCTGGCTTCTTGCAAACAAATTCTTAATTCCTCTGATGTAGCCAATAAATCAGCTCCCTCTTTTTCCAGCTGTGCAAGGCGAGCTTCCATCCTCCTTTTCTCCTTGCTGAGCCTCTCCTCTCGAGTGCTCATTAACTGGGTGTGTGAGTCAGAGCAAAACTGTCAGCTTGCCAGCTGCACACGTTGCTGCACTCAGCAGAGAAAACATTCCTGGCAGCCAGCCATAAATTCCTTTCTTTATTTCCTTCTGACAAGATTACATGCAGAATAAACAAAGCGATCCGTCTCTCATGACGCGTTGCTCTGACTAGTTTCTCTTTTCCCTCTCCCTAAAGACCAGCACAGCCAACGGCTCAGCCCCTTCCGTTTTTCCCTGTGACGTGGATCCCCCTCTCTTGGAAGCACCCCTTCCTCCCCAGACTCACTATCCTCTTCTCTGTCTTCTGAGGATGAGCCAGTACTAATTAGTGGAGATCGTTCTCTGTATCCTCCCATTCTTTCCTCCCTCGCTGCCTGCAGTTCCCTGACAGGTAATTGGTCTGCCTCCTTCTCACAGAACACGTCTCTGAAGGCCTTATACTGCAGGGGTATGGAACTCTCTTCTCCCGTGAGTTTCCCTCCTACCTCCTCCCTCTTCGCTCCCACCTCTCTAGGTACTTCACACATAGCATGCTATTTAAAAGGCACTATGCATTACAGACTGAGATTTAACAATCAGAAGTCTGGTGGTCTTGAGATATTTGCAGATGCAAGTCTTGGAAGTGACACTACAGACAGGAAAAGCACGTCTGGAGTTTGCTACATGTACAATCAGGGTCTATTTGATTGGTCATGCAAGAAGCAAACAACAATTAGCTTAAGTACTTGTGAAGCTGAACTGAATGCACTGTCTTATTCACTGGTGGATTGTGAATGGTTGTTACAGTTGTGCAAAGACATGAGAATTTCTGTCAAATGTCCAATCCAGGTTTATCAGGACAACAAAGCATGTTTGGCTTTGCTGAATTCTGAAGGTTGTAAGCAAAGCACGAAGCACTTGCATTTGAAGCTGCAACATGCTAGGGAATGTGTTCAGAAGGGACTCGTAACAGTGTCCTATATGCCAGGTAATGAAATTCCTGCTGATGTATTGTCAAAGGTTGTTCCAAGGGATCAACACTGTACCTATGTACAGAAGTTGGGTTTGTACTGATATTGTACGAATACGCTGCCCAGTGATGTTCACAGAAAGGGGGAGGATGTTGGTTTCTGTTTCCCTCACTGAGCAGCTGCTGGTAGTCACAGGACTATGTTTTCATTCCACAGTCCAGATACTGTTGGATTCCCATGGGAAAGAGAGACGGGATGTGACGTTTACTGGTTTCCTGTTTCCTTTGTACTGTTGTTTCTTTGTTGGAGTTGCTCTCTGCTTCTCACAGAGACAAGATGTATATTTGTATGCTGTCAGCATAGCTTAGTAATAAAGCGTAGCAATGTAGCCATACCTGCCTCATCCTTTCGTTGCAGACTCTGGGTGTTTTATACTCTGCTGGGCTCAGGCCAAGATGAGCCGTATCAGCTCGGAGGACCAGAGCTGAATTTGACTAACACTTCATGCCTCAAGCAGTTTGCTTGGCAAAAGGCTGACACGAACGTTAAGGAGCGTTGAAACCAGGCCATGACAGAATCATGTTTTGTAAGCCACATCATTCCTAGGACTATGGGGTGTGTCGCTAACTTGGTGCTGTGGAACCTCATTGTCTCCTTGTGCCCCACCACCTCCACCCCAATGGTTGTGTGGCTTGAACCACCTCCCCCCCCATTAAGGGTCAACCATCTATTGTTGATTGGGGAGTCTAGTTGCTGTGTCCCAAGGTTCTGTTGCTTCGCAAAATCTGCATCTATAAAGTCTAGCGAGGCCCCCGAATCCACCAATGCTTGCCCTTGCACCCTGAGACCATCTGGGAGTTGTAGCATCATGGGCAGAGCTATCCCATGAATGGCTGGTTCCATTTGAGGCCCCTGTACTGACTTGTCTCCCAGCCCCTGGCCTCTCTTAAGGGCTGGGATTGGCCGTTTCCCGACTGTTCTGCTTGGGGTTTGGGCTTTTCCTCCACCCTGGTCCCTGAGAGGGATCCCCCTGTCTTCCTATCAGGACACTGTTTAGCCAAATGCCCCTGCCTGGTGCACACAAAGCAAGTGCGTGTCTCCTGATGCTGCTGACTCCCTTCCTTCCATGCCTTCCTGGTTCTCTCCCCTTCCACCGATCCAATCTGCATCGGTTCAACAGCTTCTCCCTGACTAGGTGTGCTGCCAACCCCCTGTTCCGGAAGCTTGGGAGTGTAGGCCCTTGCCCCAAGGCCCCCCCCTGCCCCCCTCTTCTCTAGCTTCCTCTGCTGTTGGCGTAGCCCTAGCTGTAAGGACGCTTGAACTATCTCTTCCAGTGACTGCATGGGTTGCATCTTTGCTATCTCGTCCAGGATTGAAGGACTCAGCCCTGCACAATACATGGCGGCAAGGGGCTCTGTGTTCCGTCCCCAGCCCACCTTGTGCACTAGTGAATTGAAGGTAGTCCAGTAAGAGGCCACAGAGTCACCCCCTTGTTGCAAGTTCAGTAGCTGCTGCTCTGCAGTGGCGTGCTCTAGTGGTCTCTTGAACATAGCATCCATCAGTCTCCAGAACTCCTACAGGTCCCCTAGAGCACTGTGTTGGGTCTCCATAAGGGTGATAGCCCAGTCCTTAGCTGTTCCCCCCAGCCAACTGATCAGACATGCAACATGCTTCTTATCTGAGCTGAATTCAGCTGATCTCAAGTCCAGTTCTAAAGGCTGCATAACTTTCTGTATCTCCATTGTATTTATCCGGGTTCAGTCCAGGCCCCCTGCTGGTTCTGAGGTTCCTTTTCTGTTCTGAAGTCAGCCTTTGTTCCTGCAGTGCTCCTGCAAAAATGTCTAATTGGCTTTTGGGCTGCCACGTGTAGCTCCTTAATTATGTTATGGGGTCAGTAGGCTCTACTGCCCCCTCCACAGCTGCTCCCCCAGCCGCACTTCCCACGTCCGGTACTTGCCCATCCATCACGGTCTTTGATGTCCTCCGGCGTGAGAGATTCAGATGTGACTTGGCAATGTGTAATGGCTTGGCTCTCCCACAGAAGCGAGACACCAGCAGTAATTATCTCAGGTTTATTGCTCAAATACATAAATCACTCCGGAGCTCCTTCACTCTGTGTCTGACTCCAAGTTTGCCAAGTCTAAACTACGCCCCTTCCTCTTCTTCCAACAGGGGAAAAAACCCTTCCGCTTCCGCTTTCCCCCCTCCTCTCACTGACCTTTTCGCGCCTTCGAGTTTTTGGGCTAGCTATTCCTGGCCTCTCCCCTTCTGTCTCTGAGCTAAGATTGGTATCTGCTGCCTGCTCTCTGTTCTCTGAAGCTATGCCACTTGGCTGCCCCTCCTCCCTCTCACATTCCAGCTCACATTCCAGTGTCCTTATCTCTCTCTGCCTGCTTTGATTCCCAGCCTCTGTCAGCTGCGGAACGAAGCTGACAGTAATGCAGCCCCTTCTGCTGTGTGAACCCTCTGGCAATTAACCTAGCCTTGTACTGTGGTTCTCCAGATTCGGTGGGTTTAAGGCGATAAACCCACCTGCTGCTCACAACCTGTTTGCCAGCCGGCAACGTTGTGAGGGAGAACACACCTAGAGACTCCATTGAGCTCATCTCCTTCTGCATCGCCTCAAGCCATTTGCTAGCTTCTTCCTGAGGCAGTTTCTGAACATCCTCAAAACTTTCAGGTTCACACTGAGCCACACCAACCCACACACTTGTGGCTTCATACCTGTCAGGCAGTTTACCCTTCGTGGCTTGGATTGATCTCCTCAGCGTGAGTTCTGGTACCCCCTCTGACCCACTAGGGCTAGCTAGACCATCCCCAGTGTCATAAAACTCCCCCTCTGACCTGCTGCGTCTTTTGAACCTTGCAGCTGGACCTGTGAGCAAGGATGGCTCACTCTTTGGCTCAGACTTGACAGTAACCTTTGGAGGGGTTCTGGGCCGCTCCTGCTCTGGCCTCTGTTGCTCTGGACTCTGTTCCTCAACAACAGGATCAGTTCCCTTCTCTTCCTCCTCATCTGAGTCAAGAAACTGTTCTGAAAGAACATCTGGGTTACCATGTATGCATGTCCACCCACTTTGCTCACAAAACTCAGCACTGCTGCTCACAAGCAGCCGGGACTGGTTGCCATCAGGATATGTAAACCGCCACCCCTTGGTCCCTGGTTCATATCCCACAAAGATCATTTTCCTGGACCTTGGGACCCTTTCTGTGTTTGGCCTTTGGGATGAGGACCCAAGCCTCAAAGCCAAAAACGCGTAAGAAATGCACTTTGGGCTTCTTAACGTGCAGTAGAAAATAGGGTGTGTCCCCCACAGCTGAATTAAACACGCGATTCTGCCTTCCAACATTCAGCCTGAAAGCAGAGGCTTCCCCTTTGTGTTTAATTGGAAAAAACCAAGAGGTCCTCGAAAAATCATCCAAAAGAAGCAAAATGTATTTGGACCCACCCAGACTCATTACTGGCGTTGGGCCACACAAATCTGCATGGACTAGCTCAAAGGGCTTGCTGGTCTCTCTGCTAGACCTGGGATATGAGCATGTTTTTACCTTGGATGGCTTACAGGCTCTGCAATCTAGAAACATCTCACATCCCTTTAATTTACACCCCTCTGTACACCCTGGGGCCTTCTTGACATGGTTCCAGTTCGAATGCGACAGTCTTCGATGCCATAAATGGGTACAACCATCGTGTGGCGGGACATTCGCGCACTGCACCTGTGTTACCTCAGGGGGTCCTCACCTGCAATAGGCATTTCAACCACGAACAGCCTATTCTTGCATTCAACATTGAACAGGTGTTTCCTATTCCTGGAAAAAGAACACATGTTATTCTCAAAACAGACACTGAAACCGTCAGCTACCAAAGCAGATACAGCCAAAAGACAGTTGGCAATTTCTGGAACCACAAAAGCTTGAACCTCATGGTCCAGGAATGAACAGTACAGAGTCCCAGACTGAGTCAGTGGGCATCTGCTTCCATCTGCCAGAGACACAAATCTTCCACTTTGCACAGTTCCGAAGAAGCCCAGCAGATGGCACTAAAGTGTGCGTCGCACCTGTGTCAACAATAAAAGAGAAGCTGGCTTCCTGTTTGGATGATTTCACCACAGCCACCGAAGCAGCAAGATGATACAGAGATGTTTTCTCCTTACTTTCGCCTCGACCAGAGAATTTGGCAGTCTTCCCACGCCTCTGCGCCTGGGAATCGTCTCTTATCTGCATTCCTTTCTGGCTGACCTTGGGCTCCTGAGCCTCTGTAGGGCAATCTCTCACAAGATGGCTAATAGACCCACAGCGAAAACAGCGTTTGGAGACAAAGGCTTTTACAGAGCTCTCACTGCTTCTCTCTGCACCCCCACGCCTGGGTGCACAGCTTCCAGAAGAACAGCCTGCGTCTGCTTTCCTCTCAGCTCGCTGTCTTGGCTTCATTTTTAGCTGCGGGGCTGGGGCGGAGGAAGCCCAAGCTTCCCCTGACCCCAGATCCCAGAGTGGGATCCATCCCGCTCACTGTTTTGGCTTCTGCCAAAGCCACGTGCAGCCTCTCCTGGCTGGAAACGTTGCGCATGGCTAAAGAGGAAGCCAAGACAGCCAGCGGGATGGACCCCGCTCGCTGTCTTGGCTTCTTTGCTCTTTGGGGCTGGGGGGGGGGATAATTTTTTTTCTTTATCCCCCCCCCAAAAAAACTAGGTGCACCCTATGGAGCGAAAAATATGGTACGTATTTGTCAGGGGCTCAGGAGCAGAGGCACAGGGGAGAGAGGAAATGGAGAGCGAAGGGGAAGAATCGGAGGGCAGCGTAGGGGAGTATGACAGTGGCCCGAGAGATTCCATGAGCTTCTCCAGCGAATCAGAAGATTCCCAGAAGGGGGCGCCGATGGTCAGGGCAAGGGGGGTCCCAGGGGGGACGCACCAGAAGCAAGGGGCCAGCGGGGACTCCCAAAGCAGCAGCGGGAGATCAGGGCCAGCTCCCCCACCAGAGCGTAGTGGGGGGGAAGAGTCCCATGCATCAGGGTCAGCGTCTCCTCCAGCAGGGAGAGAAGATGAGTCCAGGCTGACCACGCCTCTGTTGGAGAGTGAGGGAACGGAGGGGAGGTCAGGCCCAGCTAGCCCCCCCAAAGGGGGAAGCAGTGACAGGAGCAGTGTAACGGTCAGGAGGAAGGTTGCCGGCTGGGCGCGGGCGGCAAGTTCAAATGTACAGGCGCGTGGGACAGCAGAAAACCCGGATTGGGAACCAGGTCCTAAAGCCCACCGGAGGCAGGGGGAAGACTCAGGGGACTCAGCGTCAGAAGAGTCCAGAAAGGGCAAGACCCCAGCGGACAGGCGGACCCAGAGGAGGAAAGAGCAGAGGAAGAGGTGGAGCAGGGCTAGAGTCTTAAACTGGTGTCTGGGGGGAGGAGATTCAGACGGAGCTTCAGCGGTCTAGAGTTCAAGACGTAGAGCTGCGCGCCGCGGCTTTGAAATCGAAACTGAACTTCAATAAAGACTTTTGTATATAACAAGAACTGGCGTTGGTCCTTTGTGAGCTGGGACCTAGGGCAGCTCTGACAGTATCTATCTATCTATCTATCTATCTATCTATCTATCTATCTATCTATCTATCATCTATCTATCTATCTATCTATCTATCTATCTATCTATCCCCTGCCCTAAACAGCTTAGGTGTAGAGCAAGTTAAAGTAGTCTAGTCTGCAGATGACTGTTGCATGGATCACCATAGCTAGGTTGGAAAGGGACAGGTAAGGTAAGGTAAAGGGACCCCTGACCATTAGGTCCAGTCCTGACCGACTCTGGGGTTGCGGCGCTCATCTCGCTTTATTGGCCAAGGGAGCCGGCGTACAGCTTCCGGGTCATGTGGCCAGCATGACTAAGCCGCTTCTGGAGAACCAGAGCAGCGCACGGAAACACCTTTTACCTTCCCGCTGGAGCGGTACCTATGTATCTACTTGCACTTTGACGTGCTTTCTTTTTCTTTTTTTTAAGCGTTTATTAATTTTCCAATAAGAACATCTAATTAACATATCAAATCAAATCCAATAAAAATTAAAAATTAAAATAAAAAGTCCAATTGTCTTCCAAATTGTAATCTTAATTTTTTGACTTCCCACGGTCTGACTTCCAAAGCGTTTTCAACATCATAGTCCTGCGTCTTGTCATCAATGTTTTCATAATTCCGTATCATGATTTTATCCTCCACGCTTGTCTCTCTTCTGTGACCCTCGATCATGTCAGAAGACAGATGTTTTTGTCCCATGGACTGCAGATTTGCCAGTGTGTTATACTCTTTCAGCTATTTTTGTTTTTCAATCGCTCCGCTTCATCTAATTGCCTCCATTCCAGGCTTCTGTCCAACTCTTTAAAGATGATTATTTTGGGGGCAACTCCCAAATCATTAGTCTTTCCCGTCCAGCTGTTATCAGAGAAACAGAAAAAAAACCTCCTTCAAAGACTCCTTGTTGGACTTCCGGGTTGGCGCGACTGGCTAATGGCGGATTCCTTCCGAGCTCCGGAGGGAATCGGCTCAGCAGGGGGTTGGGTCTTGCCGTGCCGGCGACACGGGGACCCTTAAAAACCACGGGCACGGAGCCCGTGGACATGGTGACTCGGCGGGCACCATAAGCGCCCCCCGACTCGTGAAGGAGCCTTTTTAAAGGCTACGGTTTGGGTGCCAGGGAGCGGCGTGGTGCTGTGAGTCCTCCGCTTCCCCTGCCGAGCGAAGCCGCATGCCATTCTTCGGTCAGCGCCGACTTCTTCCTATTAAATTTGGACTTAAAAGCAAGAACAACAACCCGTGAGTAATTTGAAAATTGGATTATAATATATTTGGCTTTGGATTTGGCACGAGCGGGGGAGTTGAAAAAAAGGAAGTCCGTCTCCTCCCTATTGTAAACAGCTCAAAGCAAGGACCTGTCAACTAAGGTTGCGGGAAGAACCGCCGGGATTGGATAAAGATACAAATTCCACGGATTTAAAAGGACTAAGCTAACGTGCTGGAGGACTAGAGTTTATTTTGTTTGAATTAAGTACCATTCTTCTCAAACCCGGGAGTATCCCGGTTAAGAGCCTGCTGAGGACTTATAGAAACATTTGACAGCTGTCAAAGTCGGAAGAATTGAAAGTTGAAACTTTAACCGGCTACACCGTTACAAAATATTGGAAACAAAGAAAGATTGCTACAAACAAATTTGATTTTTGGGTCGGAGGGGAAAAGATCATTAAGTAACCAGAATCCCTCTAGAGGGGATTCTTGGACATTACAAGAATGGAACTAAAACAGGGAATACAGGAAATACGTGCTGGCTTGGAAAAGCTGACCTCTCACGTGGGAAAGTTGTTAGAGATGAATGAGAAACGCCTTGTTTTGTCTACGAGCCCCTCAAACTCGAAGTTATCTGAAGATATACCAACTGAATTGGAAAAGGACTCGTTGTTCAAAACACAGGCAGCTGGACAAGAAAAAGAACCAAAGATTGAGGAAGAGAAGACATCTGCCAAGCAGGAGGAGCTGAAAGAAGGGATGGCTGAGATGATACAGAAGAGAAAAGAGAACTGGAGACCTGCCAAGAAGAATTTTAAATCGACCAAGGTGAAAGTCGGACTAGTTAGGACATATAGATTTTGGAAACAGTGTTGGAGCACCACCTGTAAACAAGTAGGTCTCATTGGAAGAATCACGGTCAGCATCGAGAAAATACATCTTCGACCCTAGGCGCTATGCAAGAGAGACTTTCGAAGAAATCGGCTGAAAGGGACTGAGAGAGACTTGTGTGCCTCGGACGAAAGATCACCAGGCTAAAAAGATGGACCAAATGGATTTTGGTTAGGGATGGAAACCGGGGAGGGAAGGGTGGGACCTAACAGTCTGAAGGGGGTCTGTTCTTTCTTTGCTTTAGGAGTATAAAAATTATAGGCTTTTTTATTACTTTAAAAATGGGGAATCCGTGGAGGGGAAATAGTGGCAACCTTAGGAAGGGTATATCTAATTTTTTAATATTTTCTATTTTGTTTCTTTTCTCTATATATAGGGTTAAGGTATATATTTGAATAAATGGCTAAAGTATAATAAATGAATTAAAGCTTAATTCTATTATGAAAAATTATCTTAACTAAATTAGGGTTAAATGATTTTAAACAAACTATGTTTTAGGATATTAAGTGGAAAACTTGCTCGAATAAACAACTGAAGATGGAATACAATAGGAGGAGATGTGGGGAAGTCTTGAAAAGAAGTTAAGGAAAATGAGTTTAAAAGGTGGAAATCTTTTTTGTTGTTGTTGTTTCCTGTTCTTTCTTCTCTGGTCTTCTTACTTTTTTCTTATTTTTTTTTTTCTTTCTTTTCTTTTTCTTTTGCTCTGCTATTTGTAACCTTTTGAAAATTTAATAAAGATCATTAAAAAAAACAAAAACAAAGACTCCTTGTTGATTTATACTTAAGCAAACTGCACTTTGACATGCTTTCGAACTGCTAGGTTGGCAGGAGCAGGGACCGGGCAACGGGAGCTCACCCCGACCTTCTGATTGGCAAGTTCTAGGCTCTTTGGTTTAACCCACAGCACCACCTGTGTCCCATTTGGCATAGATTTAAAAATGCCAGTTTGGCTACATTTGTGACCAGTGCCTCCACAGAGTCAGAAGCTTCCAGGATCACACTGGGACTCCTGATGGCAGCTACATGTGACTATTGCGCCCCATGAAGAGCTAGGGGCTGGCAAACCGAACCGAAATCATCCTGGCCCAGCCATTGGACCCGCATCTTTAATGGATTGCGATTCAGCCGACTCCGTTTCCTCCATTCCAGCACACCCACCTAAAAATTGGCCAAAATATCCAGGGTAGCATCTGGCCAGGGCCACGAAGCAGCAGATGTTTGCGGTCAGATCTGTGGTTATGTACAAGATATTTGAATAAAGGGTGAATTTGGGGTTCCCCAATGCAAAAACTCTGAGGATCCATGAGGATCCGTGCTTCAGAACCACCTTTTTGAGCCATGCAGTTTCCAGGAAGCCGTGGATTCTAGTTTTTTGTGGTGCAGGCTGTGCCCTTGGGATTGATGTGTGATTTGACGGAGTTGGAGGTACCCCAATACAAAAACCCTGAGGATCCATGAGGATCTGTGCTTCAAAACCACGTTTTGGGGCCATAGAGTGGCCAGGAAGCCGTGCATCCATGCTATTTGTGCTGCAGGCTGTGCCCCTGACTATGATGTGAGATTTGACGGTGAGTTTGGGGTGGCCCAATGCAAAAAGCATGAGGATCCATGGGGATCCATGCTTCAAAACCACGTTTTGGGGCGATGGTATGACCAGGAAGCCGTGGTTACGTATTTTGGTGGTGCAGGCTGTCCCCCTGGACATAACGTGTGATTTGAGGGATTGTTTGGGGTGGCCTAATGCAAAAAGTTTGAGGATCCATCAGGATCCGTGCTTCAGAACCTGGTTTTTGGATCATGGTATGACCAGGAAGCAGTGGATCCTAGTGTTTTGTGGTGCAGGCAGTGCCCCTGGACATGGTGTGTGATTTGACACTGAGCTTGTGTTAGCCCAATGCAAAAGGCGTGAGCTTCCATGAGGATCCATGCTTCAAAACCACATTTTTGGGCCATGGAGTTGCCAGGAAGCCGTGGATGTGATTTTTTTTGTGGTGCAGCCTGCTCCCATGGGCATGATATGTAATTGGAATGTGAGTTTGGGGTGGCCCAATGCAAAAAGCCTGAGGATCCATGAGGATAAGTGCTTCAGAACCACGTTTATCGGCCATGGAGTTGCCAGGAAGCCTTGGATCCAATTTTTTTGTGGTTCAGGCTGTGCCTCTGCACAAGACGTGTGATTTGACGCAGAGTTTGGGGTGGCCCAATGCAAAAAGCGTGAGGATCCATGAGGATACATGCTTTGAAACCATGTTTTAGGGTAATGGACTGGCCACGAAAGCGTGGATCCATTTCTTTTTGTGGTTCAGGCTATGCCTCTGCATATGACGTGTGATTTGACAATGAGTTTGGGGTGAGTTTCGGAACCATGTTTTTGGGCCATGGAGCTGCCAGGAAGCAGTAGATCCTTGATTTTTGTAGTGCAGGCTGTGCCCATAGGTATGATATATAATTTAACGGTGTGTTTGGGGTGGCCCATTCCAAAAGCATTAGGATCCATGATGATCCATGCTTCAAAACAATGTTCTTGTGCAATGATATTGACAGGAAGGCGTGGATACGAGTTTTTTGTGGAGCAGACTGTGCCTCTGTTTTTTTTTTTTTAATCATATTTTATTAGATTTTACAAAAGTTAACCAATAAAAGACTAACTAAAATCACAAAAACAAACAAACAACAAACATCAAAAATACACACAGAAAAAGAAAAGAAAAAGAAAAAACATAAAAAAGAAAATTTAGCATAAAAAACACACTCTTTCAAATCAATACCCTTCCAAATCTTATTTTCCTTACTTCCACCCGCCTTCCTTTCTTGTATTCCACTTTATAAATTAATTCAGCAAAATCATTTAATATTCAAGTTCAACCTTTGTCCTTCCCTTTATACTCTTATTTATCTTAATCACCAGAACCCCTTCATTTCATTTACAATGCCCTTAGCATTCATAAATTTTACAATATTTTTGTAGATAAACTTTAAACTTCTTCCAATCCTCTTCCACCTGTTCTTCTCCTTGATCTCGGATTCTGCCGGTCATTTCTGCCAATTCCATATAGTCTATTACTTGCATCTGCCATTCTTCCAAGGTGGGTAGATCTTGTGTCTTCCAGTGCTTTGCGATGAGTATTCTTGCTGCTGCTGTGGCATACATAAAGAAAGTTCTATCCTTCTTTGGCACCAGTTGGCCAACCATGCCCAGGAGAAAGGCCTCTGGTTTCTTTAGGAAAGTATACTTAAATACTTTTTTCAGTTCATTATAGATCATTTCCCAGAAAGCCTTAATCCTTGGGCAGGCCCACCAAAGGTGAAAGAATGTTCCTTCTGTTTCTTTACATTTCCAACATTTATTATCGGGCAAATGATATATTTTTGCTAGCTTGACTGGGGTCATGTACCACCTGTAAATCATTTTCATAATATTCTCTCTTAAGGCATTACATGCCGTAAATTTCATACCGGTGGTCCACAACCGTTCCCAGTCAGCAAACATAATGTTATGACCAATATCTTGTGCCCATTTTATCATAGCAGATTTAACCATTTCATCCTCAGTATTCCATTTCAACAGCAGATTATACATTCTCGACAATACCTTAGCACTGGGTTCTAACAATTCTGTTTCCAACTTTGATTTTTCCACCTGGAAACCATTTTTCCTTTCCGAATTATAGGCCTCTCTTACTTGGAAATAATGTAACCAGTCATGCACCTTATCTTTAAGTTTCTCATAACTCTGCAATTTCAGTTTGTCTCCCTCCTGTTCCAGAATTTCCCAATATTTTGGCCAATTCGATCCCATATTAGATTTTTTCAAGGCCTTAGCCTCCATAGGTGAGAGCCACCTTGGGGTTTTATTCTCCAAAAAATCTTTATATCTGACCCAGACATTGAACAGTGCTTTCCTGACAATATGATTTTTAAACGCCTTATGTGCTTTGTCCTTACCGTACCACAAATATGCATGCCATCCAAAAACATTGTCATATCCTTCCAAATCAAGAATGTCTGTATTCTCAAGAAGTAGCCATTCCTTTAGCCAGCAAAAAGCTGCTGCCTCATAATATAGTTTAAAGTCCGGCAGGGCAAACCCCCCTCTATCCTTTGCATCAGTAAGAATTTTGTATTTTATTCTGGGCTTTTTGCCCTGCCAGACAAATCTAGAAATTTCTTTTTGCCACTTCTTGAAACAGTCCATCTTGTCAATAATCTGTAACGTTTGAAACAAAAACAACAATCTTGGCAATACATTCATTTTGATGACTGCAATTCTACCCAATAAGGAAAGCTTTAAATTTGTCCAAATTTCAAGATCTTTTTTCATTTCAGACCAGCACTTTTCATAGTTGTCTTTAAATAAATTAACGTTCTTCGAAGTCATATTCACCCCTAGGTATTTTACTTTTTTCACCACTGTTAGGCATGTTTCTCCCTGAAACCTTTCCTTCTCAATTGGTGTTAAATTCTTCTCTAAAACCATAGTTTTTGATTTATTCAATTTAAACCCTGCCACCTGACCAAATTCCTGTATTATTTCCAAAGCTCTTTTAGTACTGGGGATTGGCTCCTGTAATGTCAGAACCAGGTCATCTGCATAGGCTTTCAGTTTGTAATGTTTGGCTCCAACCTGTATACCCTGAATCTGTTGGTCCCTTCTAATCATATTCAGCAAGACCTCCAGGACTGAGATAAAAAGCAAAGGGGAAATTGGGCAGCCTTGTCGTGTCCCTTTCTCTATCTTAACTTCTTCTGTGACTGCATTATTCACTATTAATTTTGCCTTTTGTTCCGAGTAAATCGCCCCTATACCGTTTCCAAACCTTTCTCTCACCCCCATCCCTTGCAAATTTTTCTTCATAAAACTCCAAGAAATATTATCAAAGGCTTTCTCTGCATCAATAAATATCAAAACAGCTTTTGTATTGATATTAACTTGTAATTTTTCCAAAATGTCAATTAAGTTCCTCGTGTTATTTAACATATATCTGCCTGGGAGAAAGCCTGCTTGGTCTTTATGTATAATTCCTGCTAAAACTTTTTTCAATCTTTTAGCTAAAATATCCGCAAAAATTTTATAATCCACGTTAAGTAGGGATATGGGGCGGTAGTTCTTAAGTTGTGTCTTTTCTAGTTCATTTTTCGGTATAAGCGTGATGTAAGCATCTTTCCACGACTCCGGCGCTCTTTTCCCCTCCATAATTTCATTGCAAACCTCCATTAATGGTTGAATTAAATAGTCTTTCATTACTTTGTAATATTTGGAGGAAAGCCCATCCGGGCCTGGAGACTTGCCTAGTTGCAGGTTCTTAATGGCACCTTCAACCTCCTGTTCAGAAATTCTGTCATTCAGTATAAATTTGTTCTCTTGAGATATGTTTTGTAATCCATTTGATTCTAAAAATTTCTCAATCTTGATCTCATTCTGTGGCCCTTGTGCATACAATTGTTTGAAGTATCTCTGGAAACAGTCTTTAATCTCCTGTGGGTTTTGTATATTCCTTCCATTTACTTCAAGATTGGTCACGGTGTTTAATTTTTGTCTTTTCTTCAGCTGCCAAACTAGCAGCTTTCCGCACTTATTAGCCGATTCAAAAGTTTTTTGTCTCATTTGTTTAATCTTCCATTCTATATCCTGATTAACCAATTTCAAATATTGTGCCTGATATAATTTGATTTCTCGCAGGATCTCCTGTGACTTTGGTTTAGTCCTTAATCTCTTCTCTCCTTCTCCAATTTTCTCTAGAATCTTTTCTTTTCTTTCCTCTTGAAGTCTCCTCTTTATAGCATTTTGCTGAATCAAAAAACCTCTCATAACGGCTTTGCTCGCGTCCCAGATTACTCTTTATTCCACAGTTGTCTTCAAGTTTATTTCAAAATAATCTTTCATAATTTTTTGGGCCTTCTTAATAATTTCAGGGTCCCTGAACAAGGTGTCGTTCATTCTCCATCTAAAGGAACCAATCGGTGTTAATTTCATGTCCATTCTCACGGGGTTATGGTCGGAGCAGATTTTTGGGCAGATTTCCACCTTCCAGATTTTAGTTGCCATCCCTCTTGTAATCCAAATTTGGTCAATTCTTGTCCAAGTCATGTTAGCTTCAGAGAAGAAAGTCCCCTCTCTACCTAGGGCGGCAATGGCGGATTCCCTCTAACCGGAGGGAGAAGCTCCGCAGAAATCGGGTCCACCGCTGCAGCGAAGCGGAGGACCCTTAAAAAAACCCGCAGGCGGGAGAAGCCTGGGGCCGTGGGACTCAGTGGGCACATTGAGCGCCCCCCTGAACTGTCAAAGGAGCTCTGTAAAGAGCTCCGGAGCGGAGCGGGGGTTTGGCGCTGTGCTGGGAGTCGATCGCTACTTCTGCGGAGTGAAGCTGCATAGCAGTTGCCGGAGAGCGCTGACCTTTTTCCTGTGAACATCGAACTGAAACATCTACCCGTGAGTAAGATTTGGGGAACTTGAAAGGATCAAAGAATAGGACTTAAAACAAGTGAACTTGGAATTTGAATTTGACTTTGACGCTTTGATCCTGGACTTTGATCTTGAATTTGAACCTGAAATCAGCAAAGTTTAAACAGGAAGCCCGCTTTGGTGGAACGTTCTTAAGGTGGAACGGAAATATCCTAACATCCTCCCCCTTTCCGTGTAACCTGTAGTACCTGTGGTTCACCCAATTGCAACTTCTGTACGTAAACCTTAAGTTGTTCTCTGTTAACAACCTTAGACAACAGATCAGCAGGAAATTCATTTCCTGCCATGTAGGACACCTGAATCAGTCCTTTTTGAATACACTCTCTTGCACGATGTAGCTTAATCTGCAAGTACTTGGTTCTCTGCTTGCAACTCTCTGAGTTCAGCAAAGCCAAACAGGATCTATTGTCTTGATACACTTGTATAGGACATTTCACAGAAACCCCAATGTCCTTAAACAGTTGCATCAACCATTCACAATCCATGAGTGAAAATGACAGAGCATTGAGTTCTGCTTCACAGGAACTTAGGCTCACTGTCGTCTGCTTCTTGCACAGCCAGTCAAACAGACAGTGGTTGTACATGTAGCATACTCCAGAAGTGCTTGTACCATCCGTGGTGTCACTTCCAAAACTTGCATCTGCAAAGATTTCAAGACCTCCAGTCTTCTGACTGGTGAACCTCAGCCTGTAGTGCATAGTCCCTTTCAAATAGCGGGCTATGCGCTTCAGAGCTTTCCAATCCTGAACAGTAGGATTGTTAGCATGTCTGCTAAGCAGGTTAGTGCTTACAGCAATGTCAGGTCTTGAGCATCTAGCAATGAAATTCAACTTGCCTAGAATGCATCTGTACAGCGTAGTGTCAGAAAACGCTTCAGCAGTACTATCTACCTGGTAACCTGTCACCATCGGTGTGTCTGCTGGGTTTGCATCAACCAAATTCAACCTGGTTAATACATCAGCAATTTTCTGTGTTTGGTGTACCAGAAAATTACCTTCTTGGTCCCTCTCCACCTGCAGAGAAAGATAGTTGGATACCTCACCAAGATCCTTCATGTCAAAGTGCTCCTTCAGTTGAGCTACGGTGCTTTGGTAAAAAGCCTGATTCTTCCAAAACATCAGAAGATCATCAACAAACCATAAACAATACAGTTTGTTTTGCCCCTCCTCCTTGACAAACACACATGGATCAGCTTTGCCCTGGTGAAAACCTAGAGAGAGCAATGTCTCAGTGAGTTTTGTGTTCCAACACCTGGCACTCTGCTTGAGACCATACAAGCATTTCCGCAGTTTACAGACCATTCCCTTCTGTATCTGCATTCCATCAGGTGGAAGCATATACAGCTCCTCCCCCAAAATCCCGTACAAAAAAGCTGTATTAATGTCATGATGGGAAACATGCAGTTTCTCCTCTGCAGCTATCTTGAGCATCAGCCGAATGCTCTCATATTTGACGGTGGGTGAGTAGGTCTCGTGGTAATCCTGTCCTGGTACCTGTGAAAAACCTCTGGCAACCAATCTGGCTTTGTGTCTGACAACCTTGCCATTCTGGTCTGTCTTGGCCTTGAAGACCCATTTACTGCCAACCAGTCTCATTCCTGGGACTACCAGTACCAATTCCCAAGTTTGGTTCCTGTTCAAGCCTTCATGGCATTAAGCCAAGGCTCAGCATCTTTAGAGGTTAACTCCTGAACCTCTTTGAAGCTTGAAGGTTCCCACACCTTCTCTGAGCTACTAAGAACAGCAGTTGCTGTCTTAGCAAACTCATCAGCAAATCTCTTTGGAGGTCTGCCTTTGGTCGCCCTTTCAGACCTGCATACTAGACGTAAGTCTTCTGGACTCATCTCCTCCTTCTTAGGAGAAAAATGACCAATGGTGAACAGTGGTTCTTCCAGTTCATTGTCAGACGCATCAGATGGTCTGACTGAGGCCTTTGCGCTCTTGTAGTCTGCTGTGTCATCACTGTCACTGACAGCAGCAGCAGCGCCACCAACTGAACTGGAATCCGAACTCTGATCATCATCATCATCATCATCATCATCATCATCCTCCTCCTCCTCCTCAGCTTCCTCAACATTATCTGGTTTGTGCACACCACCTCCATCCTCCTCTGGGTAACTCTGGAAAATTCCCACATTTTCCCCCCACTTAGGATTGTACTCAACACTCTTGGTGAACCTAATGGACTTAGAGTTAGTCATCCATACCCTGTATACACCCTTTTCGCACCCCATGAACAAACCATGTGCCCCACGCTTCCCAAGCTTGTTGCTTTGTGGGGTGTGTACCCACATGTCAGAACCAAAGATTTTCATGTGCTTGACGTTCAGTTTCTTACCAAACATCTTCTCATACGGAGTGCAACCTATGGGTGATGACAGTCTCCGATTAACGGTATAAACAACCGTTGACAGAGCTTCCCCCCAAAACTTCTCAGGGAGGTTGGCATCATGCAACAAGGTTTTTAGGCCTTGAAGCAAAGTCTGATTTGCTCGCTCCGCAAGTCCATTCATCCATGGCGATCTAGGCCTTGACAAATCATGCTGGATTCCCTTCTCAGTCAGGAAAGCTTCAAACTGCTGAGAAGTGAACTCCCCGCCCCGATCGGTAAAAAGATAGCCGATACGTTTACCATGAACATTCTCCAACCAAGCACAGAATGCCTTGAACTTAGGGAATGCTTGTGATTTCTGCTCAAGCATAAACACATGAATATACCTAGAAAAAGAATCAATTAGAACCATGAAGTACCTTGCTCCTCCCAAAGAGGGCGCAAGTGGACCAACCAGGTCTGCATGCACTAGCTGGTAGGGTTTGGAAGCCTGCCTGCTAGACTCCTTGCCTTTTGGAGCAACCTTCACCTTGTTCTCTGCACAAGATATACATTTCATGTGATACTTACAAGGTTTGATGCTCAAAACTTCAACCAACTCTGGCATCTTGGCTAGCGCTTGCCAAGACATGTGACAAAATTTTCGATGTGCTTCATGAATACATCCTGCATGAAGAACCTTGTTAGTTTGTGCCACACAACAAGAATCAACATTAGACACAACAGCATTGTCATCATAAGTTATACAGAATAAACCATCCATAAACTTTGCATGCAAAATGTCCTCTTTGCCTTTTCTGATGACACAGACATTCCTCTTGAAGGAAATCTCAAAACCACGCAGAATCAGCTGTGGGACACTGAGCAAATTGTCCGCAGCTCCTGGAACATAAAGTACATTACTGATGGTTGTATGCAAACTTGCAAGTTTAACAGTCCCTTCTCCTGCAATTTGCAACATCCTTCCATCAGCCAGGTGGATCTCTCCTTCTTGAGGTGTGAAGGAGATAAATAGGTGTCGATTCTTCGATAAATGGCGACTCGCACCTGAGTCCACAATAAACCTGGCTTTAGCCTTTGGAGCAGTCTTTCTGGCAAGCAAAACCTTGTTTTCCACCGGTGTGGGCTTTTGCAGCTTGCCCCCCTGCTCCTGGCCATGAGACTTGCCTTTAGCCTTTGGTGAAGCTGTGCCAGCTAACAAAGCCTTGTTTTCCACTGGCATGGGCTTCTGCTGCTTGCCCCCCCCCCCCCGCTCCTGGCCATCAGACTTGCCTTTAGCCTTTGGTGAAGCAGTGCCAGCAAACAACGCTTTGTTTTCCACTGGCGTGGGCTCTTCACCCCCCCTCTGCTTCGGGCCATCTGCAGGCATCTGTCTTTGTTTACCTCTGGCCTTCCGGCCTCTGCAAAGACGATGGCCTTGGCTCCCACGAGAAACAGAGCTCTCAGCTGCCGACTCCTTGGCTCCCCCTGGAGGCTGGAATGCTGCCTGGGCTGACATCACAGTCTGCTCCCTCTGCAGCTTGCAACCGGTGCCCTCAGTATCCCTGCATTCACTCGCATTCTGGGAAACAGCCAGGACCTCCGATGCATTCACACCCTGGGCATTCAGACTCTGAGCTGGGATGACTGGCAAATGAGCTCTCTTCAAAGCATTCCACATCTCACGTGCACTGGGTTTGCCAGCCAGGGTGATTAACTCTTCAGGAGCTACTGAGAGCAAAATTATCCCCATGGCTCTCGAATCCTGTGCCTTCCACTCATCTGTCACAGGGGCTGGGGGATTCTCAGTAACGGTATTCCATACTCCAAGCCTTCTCATCTGGCCCTCACAGTACCTTGCCCAGGTCTGATAGTTGTGGCCATTTAGCTTTGGGCATTCAGCAGCTTGGAAAAATTCCATTTCAGGTTTTCCTTGAGCCTGAGCCTCTCTCTTTACCTCAAAGACTCTTTAATCTTGGCTCCCATTAATCACGAAGCCTTCTTGGCTCAGCTCCCAGACCAACGTAGGCCAGCCAGACATCAAAGGCTCTCGGCCGCGGCTTTCAGAAAAGCCTCCTCTTTCGCTTTTCCACATACCTCATCAGTCTGTCGCATTTTTACCCTCCTGTAAATGCCGTGAATCTGGGCCCGAAACCTGTTGTTGGGATACTGCCAGGGAGACAAAGGCCATCATTGCCTCCACGTCGTCTCCGGACGATCCATCGATCTCTGTAGTCACGCAGTATCAGCAATTAGCAGCACCAAGCCTCAGAAATAGATTGCCACATTACTGGGCTGGTGCACACTCTGTCAGCAGAATTCACACAGCAAAAGTTGCACTCAGGAGGGTATCATTTAGAATGTTTATTCAGCGTTGGTCAGAACAAAGAAAAACATGACCGACTGCTAGCGTGTTCTGGCGCAGAGAGAGAAAACGAAAGCAATAGCAAACATAAACATCCTGAGAAACAGGAAACACACAGACTCTGTGACTCACAAGCCTGCTCTCTCTTAAGGTGGAACGGAAATATCCTAACAAACACTTCCTCTGAGGAAGGAAATCAGTGTTACACCAGGAAGAAAGGGGAGCAGGGAAGGACTTCGGAGAGATGGCTCCAAGACTCTTCCACAGAGACCGGCGGGGAGAGCCCAGGACCTCCGCTGGCCACGCCCACTCTGCGCAGAAAACTTCCGCGCAGGGAGGCTAGGCGGAGACTTGGTGTCAAAGAGCTTTTATGCTGGAAGAAGTTCAGGAAACGCCCACTGACGGATTCTGCCAGTGACTGACACAGCCACGGAGAAAGGGCTGTCCAGCCAGGGAAAGGTTTAGCCAGACAACGTTGCCTAGAGCAGCGGCCACTTACGCACGAGCAACCCCAATTCCCTTTACAGTTTGGGGTGGCCCAATGCAGAAAGTAAGAGGAACCATGAGGATCCATGTTTCAAAACCGTGTTTTTTGGCGATGGTATGGCAAGAAAGCCTTGGATCCTAGTTTTTTGAGGTGCAAGCTGTGCCCCTGGACTTTATGTGTGATTTGGCGATGAGTTTGTTGTTGTTGTTTAGTCGTTTAGTCATGTCCGACTCTTTGTGACCCCATGGACCAGAGCACGCCAGGCACCTCTGTCTTCCACTGCCTCCCACAGTTTGGTCAAACTCATGCTGGTAGCTTTGAGAACACTATCCAACCATCTCGTCCTCTGTCGTCCCCTTCTCCTTGTGCCCTCCATCTTTCCCAACATCAGGGTCTTTTCCAGGCAGTCTTCTCTTCTCATGAGGTGGCCAAAGTATTGGAGCCTCAGCTTCACGATCTGTCCTTCCAGTGAGCACTCAGGGCTGATTTCTTTAAGAATGGATAGGTTTGATCTTCTTGCAGTCCATGGGACTCTCAAGAGTCTCCTCCAGCACCATAATTCAAAAGCATCAATTCTTCGGCGATCAGCCTTCTTTTTTTTCTCCCCCCCCCCCCAGTATAATACTTTTTATTAATTTTAGCATACAAAAATTTGGACATACCACACAAATTATTTTACATATATCCTTTTTTGAACTTCCTTCAGCATCTCTGATAGCCTTCCATCTTAATTATTTCTCTTGCAATTCCTAACTTAATATTGCCTTTACATTTTCTAACAAATCATTTCTTCCTTTCCATTTTTACAATATTTCTTAAATTACTCTTCACAGAGCTTCTTATAGTCCTACAAACGTAATTTGATCATCGCAAATACTTTTCAGATACTCAGTAAATTTAGTCCAGTCTTCGGTAAACCTCTGATCCCACCGGTCTCGGATCCTTCCTGTTATCTTGTCTAATTCTGCGTAGTCCATCAATTTCATCCTCCAGTCTTCTAATGTTGGTAATGCTTCTTGCTTCCATTTTTGGGCCAATAATATTCTTGCTGCAGTTACTGCATATAAAAACAACTTACAGTCTTTCCTTTTTATATAATTTCCAACAATACCTAAAAGAAATGCTTCTGGCTTTTTAATAAAAGTATATTTCAACATTTTTTTCAACTCATTATATATCATCTCCCAGAAGCATTTCACCTTTTTACATTCCCACCACATATGATAAAATGATCCTTCTTTTTCTTTACATTTCCAACATTTATTGCTAACTTTATACATTTTTGTATAAATATTTATTAAACTTTTTCAAAAGAAATACATTTATTGCTAACTTTATACATTTTTGCTAACTTAACTGGTGTGATGTACCATCTATACATCATCTTCATCACGTTTTCTTTCAATGCGTTACATGCAGTAAATCTCAAACCTTCTTTCCATAATTTGACCCACTCACTTAATTGAATATTATATCCTAGATCTTTTGCCCAATGAATCATCACTGATTTTACCTCCTCGTCCTTCAAGTGCCACTCCAGCAGTAATTTATACATTTTTGACAGAATTTTAAAATCATTATTTAATATTTCTTGTTGAAACCTTGATTCTTTTTCACAGAAACCATTTTCTTTGATATCTTGTTTAAACACTTCGTTCACCTGATAATAATGTAACCAATCATTAACATACTGTTTCACTTCTTCATATGACTTTAATCTCCATTTTCCTCCTTCTTTGATTACTAATTCCCCATACGTTATCCATCTCCCACTCATATTAACCTTTTTTACACACATCATTTCTAATGGAGACAACCAATGCGGTGTTTTTTGTTCCAATAGGTTTTTATACTTATCCCAAATTTTGATAAGAGATCTTCGAAATATGTGGTTTCCAAATCCTTTATGGACCTTTTTCTTGTCATACCACAAATATGCATGCCACCCAAATCTATTATCATGACCTTCTAAATCTAACAGTTCTGTATTCTCCAGTTTCATCCACTCTTTCAACCAACAGAGGCACGATGCTTCATAATATAATTTCAAGTCTGGCAGGGCGAAGCCTCCTCTTTCTTTAGCATCTGTTAATAACTTATATTGTATTCTCGGCTTCTTACCCTGCCAGATATATCTTGAAATTATCTTCTGCCACTCTTTAAATATTTTTGCCCCTTTGATTATTGGAATTGTCTGAAACAAAAATAACATCTTTGGTAGCACGTTCATCTTTATTGCTGAAATCCTTCCCCAAAATGATAATTTCAACCTTCCCCATACATCTAGATCCCTTTTAACACTATTCCACGTTGGTGTATAATTATTTTGAAATAGATCAATATTTTTCGGGGTTAACCAAATTCCCAGGTATTTAACTTTTTTAACCACATCTATACCTATTTGTTGTTGTAATGTTTCAACCAATTCTTGTTCCATATTTTTAACCATTATCTTAGTTTTCTTTTTATTCAATTTAAATCCCGCCACTCGACTGAACTGTTCTATCTCCTCTATTACTTCATTGATACTTATTGATGGTTCTTCAATTGTTAATACCAAGTCATCGGCAAAGGCTTTTACCTTATATTCATTCTGACCGACTGTAACCCCCTTTATCTGCTCATTGTTCCTTATCAACCTTAGAAGTACTTCCAGAACCGATATGAACAATAATGGAGAAAGGGGACATCCTTGTCTTGTGCCTTTAGCAATTACTATATTTTCTGTTGTTATATTATTTACAATCAATTTTGCTTTTTGTTCAGTATATATAGCTCTTAAACCATTTAAGAAGAATTGACCTATATCCATAAGTTCCAAATTTTTTAACATAAATTCCCAAGATATATTATCAAAGGCCTTTTCCGCATCCACAAAAATTAACATTGCTTGTTTTTCATTCCTGGCTGTCAGATATTCAATTATATTAACTATATTCCTTATGTTATCTTTCATCTGTCTGCCAGGAAGAAAACTCACCTGATCCTTATGTATAGTTTCGTTCAATATTTTTTAAAATCTGCTTGCTAATATGCTTGCAAATAATTTATAATCATTATTCAACAGCGAAATTGGCCAATAATTTTTTACTTGCATTAAATTGGAATCTTGCTTCGGAATAAATGTAATATATGCTTCTTTCCATGTTTCAGGTAATTCTCCTTTCTTTAATATATTGTTCATAACTTCTTTCATTGGCACAAGTTGGATGTGTTTCATTTCCTTATAATATCTTGCAGTAAATCCATCTGGTCCCGGTGTCTTCCCACTTTTCAATTCTTTTATAGCTTCGTTGATTTCCTCTACTTCAACTGGGTCGTTCAGTCTGTCTTTTTTATCAGTCGGGATTTTTTGCACCTCTTTTCTTCTCAGGAATTCTTCTATTTTTTTAATATCACTTTTCTCAGTTCTTTTATATAAATGTCTATAAAAGTCTACAAATCCTTTTCTGATTTCTTTCGGATTATCTGTTTCTTTTCCATCTACTCTGATTTTATTGATTGTATTCTGTTCCTTTCTTTTCTTAATTTGCCATGCCAACCATTTTCCAGATTTGTTTGCAAACTCAAAATTTTTCTGTCTCATTCTTTTAATGTTCCATTCTACTTCTTTATTGATTATCATTGCAAATTGTGTTTGTAATATTTTAATGTTTTGCTTTATTTTCAAATTGTTTGGTTTTTCGATTAAGCTCTTCTCATTTTCCATTATTTGTTTTAAAAGTTCTTTCCTCCCTTTCTCTCTCTCTCTTTTTTAAAAGATTTTTATTAAGGTTTCAAAAGTTATATAAAAACAAAACAAAACAATAATAAAAACAGACAAAAATAAAAGACAAGTATAATTTCAATCCCTTTTTTTCTTATAACTTACTTCCCCGACTTCCTCATACCTCCCCTCTCTGTATTCCAATTTCTAATTTATTAATTCAGCAAATCCTTTCCCTTGTTTTTCATTTAATTTTTAGCCTTTCTTTTCATTTTACTTATCCATTACCGCTGGAAACCATGTAATTTCTAAACCAACATCATTCTAACATTCATTAATTTTACAATGTTTCTTAAGATAGTCCTTAAATTTCTTCCAATCTTCTTCCGCTGTCTCTCTCCCCTGGTCTCAGATTCTGCCAGTCATTTCTGCCAGTCCCATATAATCTATCACCTTCATCTGCCATTCTTCCAAGGTGGGTAGATCTTGTGTCTTCCAATACTTTGCGATGAGTATTCTTGCTGCTGTTGTAGCGTACATAAAGAATGTTCTATCCTTCTTTGGCACCAATTGGCTGACAATACCCAAGAGAAAGGCCTCTGGTTTCTTCAGAAAGGTATATTTAAATACCTTTTCCAGTTCATTATATATCATTTCCCAGAACGCCTTAATCTTTGGACACGTCCACCAAAGGTGAAAGAAAGTACCTTCATTTTCTTTACATTTCCAACATTTGTTATCAGGCAAGTGGTAAATTTTTGCAAGCTTCACTGGGGTCATGTACCACCTATAAGTCATTTTCATAATATTCTCTCTTAGGGCATTACATGCCGTAAATTTCATTCCGGTGGTCCACAACTTTTCCCAGTCAGCAAACATAATGTTATGACCAATGTCTTGTGCCCACTTAATCATGACTGATTTCACCGTTTCATCCTGCGTATTCCATTTCAACAGCAAGTTATACATTTTTGACAATTTTTTTGTATTGGATTCTAACAATTCTGTTTCCAATTTTGATTTTTCCACCTGGAAGCCAATTTTCCTGTCCATCTTATAAACCTCCATTATTTGATAATAATGAAGCCAGTCCCGCACTTTATCTTTTAATTTCTCAAAACTCTGCAATTTCAGTTTGTCCCCTTCTTGTTCCAAAATTTCCCAATATTTCGGCCATTTGGACTCCATATTAAGCTTTTTCACAGCCTTCGCCTCCATTGGTGACAACCACCTTGGGGTTTTATTTTCCAACAAATCTTTATATCTAATCCAGACATTATACAATGCTTTCCTGACAATATGGTTTTTAAAGGCTTTGTGTGCTTTAACCTTGTCATACCACAGATATGCATGCCACCCAAAAGTATTATTAAAACCTTCTAAATCCAAAATGTCTGTGTTCTCAAGAAGCAGCCAGTCTTTCAACCAGCAGAAGGCTGCCGATTCATAGTATAGTTTAAAGTCTGGCAGGGCAAATCCCCCCCCCCCCTTTCCTTTGCATCAGTTAAAATCTTAAATTTAATTCTGGGTTTCTTGCCCTGCCAGACAAATTTCGAAATATCTTTCTGCCACTTCTTGAAACATTCCATTTTGTCCACAATTTGCAATGTTTGGAACAAAAACAACATTCTGGGCAATACATTCATCTTTATAACTGCAATTCGACCAGACAAGGAAAGCTTAAAATTTGACCAAATTTCTAAATCTTTTTTCACTTCTGTCCAAGATTTCTCATAGTTATCTTTGAATAAATTCACATTTTTAGCTGTCATATTAATCCCCAAATATTTCACAGTCTTAACCACAGTTAAACCTGTCTCATTCTGAAACCTCTCTTTTTCAATAGCTGTTAAATTTTTCTCCAATACCTTAGTTTTTAAGTTACAGATAGGTAGCCGTGTTGGTCTGCCATAGTCAAAACAAAAAAAATTCCTTCCAGTAGCACCTTAAAGACCAACTAAGTCAGTTATTGGTATGAGCTTTCGTGTGCATGTATCTGAAGAAGTGTGCATGCACACGAAAGCTCATACCAAGAACTGACTTAGTTGGTCTTTAAGGTGCTACTGGAAGGAATTTTTTTGTTTTGACTTAGTTTTTAACTTATTCAGTTTGAATCCTGCTACTTGACCAAACTCTTGAATTCTAAGACCCTTTTAGTACTAGATTCAGGCTCTTGTAATGTAAGTACCAGATCATCAGCAAATGCTCTCAATTTATACTGTTTGGCTCCAACCTGTACCCCTTTAACCAGCTGATCCCTTCTAATCATGTTCAACAAAACCTCCAGGACTGATATAAAAAGTAATGGAGAGATTGGGCACCCCTGACGTGTCCCTTTTTCTATCTTAAATTCTTCTGTGACCACATTGTTTACAATTAGCTTTGCTTTTTGTTCAGAGTATATTGCACCTATACCGTATTCAAACCCTTGGCCTACCCCCATCCCCTGGAGATTCTTCCTCATAAAATTCCAAGAAATATTGTCAAAGGCTTTCTCCACGTCCACAAATATCAAAACTGCTTTAGTATTTATATTCACTTCCAGCTTTTCCAAAATGTCAATTATATTCCTTACGTTATCTGACAAATGTCTTCTTGGGAGAAAGCCCGCTTGGTCTCTGTGAATCTCCTCCATCAAAACTTTTTTCAATCTCTTAGCCAAAATGTCAGCAAAGATTTTGTAATCCACGTTTAGTAAAGAAATAGGGCGGTAGTTCTTAAGTTGGGTCTTTTCAGTCTCTGTCTTCGGTATAAGTGTAATAAAAGCATCTTTCCACGATTCTGGTGCCCTTTTCCCCTCCAAAATTTCATTGCAGACTTCCTTCAAAGGTTATAATAACCACTCCTTCAAAGCTTTATAGTATCTGGAAGTCAGCCCATCCGGTCCCGGAGATTTACCCAATTGCATGTTTTGAATGGCACCTTCTATTTCCTGTTCAGTTATTTTCTGGTTCAGTACTATTTTGCTTTCATTGGAGATTTTTTGTAATCCATTTATTTCAAGAAATCGGTCTATGTCCATTTCTTTCTGCGGCCCTTGTGAATATAGTTGTTTAAAATATCTCTGGAAGCAATTTCTAATCTCAATTGGGTTGTAAATGTTCTTTCCTTCCTTCTAAATTTGTCACCGTATTCAATTTTTGTCTTTTCCTCATTTGCCAAGCCAAAAGTTTCCCACATTTGTCTGCAGATTCAAAAGTCTTTTGTCTCATTTGTTTAATTTTCCATTCTATTTCCTGATTCATCAGTTCCATATATTGTATTTGATACAACTTGATTTCTCTCAGAATCTCATGAGACTTTGGTTTTGATCTTAATTTCCTTTCCCCTTCTTTTATCTTTTCCAAGATCTTATCTTTCTTCTCATTTTGGCTTCTCTTCTTTATTGTAAGTAAGTAAGTAAGTAATTTTATTTACGGCCATAGGCCCATACAGGTAAAAACGACACATAAATAACAACTTGTGCACGTGGGGAAAACAGCCGCTAAAACACCACTATAACAATAAAATACTATAAGATAGAGTGGCATACTACGCCTTAGTTAGCATGTAGTGCTCCTTGGCGTCGCTTTTGGGTAAGGACAGCGACCAGGAACCTTGCCACTTTCAGGGTCGTATGAGTATCCTTATCCTGCAAGATTTGGGCAAGGTGGGATTTTGGTGGGGTACCCTCTAGTTTCTGTATGATTGATCCCAACAAATTTGCCCGTGGCACATTGAACAGGGGGCAAGTGAACATAATGTGCTGGAGCGACTCCGGTGTCTCCTTATCACATTCGCACATGGTGGGGGCTTGGCCCTTTGAGAATCTATGTCTCAGGACGTTGGAGGGGAAAACGTTGAACCTCGCTTTGGTGAAGGCCAGTCTATGAGCAACAGTCGAAAGGGAGGAGAGGTATGATGGAACGCAGTAGGTTAAAGTGATACCAATGTTCTGAGGCGAACAAACACCTCCCCCCAGCATATAATTTCGCTGTAGATCGATGTCATCCAGTCTTTGGCGGATCAGTCTTTGAGCAGTAATTTGGTCTAGTTTTAGGGAATCTGAAGGAGAGATTCCATAACTCAGGAGTTTGGCATGAATTCTACTAGTCCAAAGGCTAGAGAATTCATCTCGCCATAAGCATTGGACAAGGTAGTGGTTTGGTAATCTATGCCACAAGGATAGCCAATAATTGAAGACTTGCTTCCACAGGCAAGTTTCTAAGGATGCGATCTTCAATTCTAGTCGCATGGCTGCGTTGCTTACGCACAGGGGGAGCATTAGGAGCCGACGTAGGAATTGATTTTGCAGTGTCTCGAGAGGAGCAAGATTGCATTTTGTTGTATCAAGAATCCTCGCATGACGGCTTTACTTGCGTCCCAGATTACTCTTTTTTCAACATTAGTCTTCATATTTATTTCAAAATAGTCTCTCAAAGTCTTTTGGGCCTTTTTGTATACTTCTTCATCTCTAAATAAGGTGTCATTCATCCTCCATCTGAAGGAGCCAGCTGTCATTAGCTTCATCTCCATCTTTATGGCATTATGGTCGGAGCAAGTTTTTGGGCAAATTTCAACTCTTTTTATCTTTGGAGCCATTCCTCTAGTAACCCATATTTGGTCAATTCTAGTCCATGTCATTTTGGCTTCAGAGAAGAAGGTTCCCTCTCTCTCGAGAGGATTTTTTGTTCTCCAAATGTCAACCAAATCCATATTGTCAGTCATTTCAAGAAAAGTTTTTGGTAGTCTTCCATCTTTAGTAATTACCTGTCTTTGTGCTTTGTCCATATTTGTAGATACTACTCCATTCATGTCTCCCATCAAAATTACGTTATAATCCAGATAGTCCAGCAAAGTCTCATGCAACTTCTTAAAAAATTCAGATTTCCCCTCGTTCGGTGCATAAATTCCTACAATCAAAAATTTCTCTCCTTGGGCTTGAATTTCAATTGCAAGGAATCTTCCTTGGTCGTCTTTAAAAATTAATTTTGGCAGCAATCTTTCCTTTGTATAAATCACCACTCCTCTTTTTTTACTTTGTCAGATGAAATGAATTCTTGTCCCAATCTTTTATTAATAAGTATTTTGCTATGTGACCTCATCACATGTGTCTCTTGTAAGCAAATCAAGTCCAATTGTTCTTTCTTTAATATATGAAAAACACTTTTTCTCTTCCGGGGTATGTTCAGACCATTACAGTTCCAGCTTAGAAGTTGCAGAGCCATGATGGGATTATTTACTTTCCCCTCCTACTGCTCCAAGTAGTTGTTCTTCTTGAGTCGGTGGTTGCAGTCCAAATGATAAATTTACTATGTCCAGTATTCCTTTTCTTGGTGAAGTTGGTTCTTGTGCAGATTCCGCCTCTTTCTGAAGGTCCTCCTCGTGGTCTCTCAGAAATTTGTCTTTGTCACTCACTGTCCTTATTCTTGTTTTCCTTCCTTTGTATTTAAAAGATAGGCCTTGAGGGAATTCCCACCTGAAAGGTATGCTGTTTCTTTTCAATAAAACAACCAGATCTCTATAGTGGGTTCTTGCATCCAAAATTTACTTCGGTATGTCTTTAAAGATCTCCACGTAGGACTCTTCAATTTGCAATGTTTTTTGGTAGTGCAAATTCAGAATTTTATCTCTTTCTTCTTTTGATTTTAAAGTTCTCAAGCAGTCTCTTGCCTTATTCCTTCTTTGTCTTGTACCAAGTCTGAATGCACTTACTATCTTAAATTCTTCCTTCTCAGGGCCCAGTTGCCAAAATTCTGAAAATTCTTTTGTAAGAAAGTCTGCCAAATTGTCCTTTTCACTTTCCGGTACTGCTCTGATTCTCAAATTTCTCTCTTTCCTTTGCAAATCGATCATAAAGGTAAAGGTAAAGGTACCCCTGCCCATACGGGCCAGTCTTGACAGACTCTGGGGTTGTGCGCCCATCTCACTTAAGAGGCCAGGGGCCAGTGCTGTCCGGAGACACTTCCGGGTCACGTGGCCAGCGTGACAAAGCTGTTGGAGATAAGCAGTGTCCAGTGCACAGCGGAATGATGAAAAGTACGTGCCAACATGCTCTATATTACTTTATTTACACTTCAAAGCTGGTAATTTACAGAAAAACATTTTCCCTCTGCCGGAGCAGAGAAAGGCATCCTCTCTCCTCTAAAGCACGGAGAGAATCACACTGAACTGCAAAGAACAGTGAAAAACAGGAAACCAGTGTACGTCACATCCAGTCTCCTTTCCCGTGAGAAAACCCAACAGCACTTGACTGTGGAATGTAAACATTGTCTTGTGACAAGCACTTCGCTGCTCAGTGAAGGAAGCAGAAACCAACATCCTCCCCCTTTCTGTGAACATCACTGGGCAGCGTGTTCGTACAATATCAGTACAAACCCAACTTCTGCACATAGGTACAGTGTTGATCTCTTGATACAATCTTGGACAATACATCAGCAGGAATTTCATTACCTGGCATATAGGACACCGTTACGAGTCCCTTTTGAATACGTTCCCTAGCATGTTGCAACTTTAATTGCAAGTGCTTCGTGCTTTGCTTACAACCTTCAGAATTCAGCAAAGCCAAACATGCTTTGTTGTCCTGGTAAACCTGGATTGGACATTTGACAGGAATTTTCATGTCTTTGCACAATTGTAACAACCATTCACAATCCTTAAGTGAATAAGACAGTGCATTCAGTTCAGCTTCACAAGTACTTAAGCTAACTGTTGTTTGCTTCTTGCATGACCAATCAAATAGACCCTGATTGTACTTATAGCAAACTCCAGACGTACTTTTCCTGTCTGTAGTGTCACTTCCAAAACTTGCATCTGCAAATATCTCAAGACCACCAGACTTCTGATTGTTAAATCTCAGTCTGTAATGCATAGTGCCTTTCAAATACCGCGCTATGCGTTTCAGAGCTTTCCAATCCTTAACAGTAGGATTGTTGACTTGTCTGCTTAGCAAATTACAGCTAACAGCGATGTCAGGTCTTGAACATCTGGCAATGAAGTTTAGCTTGCCTAGCACACTTCTGTACAGTGTAGTATCAGAAAATGCTTCTCCAGTGTCATCTACCTGATAACCTGTTGTCATCGGTGTGTCTACAGGGTTAGCATCCATCAGGTTTAGTTTGCTTAACACATCAGCAATTTTACGTGACTGGTGTACTAGAATGTTACCATCTTGATCTCTCTCTATTTCCAGAGATAGGTAGTTGTTTACCTCACCAAGATCTTTCATGTCAAAGTGCTCTTTCAATTGAGCTAGGGCGTTATTGTACATTGTGACATCTTCCCAAAAGAATAAAAGATCATCAACATAAAACAAACAATACAGTTTCTTTTGCCCCTCCTCTTTGACAAATACGCATGGGTCAGCTTTCCCTTGCTTAAAACCTAGAGAAAACAATACTTCAGTGAGTTTTGTGTGCCAACACCGTGCACTTTGTTTGAGACCATAAAGGGACTTCTTCAGAGCACAAACAAATCCCTGTTTTACCTGTACGCCATCAGGTGGAAGCATATAAAGTGATTCATCTAGAGATCCGTACAGAAAAGCTGTATTCACATCATGGTGACTAATGTGTAGATTCTCCTCTGCAGCTAGCTTGAGCATAAGCCTAATGCTCTCATACCTCACGGTGGGTGAGTAGGTCTCGTGATAGTCTTCACCTGGTACCTGTGCAAAACCTCTGGCTACCAATCTGGCTTTGTGTCTGACTATCTTGCCATTTTGATCTGTCTTCGCTTTGAAGACCCATTTGCTTCCAAGCAGTTTCATTCCTGGAACTACTGGAACAAGGTCCCATGTTTTGTTCCTTTCCAAGGAATCAAGCTCAGCCTTCATGGCATTTAACCATGGCTCAGCTTCCTTTGAATCCAAATCCTGGATTTCTTGGAAACTTGAAGGTTCAAACACCTTCTTGGAGCTTTTAACAGCTGTTACTGCTATCTTAGCAAACTCATCAGCAAATCTCTTTGGAGGTCTGCCTTTTGTGGCTCTCTGTGACCTGCGAATTAGCCTTAAGTCTTCAACACTCTCCTCTTCCTTCTTAGGAGAAAAGTGACCTATTGTGAACAATGGTTCCTCCAATTCTTGATCAGAGCTTTCAGAGGGTCGCATAGAGGCTTTCGCACTCTTGAAATCCTCTGAATCACCCGATTCAGTTTCAGACTCAGAATCAGAACCTTCATCAGTGGGTGTGGGTTGTTGCGGTTGCTTTTGACTATCCTCAGTCTCATCACTGTCATCAGGATAACATTGGAAAATTCCCACATTCTCCCCCCACTTGGCATTGTACTCAACACTTCTTGTGAGCTTAATTGTCTTAGAGTCAGTCATCATTATTCTGTAAGACCCTTTCTGATAACCTAGAAAGATACCATGCAATCCACGCTTGTCTAACTTGGAGCTTTGTGGTGAGTGAACCCACATGTCAGAACCAAAAATTTTCATGTGTTTGATGTATGGCTTCTTGCCAAACATCTTCTCATAGGGGGTACAACCAATCGCTGAAGACAACCTGCGATTATAACTGTAAGTGAAACATGAGAGAGCTTCGGCCCAATAACTCTCTGGAAGATTGGCATCATGCAGCAAGGTTTTTAACCCTTGAAGCAATGTCTGATTTGCTCGTTCCGCAAGTCCATTCTGCCATGGCGAGCGAGGACTAGACAAATCGTGTTGAATTCCTTTCTCAGTCAGAAAAGCTTCAAACTGCTGAGAAGTGAATTCTCCCCCGCGATCACTGAAAAGAGTCTTTACCTTCTTTCCATGCACATTTCCCAACCAAGCACAGAATTCCTTGAACCTTGGAAAAGCCTCTGATTTCTGCTTGAGATTGTACACATAAATATACCTGGAAAATGCATCAATGAGAACCATGAAGTACCTGTTTCCACCCAAAGAGGGCGCTAGTGGTCCAACCAAATCAGCATGAACAACCTGGTATGGTTCTGTAGCTTGCCTACTAGACACCTTACCTTTCGCAGCCATTTTTACTTTGTTTGCTGCGCATGCCTTGCACTTCATGTGGTACCTGCAGGGTTTAATAGTCATACCTTCAACCAAGGCAGGCATTTTAGATACTGCCTCAAAATGCAAATGACCAAATTTTCGATGAAAATCGTGAATACATTCTGCATGCAAACTTTTGTTAGAACCTGCAATGCAACAAGTGTCATCCTGCACAACATCATCAAAATACAAAACATACAAACGATCAACATATTCAGCATGCAATACATAATCATTTTTCTTTGTGATGATGCACCTTTTGTTCTTAAAGGAAACGTCAATTTTCCGCTCATTCAGCTGTCCAACGCTGAGCAGATTATGCTTGGCATCTGGCACATAAAGCACATCCTGTATCGATAAGTCCAAACTGTGAAGAACAACAGTTCCGTAGCCTTTACTGGGAATTGTGTGGTCATCCGCCTGGTGAATCGCACCTTCCTGCGGTGTAAAAGACACGAACAGTCGCTTATCATTGCACATGTGATGCGTTGCAGCCGAATCAACAACGAAGAAAGATCTAGACGTCTTCTGGACCTCTGCAACCTTTGGAGTGAAGCGTGAGACCATTGCCTTGTGCTGCGTTGTCCTGGACACCGGACCTTTGCCTTTGCCTCGGCCTTTTCCACGCGATGAGCTTTCGCTGCGCTGCTCTGTCTTGGCCCTGGGATATCTGCATTCCCTCTTCATATGGCCTAGACGTCCACACGTGTAGCATTTCACTGCCTTCAAAGCTTTGGCGCCATCTGGTGGTTCCACTGCACTATGGGATGACGTCTGTGAAGACTCCCCCTTGCCCATGCAGCTATCACCCTGGCGGTCTGCTTCATTCTGAATCATGGCAGTATCACTGGCTACTGTGAGTTGAGCATTTGGCTGATTGGCATCAAATTCCCCACTTGTATCAGCCAGCCTTCTGCAGCTAGCCATCATGACTCTGGCATTAGCCTTCTGCGTCATCTCTGCTGCTTTAAATCAAGCTGCTTTATACAAGCTGCGTCTGTGTACAGCTGCTTCAATCCAAAAGCAAATTCAAAAACAGCCTCTGCTTTGTGAACCTGTGCCTTTCTGCTTAACTGCTTTGCTTATCTGCAGCTGCTTCAAACCGCATTCCAAAGGCAAGTTCAAAAGTGAAAGTTCTCTCTGCTGTCTTAAATTCATGCTGCGACACTGCTGCAGCTGCTTTACTTTCGATTTCCCCCAGCATAGGAAAAATTTATCCTCCTAGCCTTTTGCCTGTGCCACGGCAAAACCGGCTATAAAAGTTCAAAGTCCAGCCATAAAGCCATTAATTAGAAGCTGGCAGGCTGCCCGGAGCAGTAGCACATACCTCATCAAATCATCTTGACGCGCAGAGATATCGTCCGATCCGGCCCTCTGCATTCCGATCCTTTGCCGGCACTCCAATTCTTTGCTCCTTTGTTCCTTTGCCAGGAGCCCGACTTCTGGAGTCCATTCTCAAAACACTGCGTTTTTCTGGGCCCGGAACCAAATGTTGGAGATAAGCAGTGTCCAGTGCACAGCGGAATGATGAAAAGTACGTGCCAACATGCTCTATATTACTTTATTTACACTTCAAAGCTGGTAATTTACAGAAAAACATTTTCCCTCTGCCGGAGCAGAGAAAGGCATCCTCTCTCCTCTAAAGCACGGAGAGAATCACACTGAACTGCAAAGAACAGTGAAAAACAGGAAACCAGTGTACGTCACATCCAGTCTCCTTTCCCGTGAGAAAACCCAACAGCACTTGACTGTGGAATGTAAACATTGTCTTGTGACAAGCACTTCGCTGCTCAGTGAAGGAAGCAGAAACCAACAAAAGCTGCATCTGGTGAGCCAGCGCAGCACACGGAAACGCCGTTTACCTTCCCGCCAGTAAGCGGTCCCTATTTATCTACTTGCACCTGGGGGTGCTTTCGAACTGCTAGGTTGGCAGGCGCTGGGACCGAGCAACGGGAGCGCACCCCGCCACGGGGATTCGAACCACCGACCTTTCAATCGGCAAGCCCTAGGCGCTGAGGCTTTAACCCACAGCGCCACCCGCATCCCTTGCGAATCGATCATGGACAGTGTCAAATCATGATCCTCCAGTTTTTTGAAAACCGGTGGGATTTTTTCCTGTGTGGCAATCGCAATTTCCTTAGCCTCCTCTGCAATCCTTCGAGTTGTAGCCGATTCCTCTAGTAGTTTTTCAATAGTCTCTGTATTAGAATTCACCTTCTTTCCAAGTTCATTTATACTTGTAGTATTTAAATCAATTTTTGCTGAGACCTCAGCTACTTTCTTATTAGTTTCTACAATTTGCTTATTAGTTTCAGCAACTTGTTTACTTGTCTCTGCCCCTTGCTTTGTTAAATGTTCCAAAGATTCATTTATTTTTCCAAGTGCCTTAGCCAGTGCATCTTCCGATGACATAATTCTTTGTTTTGCTTGTGAGGCAGCAGCTGCTCCTGTAGCTCCGGATGTTGAGGCCCTTCTTTGTTGTGAAATATCAATTTTGTATTGTCTACCAGATCTTAGACTTTTTTCCTGTATCTCTACTTTCCCTTTACCATCCATAACACTCTCATGCCGAGCCAAGGTCAGTCACACACTTGTAAGATTGTTTAGAATAGGAATTTTCCAGTGGCTCAGCAGCTAGTAATTCAATTTGTTATTGTTACAATCAAGTCTCCTCTAGGGGGAGAGATCTCTGGCTTCGCTTTGCAATTTTTGAAACAAAATATTCTTTACAAATCCCCCATGTCTCCTAAAAGTCCACAGTATCAGTTTTCCTCAAAGTTATTTAAGTGCAACACAGTCTATATATAATCCAGGGACACTGTATCCTTTCAAAAAGTTAGTTCAAAGTTTGCTCAAAAGTTACTTCTTTACCTTAACGTGCAGACAGCCTACAGCCAGCTTCCCTGTCAAGGCAGTCCGTCCCCAGGGTGTTAAAACAGCAGTAAAAAATTCCAATTCCCTTCTTTCATGCAGGCAAATAAAGTACACAATTTCCTCCCCTCCATTTCTGTCTACGGGAGGAGGACTATTTTTTGGCGGTGGATTTGTTTTTGTCCAAAGATAGATTCTCTTACAGTTCCAGCGTAGCAGTCTCTTTACTTTAATCAATCTGCAGAGCGGAAAGGCAGACTTCCTCTTTATGCCTTTCCCGTCTCGGTGCCGAATTCCTCAAATTTAACTTCAATTTTGTCCTTTAATCTCCTCAAAATTGACTTTAATTTAGTCCTTTAATCATTAATCCTACTCACGGGTAGTTACTTTCCTTGAATCCAATTCTTCGGAAGAAATCAGCGCTCTCCGCTAATGGCGATGCGGCTTCACTCCACAGGCTCAGTAAACAACTCTCAGCACCGCGCCGCTCACCCGCTGCTGCTCTGAAGCCTTTAAAAAGGTTCTTCGCAGTTTTCGGGTGGCGCAAAAGGTGCCCGCCGAGTCTCCTTGTTCACAGGTTTCACCACCTGTGATTTGTGAGGGTCCCCGTTTCGCCGTAACGGCAGGACCCGAACCTGTAGAGCAGACTCCCTCTGGAGCATCACCGCTTTGCTGGCATCCCATACCATATTAATTTTCGTACCTTTATTGCAATTATTCATGAAATAGTCTGTTAAGTTCTTACGTGCTTTTTCTATTATTTTCTGATCGTCCAAAAGACTTTCATTTATTCTCCATCAAAAGGATTTTTCTTCTATTCCTTTTATAACACATTTTATTGCATTGTGATCCGACAATACCTTTGGCTGTATTTCAATTTTGGAAATTCTTGGTGTTAGTTCACTAGAGACCCAAATCTGATCGATTCTTGACATTGACTGGTTCGCTTCTGAGTGGTAAGTTAATTGTTTTTCTAATGGGTGTCTTAATCTCCAAGCATCTATCAAGTTACAGTTCTCACTCATCGAAAAAAAAAGTTTTAGGTAATTTCCCTTCTTTAACTTTCCCACTTGCTCTTAGTCTATCCATTTCCATTGACACCACTCCGTTCATATCCCCCATTACAGTGGTGCCTCGCAAGACGAAAAGAATCCGTTCCGCGAGTCTCTTCGTCTTGCGGTTTTTTCGTCTTGCGAAGCAAGCCCATTAGTGGCTTAGCGGATTAGCGCTATTAGCGGCTTAGCGACTTAGCGGATCAGCTGATAAGCGGCTTAGCGGATCAGCTGTTAAGCGGCTTAGCGGCTTAGCGGATCAGCTGATAAGCACCTCCAAAACGGAAAACCCTTTCGTCTAGCGGGTTTTCCGTCTTGCGAGGCATTCGTCTTGCGGGGCACCACTTTATTATGATTTTCTGATCCATGGATTCCAATAGCTTTTCTTCCAATTCTTTATAGAAATCAGCTTTATTTCCATTAGATGCATAAATCCTGACTATCAATTTTTCGCCTTGCCATTTGACTTGAACTGCCATAACCCTACCTTCTTCTTCTTTAAAAAAATCTGTTGAGCTTCCAATTTGTTTTTTATGTCCAACACCACCCCTCTCAACTTCTTCTTCTGTCTGATGAAATAAATTCATTTCCTAACTTCTTACTGATTAATACCTTTCTATGGCTTCTCGCTGCATGAGTCTCTTGTAAACAAATAATAACCAAATTCTTCCTCTTCAAACACTGTTCAATTTTATTGCGTTTTTCTAATCGTTACTCCCATTAATATTCCAAGTCCATAATTTCAACGCTATCTTATATTCTTTCTTTGTAAGTCCAATAAATTAAGATCTTAAATCTGTTCTTCTACTTCTTCTTTTTCCTGTTCCTCTTCTTCTTCCTCTTCCTGTTTTTCTTTTTCTCTGTCTCCTAATTCCTCCTTCCAATCCCTCTCCCCTCACCCTGCCCCCGCTGGAATCCCAAATCCTACCCCCGCTCCAGCTCCAGCTGCTTCTTCTTCTCTTCCCAGTTCCTTGTATCTTCTCATGAACTTCTGTGTTTCGTCTGGGTCTGTGAGCTTAAACTTTTTCCCTTTGTAAAAAAAGGAGATCCCCACTGGAAATTCCCATTTAAATTCAATTTGATTTTTCCTCAAAATTTGTGTCAATGGTTTGAAAGGATCTTGTTTTTCAACAAGCGAAGTGGAACGTCCCTAAAAATAAATAATGAAATTGATTATTGAAATCAATCTTTTTCCTCTATTTTTCTGTAGTATCAGATTCTTTATTTCTGTATCTTTAAAAATAATTAGACAATCGCCTGGAAATTTATTTGCTCTGGCTGATCTTGTCTTAATCCGAAATACATTTTGAATCGTTTTCCTAACCTCTTCCACTTCCATACCTAACCATTGTGCAATTTCTAATGTCAGTTTCTCCCTTAAATTCTCCCCTTGTACCTCAGGCACTGATCTCTGTTGGGAAATTCAAGCCCTTCTCATGAGAAGCTGGCAGCAGTCCCAGGCACCTGGCTTGATTCCCTGTTGACCTCCCTGGCTGCATTCCCCAGCAAGCACAGGCAAGGTCTCGATTGGCGATTCTTCTCAAACGTGAGAAGAACACACCCCTCTCCCCCTGGCAGGGGAAAGAGATAGACAGAAACGTATTTACATGCTTTTATTTCTGTCTTTGCAGCGTTACAAAAAACATGACTGCTTTGTCCATACTCCAGCAGTGTTGTGACTAAAACTCCCTGTACTACCTGTACAGCTCATATTACACTCTGAGATAATTCCGGTGCTTCGCACTGTGAAATGACTGCCCCTCTGTTCCCACAGCAGTCCCAACATTCCCAATCATGTTTACTCTTCAAGCTAGGACTTTGCAGCAGCATTGCTTCATTATCGTAACATACTCCCCCATAAGAATCAATGTGCGCTGCAAACATAGCTTGATCCAGAGAAGAAAACAAACAGTTGTTATACATATAACACTCGCCTGTCGTTTCAGTTCCACCCTTGGAACTACCCGCCACTGGTTTCCCCAGTGGTTGTCTGACTTCCAAGGAACGAGTGCATCTGCATTACCTTGGCTAGGGAATGTAGTGTTACGCTTAGCAACTCCCTGTTGTGTCTTTGTCTCTGACTTAGACACAGCTTCAACCTGTCTTGAGTTGTCAACAATAGTAACACATGCAACAGCTGAGTTAGCAAACACTTTGGAATACCTCTTGGGTGGTACACCCTTTGTAACTCTCTCAGACCTGCATATGAGGTGCTGATCCTCTCTGCTCACTGGTTCAGTCTCAGGACTCTTTGGAGAACCAGTTCCAATAGTAAACAGTGGTTCATCTTCCACCTGTGAAGGTCTAGCCATTGTGTGAGATTTCCTCTCAATGACTGTGTCAACTGAGCTCTTTGAGCTATCACTGTCACTCTCAGTACCACTGTAATCAGTAAAATCATCATCATCATCTGAATTGTCCTCAGTGGGAAATGTGTGAACAATTACTCTCTCCTGTTCAGGAGCACTCTCTAGAAATTTTGTGAGAATCACCTGACCAGATTCAGACAAAATTACTCTGTAGAGACCCTTTTCATAACCCACAAAAATGCCTCTGGCATTCTTTACTCCACCTGGAGCTTCAGTCAAAACATGAGACCCAAAAACCTTAAAATGGGCTACAAAAGGTTTTCTGTGAAATAGCTTTTCAAAAGGAGAACATCCCAAACCTTTTGAAACCTTTCTCAACCACGAGTAACAAAAACACAATAGCGATTCCGCCCAAAACTCATGTGGCAAATGTTAACTCAGCAATTGCGCCTTCATCCCATTTTGCAATTCTTTGTTCACTTGCACACAGACACTTTTGTTCCATGCTCCTGCAGAAACAGCAGTCTTGTGCCTTATCCCTTTCTTATCCAGGAAATCCTGAAAATCCTGTAAAAGAAAAACTGGCTTTTCATCTGTGAAAAGACAATCAATGTTAGCATCATGAACAGTTTTAACCTTGTCACAAAAATCTTTAATCCTTTCTAAGGCTTCTTGTGGTTTCTGCAATATGTATATCCACACATAATGAGTGAAATAATCCACACACACAAGATAATATCTTGCATTGCCTCTAGCATACACCCGCTGAAATGCACTGGTAACTTTGGTCGCCTTCTGGACGTTTCTCGCCATACCTGCAAGAGAATTCATGTTAGATTCAGATGCATTACACTTTATGCAATCACTTTGATCAAAAGTCAACAAATACAGTCCATCTTTCTCTTTGGCAGAAAGATACAGCTCTCCATCTTTGTAGATTTTGCAGCTTTCTCTATCATAGGACAAAGTCAGTCCTTTCTTTGTGATCTGCGAAACACTCAGCAGATTGAACTTTAAATCAGGAACCAAATACACATTGTTAATAGTCAAGTTCAGACTTTCAAGATACACAGTTCTAAACCCGGTCGCTTCCAGCTCCTAGCCATTGGCCTGTTTCACAGTGAAGCTTTGCTTCTTAAACGTTGAAAACAGTCCTTGGTGTGACGTCACGTGCAACCAGTGTCCCAAATAAAAGCGTTTTCTACTTCTGGTGTGGCTTGAGTGACATCAAAGCCTTTGCAGGTTTCACCTGGGACTTGGTACGACTTTTGCCTGACGACTCAGGCTTTGCAGAGCTCCCCTTAGCGCCTTTCTGTTGACATGGCCTCTTACAGTTCTGCTGAAGATGCCCAGTCTGTCCACAATTGAAACAACGGACAACGTTCAAAGCAACAGCCTGTCCTTCACTTGCACTGGCAGTGGGGGTGTCAGAAATCTGAGCTTCTCTCCCCCTGTCTTTGACATCTATTGCAGCAAGTCTGTCTCTCTCATTGAGAATCACGGTACAAATTCTCCCCGCCGTTAGATCTCTGGCTGGTAGAGAACCCAGCTGACTTGCAACCGTTTTATAAGTCCGATTAAGGCGGTTAATAATCATGAAACAGAATATCTCTTCCTGTAGAGGAAAATTGCGTTGCGCCATCTGCTGGCGTAAGAATTTCATCTCTGTCAGATGCGCTTGTACATCTCCATCAGGCGCTAGCCTAAGATTGGTCAGCTTTTCAAAATGCAGCAACGCTGAAGAACCAGCATCTCTTTGATGTATTCTTCGCAGCGTTTGCCAAATCTCACGCGCGTATTCCAAATCCTGAATATGCACAAGTTGATCATCCGAGACACACAGAATTATGGCCGTCCTGGCTCTCACATTCTGTGAATTCCAACTTGGTGTTGGTGCAGGAGGAATGGGGTTATCAATCACCCCAAAAATCCTCTGATTCTGAAGCAGGGCTTTCATCTTTACAGACCATGAGGTATAATTGTCATTAGTCAGTGGAGGTGGGTAAGGTAAGCCTCCCCCCTTCTTGGTATCCATTTTGAATCCAAGTCCGAGCTCTCACTCTCGAGCCTCTAAAATCCAATAGCTGGCTTTTTACTCTTTGCACCTGGCAGCTAAACGCAGGCTGCTTTGGAAGTCCCTCCAAGAGCAGTGAGATTAGCAGACAAAACAAACATTGTTTTTCTTGCCTCTCACAGTCCCAGCCTCACTTCCGTGTTGGCTAGTAACTTTCCACGTTATTTTCAAGCTAACTGGCTCAGAGGTAGCTGGAAAGCATACTCGTCACGTTGCTTAGCAACTGGACATTCCAGGATTCAGCAGCAAACTGTTATCAGTCCCAAGAATGCGAGGAATGTGGCTGTCTCTCAGTGCTGTTTCTGTTAGGATATTTCCATTCCACCTTAAAAGGGAGCAGGCTATGTGAGTCAGAGTCTGCATATTTCCTGTTCACAGGATGTTTATGTTTGCTATTGCTTTCGTTTTCTCTCTCGGTGCCTGAACACGCTAGCAGGCGGTCATGTTTTTCTTTGTTCTGACCAACGCTGAATAAACTTGTAAATATGCTCTCCTGAGTGCAACTTTCGCTGTGTGAATTCTGCTGATAGAGTGTGCATCAGCCCAGGAATGTGGCAATCTATTTCTGGAGCTCATGCCGCTAATTGCTGATACTGTATCTATGGGAGGTCAATGGACGTCCGGAGTCCGGAGTCGGCGTGGAGGCAGTGATGGCCTATGTCTCCCTGGCAGTATCCCAACAACAGGTTTCGGGCCCAGATTCACGGCACTTACAGGAGAGTAAGACTGCGACACACTGCTAAGGTATGTGTTGGAAACTCAAAAGCAGAGGCTTTTCTGAATGCCGGCTAGAGTCTCAGATGTCCGGCAGGTCTAATTGGCCTGGGAGCCGAGGCAGAGGCATCGTGATTAATGAGCTGCCAAGATAAGAAGTCTTTGAAGGCATAAAGGCTCACGGCTCAAGTAAAAAGCTGAAATGGAGTTTTTCCAAGCCTCTGAAGGCACTGAGTGCCCAAAGCTAAATGGCCACAACTATCAGACCTGGGTTGTGTACTGTGAGAGCTTGCTGCGACAATTTGGAGTGTGGCATACTGTGTGTGAGGCCCCTCCAGTTCCTCTGACAGAGAGATGGAAGGCTCAGAATTCGACGGCTGTAGACATAATAGTCTTGTCCGTCTCTCTGGAGGAAATTAAAACGCTTGTTGGCAACGTGACTGCACGACAGATGTGGAATGCTTTGAAGAAAGCTCATCTGCCAGTCATCCCAGCTCAGAGTCTGAATGCCCAGAGTGTGAATGCATCGGAGGTCCTGGCTGTTTCCCAGAATGCAAATGAATGCAGGGATGCTGAGGGCACCGGTTGCAAGCTGCAGGGGGAGCTGACTGTGATGTCATCCCAGGCAGCATTCCAGCCTCCAGGGGGAGCCAAGGAGTCGGCAGCTGAGAGCTCTGTTTCTCGTGGGAACCAAGGTCATCGCCTTTGCAGAGGCTGGAAGGCCAGAGGTAAATAAAGACAGATGCCTGCAGATGGCCCGAAGCAGAGGAAGGGTGAAGAGCCCACGCCAGTGGAAAACAAGGCTTTGTTTGCTGGCACAGCTTCACCAAAGGCTAAAGGCAAGTCTGATGGCCAGGAGCAGGGGGGCAAGCTGCAAAAGCCCACGCCAGTGGAAAACAAGGTTTTGTTTGCTGGCACAGCTTCACCAAAGGCTAAAGGCAAGTCTGATGGCCAGGAGCAGGGGGGCAAGCTGCAAAAGCCCACGCCGGTGAAAAACAAGGTTTTGCTTGCTGCAAAGGCTGCTCCAAAGGCTAAGGCCAGGTTTGTTATTGATTCGGGGTGTACCCGCCATGTTTCAAAAGACCGGCACCTGTTTATCTCCTTCTCACCTCAAGATGGTGAGATCCACCTGGCTGATGGAAAGACGTTGCGAATTGCAGGAGTTGGGACTGTGAAACTGGCAAGTCTGCACACTACCATCAGAAATGTACTTTTTGTTCCAGGTGTGGCAGACAATTTGCTCAGTGTCCCACAGCTGACTGGGCGTGGTTTTGAGATTTCCTTCAAGAGGAGCGTCTGTGTCATCAGGAAAGGCAAAGAGGACATTTTGCATGCAAAGTTTATAGATGGTTTATTCTGTATAAGTTATGATGACAATGCTATTATGCCTAATGTTGATTCTTGTTGTGTTGCACAAACTAACAAGGTTCTTCATGCAGGATGCATTCATGAAGCACATCGAAGATTTTGTCACATGTCTTGGCAAGCGCTGGCCAAGATGCCTGAGTTGGTTGAAGGTTTGAACATCAAACCCTGTAAGTTTCACATGAAATGTGTATCTTGTGCAGAGAACAAGGTGAAGGTTGCTCCAAAAGGCAAGGAGTCTAGCAGGCAGGCTTCCAAACCCTACCAGCTAGTGCACGCAGACCTGGTTGGTCCACTTGCGCCCTCTTTGGGTGGAGCAAGGTACTTCATGGTTCTAATTGATTCTTTTTCTAGGTACATTCATGTGTTTATGCTCGAGCAGAAATCGCAAGCGTTTCCTAGGTTGGAGAATGTTCACGGTAAACGTATCGGCTGCCTCTTTACCGATCGGGGCAGGGAGTTCACTTCTCAGCAGTTTGAAGCTTTCCTGACTGAGAAGGGAATCCAGCATGACTTGTCAACTCCTAGATCGCCATGGATGAATGGACTTGCGGAGCGAGCAAACCAAACTTTGCTTCAAGGCCTGAAAACCTTGTTACATGATGCCAACCTCCCTGAGAAGTTTTGGGGGGAAGTTCTGTCGACGTTTACTTATTCCTATAATCGCAGACTGTCATCACCTATAGGTTTCACTCCCTACGAGAAGAACGAACGTCAAGCACATGAAAATCTTTGGTTCTGACATGTGAGTACACACCCCACAAAGCAACAAGCTTGGGAAGCGTGGGGCACATGGTTTGTTCATGGGGTACGAGAAAGGTGCATACAGGGTATGGATGACTAACTCTAAGTCCATTAAGTTCACCAAGAGTGTTGCGTACAATCCTAAGTGGGGGGGAAATGTGGGAATTTTCCAGAGTTACCCAGAGGAGGATGAAGGTGATGTGCACAAACCAGATGATGTTGAGAAAGCTGAGGATGATGATGATGATGATGATGATGATGGTGATGATCAGAGTTCGGATTCCAGTTCAGTTGGTGGCGCTGCTGCTGGTGTCAGCGACAGTGATGACACAGCAGACTACAAGAGCACAAAGGCCTCAGTCAGACCATCTGATGCGTCTGACAATGAACTGGAAGAACCACTGTTCACCATTGGTCATTTTTCTCCTAAGAAGGAGGAGATGAGTCCAGAAGACTTGCGTCTGGTTCGCAGGTCTGAAAGGGCGACCAAAGGCAGACCTCCAAAGAGATTTGCTGATGAGTTTGCTAAGACAGCAACTGCTGTTCTTAGTAGCTCAGAGAAGGTGTGGGAACCTTCAAGCTTCAAAGAGGTTCAGGAGTTAACCTCTAAAGATGCTGAGCCTTGGCTAAATGCCATGAAGGCTGAAGTTGATTCCTTGAACAGGAACCAAACTTGGGAGCTGGTACCGGTAGTCCCAGGAATGAGACTGGTTGGCAGTAAATGGGTCTTCAAGGCCAAGACAGACCAGAATGGCAAGGTTGTCAGACACAAAGCCAGATTGGTTGCCAGAGGTTTTTCACAGGTACCAGGACAGGATTACCACGAGACCTACTCGCCCACTGTCAAATATCAGAGCATTCGGCTGATGCTCAATATAAGGAGGTATGGGGTTGCTTGTGCGTAAAGCGCAAACTGCTCCGAGCTGAGTAGTTTGGACAAAACTTTCCCCCCAGGCTGGACAGTCAGTACACCATGACTGTCTCAATCACTGGAAGAATCCGTCAGTGGGCGTTTCCTGAATTTCTTCCAACATAAGAGTTCTTTCACACCCAATCGTCATTTCTGTGCGAAAGCTGTCTGCGCAGAGTGGGCGTCCCCAGAGGAGGTCCTGTGCTCTCCCCGCTGGTTTCACTGGCAGAGTCCTGGAGCCTTCTCTCCGCAGCTCCCTCGGACTCCCCTTTCTCCCTGGTGTCACCTCTATCTCCTTCCCCAGCGGAAGCGTCCCCTCTCCCTCTGCTGGTTCCCTCTCCAGCATCATCATTTGGGAGCCTCAGCGCCACCCTTGGCTTCCCTGACATCCACCTCCCTCCCAGGGCCCTCCCCACCCCCGCCCCGGTTCCTGGGCGGTGAAGCGGGAAACCCCTGGAACGAACTATCCCCTTCCTCTGATGATTCAAACATAGTTTTCCACCTGCTGCTGTTCCTGTCCTCTGCCCAATCTCCCCAATCCAACTCCTCTTCCTCTGATACCTCCCTTCCCTCTCCCTCTGAAGGAGGATACCCCACAAATTCTTCTTCATCATCCGTGGTTCAAAATTGCTCTTCCCAAAATCTTGCCAGCGGTTTTGGCTTCCTTGGAAACCGGCGATGGAACTCCCCCAGCAGACACTCATCCCTTATCTCTCCTGCAGGCACCCACGTGTTTTCTGACTCAGGCTCTCCCTCCCAAGCTACCAAATATTCCACCTGCTTCCCCTTCCACTTTGAGTCAAGTATTTCCGCTGCTTGACTACTGAGTTCCCTCTCCTCCACCTCTGGGTGACTGGGGAGTTCTCTCTCTTGCCCCGGAAACTCCCTCTCCTTCTAAGTATTCTGGTTTCCGGGATAGGGCGTCTGCTCGGACGTTTTCTTTTCCCGGTATGTACCGAATCTCAAAAGAAAATTTGGAAAACTCCTGAGCCCACCGCATCTGTCTCTGGTTGAGAACCCTTGCAGTCCTCCAGTATTCTAGGTTCTTATGGTCCGTGCACACCTGGATCTTGTGTTGAGCCCCTATCAACAAATGTCTCCAGCGTCGGAACGCTTCATGAATAGCAAGCAGTTCCCTGTCATACACCGTGTAGTTTTGTTCTGATTTGCTCAACTTCCTCGAGAAAAAGGCGCACGGTCTCCAGTTGGACTCTTTCCCCGGCTGGAGCAAAATGGCGCCTACCGCTCTGTCTGACGCATCTGTCTCCACCCTCATTGGCTTCTGCAGGTCCATGTGCAAGAGCTGCTCTTCCGAAGCGAACGTTCCTTTTAGTTTCTCAAAGGATTGCTGTGCCTCTGCCGTCCACACGAACTTCTTCTTGCCACTGAGACAATCGGTGATTGGTGCAGTCAAGTGCGCGAAGTTCTTGATGAACTTCCTATAGAAATTCGCAAACCCCAGGAACCTCTGCACGTCCTTTCGGTTCTTAGGAGTCTTCCATTCCAGCACCGCCTGCACCTTGCTTGGGTCCATGGCTAACCCCTTGTCTGACAACCTGTAACCCAGGAATTCGACCTCTCAGGCATGGAATTGGCACTTCTCCAGTTTCACCCACAACTGGTGCTCCTGCAGCTTCTTCAGCACTTCTCTGACATATTTTACATGCTGTTCCACGTTCTCTGAGTAGATCAGGACGTCATCTAGGAAAGCCACGCAGTTCTTGTACAAGAGGGACCCCAACACGTGGTGCATGAACCCTTGAAAACATGCCGAGCCCGATTGTAATCCGAAGGGCATAACTAAGTACTCAAAGGCTCCCAGGGGGGTGAACATGGTAGTCTTCCATTCATCCCCTTCCCTTATCCTAATTAGATTGTACGCCCCTCGAAGATCTAACTTGGTAAAAACCTTTCCCTTCCTTACCCTGGTCAAAATGTCATCGATTCTGGGCATTGGGAAGGTCACCGGCTCCGATATTGAGTTTAGCCTCCTGTAATCACAAATTAATCTAAGTTCTTTTGAGTCTCTCTTGTCCACGGAAAACACTGGACTGCCCCCCCACCGCCCTCGATTCTCTTATAAAACCCCTCTTCAGGTTCTTGTCAATAAACTTCCGCAACTCCTGCATTTCTCTGTCCGACATGGCGTACAGCTTACCCACTGGCAGCTGAGCCCCTGGGAGTAGGTTGATTTGACAGTCAAAGGGCCTATGGGGGGGCAGCCTATCTGCCTCCTTCTCACTGAAAACTTCTTTCAAATCAGCGTATTGTGGTGGTACCCTCACCTTTTCCTCCGCCTCCAACCCTGCCACTCTGGCTACAGCCATCCTTGGGATCTCCCCCCCGTGGCAGTGTTCTACACAGTGAGCTGACCCAAAGGATACTGTGCGCTGGTGCCATCCCACTACCGGATCATGCAGCGCCAACCAGCTCATTCCCAGTATGATTGGCAGCCCGGCCAGCATGGCTACATGAAATGCAATTGTCTCAGTATGCCTAGAAACTCTCATCTTCATGGGAGGAGTTTGGTGTGTCACTTCTCCCCCCAGGAGTTCCCTCCCATCTATGGTCGTGACTTGCAAGGGGCGCTCCAAGGGCAACAGCTGCAGTTGGTGCTCTAGTGCAAAGTCCTTGCTAAAGAAATTGCAAGAACTGCCCGAGTCCAGCAGTGCCTTCACCTTAATAGGATGTCCGTTGGGTAGCTCTAGCTCCACCTCTATGGCGATGGCTGGTCGGGGGGGGGGTCTGGTTTGAGCACTCTTACTGGTTGTTTGCCTGGCTGCTGTGCCCCTTGATCGGCAGCCAAGCTCTCTCGTTTCCCTGCTGTGAATGCCCCTCCTCCTCACTGCCCGCGGCCCCCACCATCCCTTGCCAAGCCTTTCTCTGCGGGCACACCCTGGCGAAATGTCCCGGCTGCTGGCAGAGGAAACATTTCCTGGTCGCTTTCCCCTCCTTTTTGCGCACCTCGCCGGAGTTTGAAACCACGCGCGCGCCTCTGATTTCCATTGGCTCCTCTGGATGGGAAGGTTGCCCCGGCATTTCAGGAATCCGGTTGTCATGCCAACGCTCTCAAGCAGAGTGTCAGGTGTTGGAACACAAAACTCACTGAGACATTGCTTTCTCTAGGTTTTCACCAGGGAAAAGCTGATCCGTGTGTGTTTGTCAAGGAGGAGGGGCAAAACAAACTGTATTGTTTATGTTTTGTTGATGATCTTCTGATGTTTTGGAAGAATCAGGCTTTTTACCAAAGCACCCTTGCTCAGCTGAAGGAGCACTTTGACATGAAGGATCTTGGTGAGGTATCCAACTATCTTTCTCTGCAGGTGGAGAGGGACCAAGCAGGTAATTTTCTGGTACACCAAACACAGAAAATTGCTGATGTATTACCCAGGTTGAATTTGGTTGATGCAAACCCAGCAGACACACCGATGGTGACAGGTTACCAGGTAGATAGTACTGCTGAAGCGTTTTCTGACACTACGCTGTACAGATGCATTCTAGGCAAGTTGAATTTCATTGCTAGATGTTCAAGACCTGACATAGCTGTAAGCACTAACCTGCTTAGCAGACATGCTAACAATCCTACTGTTCAGGATTGGAAAGCTCTGAAGCGCATAGCCCGCTATTTGAAAGGGACTATGCACTACAGGCTGAGGTTCACCAGTCAGAAGACTGGAGGTCTTGAAATCTTTGCAGATGCAAGTTTTGGAAGTGACACCACGGATGGTACAAGCACTTCTGGAGTATGCTACATGTACAACCACTGTCTGTTTGACTGGTTGTGCAAAAAGCAGACGACAGTGAGCCTAAGTTCCTGTGAAGCAGAACTCAATGCTCTGTCATTTTCACTCATGGATTGTGAATGGTTGATGCAACTGTTTAAGGACATCGGAGTTTCTGTGAAATGTCCTATACAAGTGTATCAAGACAATAGATCCTGTTTGGCTTTGCTGAACTCAGAGAGTTGCAAGCAAAGAACCAAGTACTTGCAGATTAAGCTACATCGTGCAAGAGAGTGTATTCAGAAAGGACTCATTCAGGTGTCCTACATGCCAGGAAATGAAATTCCTGCTGATCTGTTGTCTAAGGTTGTTAACAGAGAACAACTTAAGGTTTACGTACAGAGGTTGCAATTGGGTTGAACCACAGGTACTACAGGTTACACGGAAAGGGGGAAGATGTTAGGATATTTCCGTTCCACCTTAAAAGGGAGCAGGCTATGTGAGTCAGAGTCTGCGTGTTTCCTGTTCACAGGATGTTTATGTTTGCTATTGCTTTCGTTTTCTCTCTCGGTGCCTGAACACGCTAGCAGGCGGTCATGTTTTTCTTTGTTCTGACCAACGCTGAATAAACTTGTAAATATGCTCTCCTGCTGTGCAACTTTCGCTGTGTGAATTCTGCTGATAGAGTGTGCATCAGCCCAGGAATGTGGCAATCTATTTCTGGAGCTCATGCCGCTAATTGCTGATACTGTATCTACGGGAGGTCGATGGACGTCCGGAGTCCGGAGTCGGCGTGGAGGCAGTGATGGCCTATGTCTCCCTGGCAGTATCCCAACAGTTTCTTTATCCAAAAAACAGCTTCTGTGAACCAGAGAAGAATCAATCTGCGTTCACTCTTTTAGCCCATAAATCAGCATACCTTAGGGGTTCCATTGCTCCTTGCTTATCAGCAAAAACGTCTGCTCCGGTGTTCAGCCATTCGTTGTAGCCTCTATCCGCACGCTACCACAAACACCTTTATCTCCTTGCAGAGGATGAAGTACGATCCATCAACCTCTTTAGCTGCTTTCATGGATCAATGCCATCGGCTCCGTGCTACCAGATGTTGGGAAATTCAAGCCCTTCTCATGAGAAGCTGGCAGCAGTCCCAGGCACCCGGCTTGATTCCCTGTTGACCTCCCTCGCTGCATTCCCCAGCAAGCGCAGGCAAGGTCTCGATTGGTGATTCTTCTCAAACGTGAGAAGAACACACCCCCTCTTCTCCTGGCATGGGAAAGAGATAGAAACGTTTTTACATGCTTTTATTTCTGTCTTTGCAGCGTTACAAAAAACATGACTGCTCTGTCCATACTCCAGCAGTGTTGTGACTAAAACTCCCTGTACTTCCTGTACAGCTCATATTACACTCTGAGGTAATTCCGGTGCTTCGCACTGTGAAATGACTGCCCCTCTGTTCCCACAGCAGTCCCAACATTCCCATCATGTTTACTCTTCAAGCTAGGACTTTGCAGCAGCATTGCTTCATTATCGTAACAAATTTCGGTCTCTCTGCCTCAGGACATTCATGGCAATCGCGTCCCAAATATCTTCTTGTGTCTTATTAATTTCTGAAACTTCAGCTCTCACCTTCTCTCCCTCCCTTTTAACCTCCCTCATCTCTAATTTTGTTCTTTTCAATCCCTCTTCTAAACTCTGTATTCTTTTTGTCAGCTCCTTCATTTGTCCTTTCAATTCATTAACTGTCATATCAATTTTTTTGTCCATCTGTTCCAACCTTGTCTCTAGATTTTTCTCACTTTGCTTAATGTCTTTCTTTATCTCTGTAAGCATCTTTACAATATCTGCTTTCGGTTCTATCTCTTGTTTTAACCCTCTTCTTTCTCCAGGTGTTGCCCCTTCACCACCCTTTTTCTGTGAATGGGACATTTCTTAATAATCCTCACTCTCAGTTATAGCATCAAATTTTTAAAAAAGAAGTTTAATTTTCTTGCCACTTGCTTGGCTAATCCACAATCGAAATTTATAACGTCCAAAGAAATAAAGGGTTAGTTTTTCTTGCCACTTGTTTGGCCAATCCAGCCAATACGATTACAGTCCATCAAATGGAGAAAGGGGAATAAAATAGTACCAAGAGTAATAAAAGATTAAGAAAGTGATAGAGTAAACAACTAGAGACTCAGGGTAACAAAACCAACTCAGAAAGTAAAACAGATGACACCAAAATATCTTAGAGATTATATTTAAATATATACAACATAGAGTGAGGAATGGGTTAACTGGGTAAGGAAAGGGTTAACAGAGGCAGAGAGAAAGACACAGATCTCTAAGCACCACTAAGCTCAAGCTAAACCAAAACAAAGCAGTTATAAAAAAATAAGGGATCAGCAGAGATGGACAGAGAGGAGAGGGAACAAAGGATTTTTATTTTATAAAAATGATCTAATATCCCAAAAAGAAATTTAGCATCTCAAAAAGAAGAGGTAACCCAAGAAGTAAAACAAGAAAAACAAAGAAGAAAGGAAGAGAATGGCGATTCTCTGTTTTTTTCAGTGTCTTCAAAAGCCAGAAGCAGGAGGAGGGGGTAAGTAAATATCTTCCCTCTGCTCCTTATTTTCCAATTTCAGTTAACCAATTTAACAAAATTAACAGTTCAGTCTATTTTAATTTTAATTTCTTCACTTCTTCATATCACTGCTTTGGCACAGACCAACCCCCCCCCCAAAAAAAAAAAATAATCAAAGGAGGGCTTCGAAGAAGTTTACTACGCAATTCTTTTTAAAATCGAAAGTAAAAACTTACTTGGAAGTTTCCTCTGCCTGCGATCTCAGAGGCCAACCAAAAAGACAAATAAAACGTTCTTACTCCAGGTTTTACCCCTTCCAAACTCCAATCCACGTTCTTTAATTAGGTAACTGTCTTTTGTAAATAAAACAAAGGATAAATTTTCCGTTTGAGGTAACTCACTGTTCCTTTCCGCTCTGCGGGTAGTCTTTGCATATGAATTAGACTCCAGCCGAGGCTGGCCTCCTTTTGTTTTTGTTTTGTTTTTTTTAAAATTTTATTAGGATTTTTGAATAAAAATCGCTTCTCGGCCTTTTGGCTAAGATCAAGTGTAGAGGCTGGCCTCCTTTTGAACCTCACTGCTCCCAAATCGTTCAAATCCTCTTATCCTCTTATCACCGATAATCCATAATAATAATAATAATAATAATAATAATAATTTATTATTTATACCCTGCCCATCTGGCTGGGGCTCCCCAGCCACTCTGGGCGGCTTCCATAGAAACCAAAAATACAGTAAAATATCACACGTTAAAAACTTCCCAGAACAGGGCTGCCTTAAGATGTCTTCTGAATGTCAGGTAGTTGTTTATCGCTTTGACATCTGCTGGAAGGGCGTTCCACAGGGCGGGCGCCACTACCAAGAAGGCCCTCTGCCTGGTTCCCTGTAGCTTTGCTTCTCGCAATGAGGGAACCGCCAGAAGGCCCTCAGAACTGGACCTCATCGTCCGGGCAGAATGTTGGGGGTGGAGACGCTCCTTCAGGTATACTGGACCGAGGCCGTGAGAGCCCAGGGGTCTGAACACTCACCCCCCACCACCACTTTCTGAACACGGCCCAGGAGGAAGGAGTGGAACCACTGTATGACAGTGCCCCCAGCTCCCAGCCCCTCAAGACGGTCCAGAAGGATGTTATGGTCGATGGTATCAAACGCCGCTGAGAGATGCACCAGAACTAGGAAACAGCTCTCACCTTTGTCCCTAGCCCGCCGGAGATCATCAACCAGTGCGACCAAGGCAGTTTCAGTCCCATGATGAGGCCTGAATCCCAACTGGAAGGGATCCAAATGGTCCGCTTCTTCCAGGCGTGCCTGGAGTTGTTCGGCAACCGCTCGCTCAATCACCTTGCCCAATAATGGATTAAATTCGGGATTCTTAGTGTTTGAGAATCAATCGCTGCAGCATTCAAGCCTGGGACTGCGCTTTCCTGGGGGCAGACAAATGGCTTCCCCTGGTGCCAGCTTCTCAATCTCGCTGCTCTCTTCACCTCAAAAGAGGCGATCAGCCTTCTTTATGGTCCAGCTTTCACTTCCATACATCACTACTGGGAAAACCATAGCTTTTACTATACGGACCTTTGTTGGCAAGGTGATGTCTCTGCTTTTTAAGATGCTGTCTAGGTTTGTCATTGCTTTTCTCCTAAGAAGCAGGCGTCTTTTAATTTCTTGGCTGCTGTCACCATCTGCAGTGATCATGGAGCCCCAGAAAGTAAAATCTCTTACTGCCTCCATTTCTTCCCCTTCTATTTGCCAGGAGGTGATGGGACCAGTGGCCATGATCTTCGTTTTTGTTTTTTTTATGTTGAGCTTCAGACCATATTTTGCGCTCTCCTCTTTCACCCTCATTAAAAGGTTCTTTAATTCCTCCTCACTTTCTGCCATCAAGGTTGTGTCATCTGCATATCTGAGGTTGTTGATATTTCTTCCGGCAATCTTAATTCCGGCTAGGGATTCATCCAGCCCAGCTTTTCGCATGATGAATTCTGCATATAAGTTAAATAAGCAGGGAGACAATATACAGCCTTGCTGTACTCCTTTCCCAATTTTGAACCAATCAGTTGTTCCATATCCAGTTCTAACTGTAGCTTCTTGTCCCACATAGAGATTTCTCAGGAGACAGATGAGGTGATCAGGCACTCCCATTTCTTTAAGAACTTGCCATAGTTTGCTGTGGTCGACACAGTCAATGCCTTTTGCATAGTCAATGAAGCAGAAGTAGATGTCTTTCTGGAACTCTCTAGCTTTCTCCATAATCCAGAGCATGTTTGCAATTTGGTCTCTGGTTCCTCTGCCTCTTCTAAATCCAGCTTGCACTTCTGGGAGTTCTCGGTCCACATACTGCTTGAGCCTTCCTTGTAGAATTTTAAGCATAACCTTGCTAGCGGGTGAAATGAGTGCAATTGTGCGGTAGTTGGAGCATTCTTTGGCACTGCCCTTCTTTGGGATTTGGATGTAGACTGATCTTCTCCAATCCTCTGGCCACTGCTGAGTTTTCCAAATTTGCTGGCATATTGAGTGTAGCACCTTAACAGCATCATCTTTTAAAATTTTAAATAGTTCAGCTGGAATACCATCACTTCCACTGGCCTTGTTATTAGCACCGCTAATAATAGCTGTGAGTTAGGGGTGGCCTAATGCAAAAAGCATGAGGATCCATGAGGATCCATGCTTCAAAACCATGTTTTTGGGCCATGGTATGGCCAGAAAGCCTTGGATCCGAGTTTATTGTGGTGCAGGCTGTGCCCCTGGCTATGATGTGTGATTTGACAGTGAGTTAGGTGTGGCCCAATGTAAAAAGCGTGAGGATCCATGAGGATCCGTAATTCAGAACCAGGTTTTTGGGCCATGGATTGGCCAGGAAGCCGTGCATCCTAGTTTTTTAAGGTGCAGGCTGTGCCCTTGGACTTGATGTGTGATTTGACAGTGAGTTAGAGGTGGCCCAATGCAAAACGTTTGAGGAGCCATGAGGATCCGTGATTCAGAACTACGTTTTGGGCCATGGTATGGCCAGGAAACCATGGATCCTAGTTTTTTGAGGTGCAGGCTGCGTCCCTTGACTTGATTTGCTATGTGACGGTGAGTTACACTGTGCCCCTCGACTTGATGTGTAATTTACCAGTAAGCTAGGGGTGGCCCAATGCAAAAAGCATGAGGATGTATGAGGATCTATGATTTTAGGCCACATTTTTGGACCATGGAGTGGCCAGGAAGCCTTGGATCCTAGTTTTCTGTGGTGCATGGGGTGCCCCTGGACATGATGTGTGATTTGACGGTGAGTTTTGGATGGCCCAATGCAAAAAGCGTGAGGATCCATGAGGATCTATGCTTCAAAACCATGTTTATTGGGCCATTGTGTGGTGAGAAAGCCGTGGATCCTAGGGTTTTTTGGTGCAGGCTGTGTCCCTGGCTATGATGTGTGATTTGACAGTGAGTTAGGGGTGGCCCAATGCAAAAGGCGTGAGGATGTATGAGGATCTGTACTTCAGAACCATGTTTTTGGGCCATGGACTGGCCAGGAAGCCTTGGATCCCAGTTTTTTGAGGTGCAGTCTGTGCCCCTGGACTTGATGTGTGGTTTGACGGTGAGTTGGGGTGGCCCAATGCAAAAAGGAAGAGGAACCTTGAAGATCCGTACTTCAGAGCCATGGTTTTGGGCAATGGAGTGGCCAGGAAGCCGTGGATCTGAGCTTTTTGGCATGCAGGCTGTGCCCCTGGCTATGATGTGTGATTTGACAGTGAGTTTGTGTAGGCCCAATGCAAAAAGTGAGAGAATCCATGAGGATCTGTACTTCAGAACCAGATTTTTGGGACATGGACTGGCCAGGAAGCCGTGTGTCCTAGTTTTTTGAGGTGCAGGCTGTGCCCCTGGACTCGATGTGTGATTTGACTGTGAGTTAGGGGTGGCCCAATGCAAAAGGCATGAGGATCCATGGGGAACCGTACTTCAGAACCACAGTTTTGGGTCATGGTATGGCTAGGAAGCCGTAGATCCGTGTGTTTTTTTTGGTGCAGGCTGTGCTCCTGGACATGATATGTGATTTGATGGTTAGTTAAGGGTGGCCCAATGCAAACAGCATGAGGATCCATGCTTCAAAAACATGTTTTTGGGCCATGGTATGATCAGAAAGCCATGGATCCGAGTTTATTGTGCTGCAGGCTGTGCCCCTGACTATGATGTGTGATTTGACGGTGAACTGGTGTGGCCCAATGCAAAAAACAAAAGGAACCTTGAAGATCTGTACTTCAGAGCCATGGTTTTGGGGAATGGAGTGGCCAGGAAGCCGTGGATCTGAGTTTTTCGTGGTGCAGGCTGTGCCCCTGGCTATGTTGTGTGATTTCATGGTGAGTTTAGGATGGCCGAATTGAAAAGGCATGAGGATCCATTAGAATACATGCTTAAAAACCATGTTTTTGGAAAATGGTATTTCCAGGAAGCCGTGGATCCTAGTTTTTTCTCGTGCAGGCTGTGCCCATGTACATGAAATGTACATGATTTGACAGTGAGTTAGTGTGGCCAAATGCAAAAAGTGTGAGGATCCATGAGGATCCGTGTTTTGTAACCACGTTTGGGGCCATGGCATGGCCAGAAAGCCGTGGATCCTAGTTTTTTGAGGTGCAGGCTGTGCCGCTGGACTCGATGTGTGATTTGATGGTTAGTTAGGGGTGCCCCAATGCAAAAGGCATGAGGATCCATGGGGATTCGTACTTCAGAACCACAGTTTTGGGCCATGGTATGCCCAGGAAGCCATAGATCTGTGTGTTTTTTTGGTGCAGGCTGTGCTCCTGGACATGATGTGTGATTTGATGGTTAGTTCGGGGTGTGCCCTTGGTGATGATGTGTGAATTGACAGTGCCTTTGTGATGGCCCAATGCAAAAGGCGTGAGGATCTGTACTTCAGAACCAGATTTTTGGGCCATGGAGTGGCCAGGAAGCCGTGTGTCCTAGTTTCTTGAGGTGCAGGCTGTGCCGCTGGACTCGATGTGTGATTTGATGGTTAGTTAGGGGTGCCCCAATGCAAAAGGCATGAGGATCCATGGGGATTCGTACTTCAGAACCACAGTTTTGGGCCATGGTATGCCCAGGAAGCCATAGATCCGTGTGTTTTTTTGGTGCAGGCTGTGCTCCTGGACATGATGTGTGATTTGATGGTTAGTTTGGGGTGGGCCAATGCAAACAGCATGAGGATCCATACTTCAAAACCATGTTTAAGGGACTGCAAGAAGATCAAACCTATCCATTCCTAAGGAAATCAGCCCTGAGTGCTCACTGACAGGACAGATCGTGAAGCTGAGGCTCCAATACTTTGGCCACCTCATGAGAAGAGAAGACTGTCACGGCTAAAATGGCCGCTGTTTCTTTAATGCGAATAAAGCTGGGTCAGCATGACTCAGCGGCTTGCAGAAGGTTGTATATATATAGTGAGAAATGTTAGTTTGGTGCTGAGGCTGGTGTTTGGGTTGGTTGGTGCTGGTGTGTATAATTCAGTCGTGTTTTGCACAAAGACTTTTAAGAATAAAACTCTGCAAGGATATTCTTGTGAACTCTTTTATACAGACAAGGCTCCAAGGACCAGGCTGAAGAGACAAAGGGAGGTCAGAACCCTTTCCTTCTTTTTTGCTTTTTACAAACACTGACAGGTTATGGGCCCAGTGTTTCTGAGCATGTGCAGAGTGCAGAACGACTGACAGTATCTCAGCAAGAAGCCGGTGAGTGCCAGCCAGGACTGTCCAGTCGGACTCTAAAAAGAGAGTCAGGAGAGATTGCTGGAGGCCCCACAGAAGGGGCTCAGCAAGCACCAGCAGAGATGGCAGATTTCCAGTCTTCCCAAGCTGTAAATATTGGGGGAGGCATCCCTTTTGAACTTCTCTCAGAAAGCAACTGGCTGAGTTGGTCAATTAAAATGCATCAGTTGTTAGGAGAGATGGACTATGGGACTGTGTTGAAACTGAGGTTTTGAGACGGGACTCTGCTGAGAAAAAACGGCTGGATGAAAGGGCCCGTGCCCAAATTATGCTGTGTTTGAGCAACTCTCAGTTATTGCATGTAGCAAATGCCAGCACAGCGTTTGAGTGCTGGAATTTATTAAGGGCAATGCATGTCAGAGAAACTGCTGGAACTATAATTTCTCTGACCAGAAGGCTGTTCAGGACTGTTATGAAAGAAGGTGAGAGTTTGGCAACTCATCTTCAAACGCTGAAATCTCTGTTTCTTCAACTACAGCAGAGAGGTAAGTGTTATGATGAGACTGACCAAACCTACATTATCCTTTCAAGTTTGCCTGAAAGCTGGTTGCCTGTGATTAACAGCATGGAGAGTATGCGTCCCCGAGATCTGACCCTTGAGTATGTGGTTGGAAGATTGACCGAAGAAGCAGAAAGAAGGTCAGATAGACAGGCTGAACTCCAAGAGCGGAGGAGTTACAGCCGAGGGGGCCAACAACAGAATCTGCCAATGGAGCAACGCCAAGGTTTGGACTTGGCCATGGCGGTGAGGAGATGCTATAGATGTAACCAACCCGGGCATCTCCAACGTCAATGCAGGGCAAGACTTCCAGGAGACGACGTGAAGCAGAGACAGCAATCGACGCAGAAACGTAAGCAGAAGGGGTTCTCTTCAGGGAAGAACACACGTTCTGCTCAGTTTGTGTCTGCATTTTCTCGAGAGGAGAGGAAAATACCTCGAGGAACATGGTTGCTGGACTCTGGGAGTAGCAGGATTATCTGCAACAGTCGGGAGGACTTTAAGACCCTGGAGAAGCCAGCTGATGTAAAAGACTCAATCTATCTTGCTGATGGTCGTAGAAGCAAGATTGATGGCCAGGGAACATGTTTCCTGCAGTGCTTGAACACTATTCTACCAGAGACTCTGTTTGTCAGCAGTTTGGAATATTGTTTGCTGTCTGTAAGCTGTTTGATTAATGCAGGGTATAGTGTTAACTTTACACAGGATGGCTTTCTGATAAAGAATGGAACTCAGGTATGTGGCCATGCAAAGATGGAAAATGGGTTATATGTAATGCAGGACAAGCCTGTTAAAGCAGCCCAGGTGGTTCAGGATAATTTGCCAGTTCATAAGGGGTGTATACATGAACTGCACAGAAAACTGGGTCACACCAATTTCCGTGTGCTTTCAGAGATGCAAAAGGTGTGCAAGAACCTAAAAGTAAATAGCTGTAACTGTTTCCTAGATTGCAATGAATGTAAAATGGCCAAATCTAAGAGGAAGCCCGTGGCTTCTAAAAGTGACAGAGTATCTAAAGAGGTTTTAGAACTTGTCCATTGTGATGTGATAGGTCCTTTTCCACAGAAGACTGAAGGGGGCGCCAGATATGCTTTTCTGGTAATAGATGATAAATCACGTTTTAGTTGGCTGTTTTTGTTAAAGCAGAAATCTGAGTGTTTCCCCACATTCAGAGAATGGGTTGCCCAAGCTGAAAAGCTCTTCGCTCACCCTGTTGTGCAGTTGCAAACAGATAGGGGTGGAGAATTTCTGAACAAACAATTTGGGACATGGTTGCGATGTAAGGGGATCACTCACCATTTGACTAACCCTTATAGCCCTGCTGAAAATGGTCTGTGTGAAAGACGTGGGGCTGTAATACAGTCAGTAAAGGACTGCCTGCTAGTGGATGCAGGATTGGGTCACAACCATAGGCTGTGGGGCGAGGCTTTTCTGACAGCGAACTTTTTGATTAACAGAACCTGGTCTAGCTCTATAAAAGATATTCCATATCGTGTGTTGTTTGGGAAAGAACCAGAGTGGAAAATGCTCCATAACTGGGGTTCTTGGGCACATGTAAATATCCTCAAAGCTCAGCACCAGAAAGGGGGCGCTAGAGCGCAGAAACTGCGGTTTGTGGGATATCAGTCCTATGGCAAAGGGTGGCGTTTCAATTTACGCCCAGGACGCGTGGTTCTGTCACGAAGTGCAGACTTTGCTGACCAGGACAGATGGACTGCGATCCATGCCAACCCAGACTGCCTACTGCCCCTGCAAGTAAAAGAAGAGGCTTCTTCTCAGCCATTGGCAACACAGGAGCAGGAGGAGGAGGAGGCACATATTTCTCCAAAAGACATGGCAATAGATAATACTTCTCTAGAGGAAGAGGAAGAAGAGCCAGAGATAAAGGGGGAAGAAGAAGTAGTTGTGCCTAGATGCTCTCAGCGTTCAAACAAGGGTGTACCTCCTCAAAATTTGATCCTAGGAGGAGTGAGAGTATGCAATGTGAGTTGTGTGGAACCACAAAGTTATAATGAAGTCTTAGACTTACTCCCTGGGGAACGTGCTTTGTGGGAACAAGCTATGAAAGAAGAAATGGAGTCTTTTAAACGTAACAAAGTGTTTGATGTCAAAATGCCGCCATCTGGTGGCAGAGTGGTTTCATGCAAGTGGGTTTATAAAAGGAAAACCCTTGCATCTGGGGAACCACGTTTTCGAGCCAGATTAGTAGCCAGAGGGTTCACTCAGATTAAAGGGGAGAGTTATGATGAAGTGTTTTCTCCCACTGTAAAGAGTGAAACTTTTCGTTTAATGCTTTCCATTGCTGCTGTAAGACAACTAGCAGTGCACCATTTTGATGTTGATGCTGCATATCTGCATGCAAATTTAGACCATGAAGTGTTAATGAGACAACCCCCTGGGTTTGAAGAGGAGAATGGTGCAGTCTGGCGTTTGAAAAAAGCTCTGAGTTGTATCACTCAAAAATAGGATCACTGTTGTATTTAAGCCAGTGGTCAAGGCCAGACATTGCATGTGCTATAAATGTTCTGAGCCAACGTGTATCTAAACCCAGTACTGCCAATTGGTGTGCTTTGAAAAGGCTTATCAGATATCTAAAGGGGACATTAAATGTATGTTTAAAGATATCTAGTACACAAGATGAAAAACTAGAAGTATTTGTTGATGCGGACTGGGGAAGCTGTGTAGCTACCAGAAAATCTACAAGTAGAATGGTTATGATGTTTGCCAATTCCATAATTGGATGGAGGTCAAAGAAACAAGGATTTGTTGCGACCTCATCCTGTGAGGCAGAATATGGGAGCCTGTCGTTAGCATGCAATGAAATCATGTGGTTTATACAGATACTAAAAGATCTAGATTGTAAAGTTGATTTGCCTATCCAAGTGTATGAAGATAGCCAATCGTGCATTGCATTAGCAGGCTCAGAAATAATGAAATCTGCATCAAAACATATTGCTATCCGTCATGCGAATGTGAGAGATTGTGTACAGAATGGGGTAATCAAACTGGAGTATTGTCAGTCACAAGATAATATTGCTGATTTGTTTACCAAGCCTTTGCCAGCAACATGCCATAATGAATTAATGACAAAACTGGGTTTATGTATATAATGTATGTATGTATTGTTTCTGTTGGGGTTTTTCGCATTTAAGAAACAGAAGGGGTGTCACGGCTAAAATGACCGCTGTTTCTTTAATGCGAATAAAGCTGGGTCAGCATGACTCAGCGGCTTGCAGAAGGTTGTATATATATATATAGTGAGAAATGTTAGTTTGGTGCTGAGGCTGGTGTTTGGGTTGGTTGGTTGGTTAGTGCTGGTGTGTATAATTCAGTCGTGTTTTGCACAAAGACTTTTAAGAATAAAACTCTGCAAGGATATTCTCGTGGACTCTTTTATGCAGACAAGGGTCCAAGTGTCGCGAATTCCTCACGGCGCTTTCAGCAGAAACGCTCAGAGTCCCAGGTTTCTTTTCAGTTCAGTCTTTTTAATGTGAGCTATATACAAGTATTTACAAAAACAGTCCACACAGAGTACCTGCTCCTTAAGGCAAACGAATACTCTCCACCACAGCATCACCACACCACAGCACAACCACCACAACCACTGTTGAGCAGGCTTTCCTTTTTAAAACAGGTGATAGCCAATCACATTAATCACACTCCTGCTGAGTCACTCTGACCCAACACTTTACAGAGTATTGCATCAGCCTGTTGAAGCCTGCAGACTTACTCAGTATCCTGCGAATCCCAACACTCCTCCTTAAGTCAAAGGCTTGAGACCTAATAATTCTCTTAAGTCTCAAAATTTAGGACCATCCAAACATTTTGTATACAAATCCGCCACATTACATTTTGTGTTACAGTGCTGTACCTTTAACACATTTCTTTCCAAAGCATTTTTCACATTTCCGTATCTTATAACTATATGTTTACTCTTGCTCTTAAAGTTCTGTTGGTTAGCAAGCTGTTGTGCAGCCATGTTGTCACTTAGCACAGTGATTGGCATTTTAGAAGGTATTCCAAGCTCTTTTGTTAGGCAAGCAAACCACTCTATTTGTGACACACATTCGCTTATGGCTGAGTACTCTGCTTCACAAGTACTTGTGGCAACAAATGTTTGTTTCTGGGATTTCCACTGAACCAGGGCATTTCCAATATATATGGCATAGCCAGTGGTAGACTTTCCATTTTCTCTGCCCCCCCAGCTGGCATCAGCGTATGTATATGTTGGAATTCTGCCTCGGTCAGAGGAATGTGCCATCGCTGCAGGCACCGGCTGAATTCCTTGTTGACCTCCCCGCTGCGACTCCCGGCAGGAAAACAGGCGAGGTCTGTAATCGGCGATCCTTCCCAGATGTGAGAAGAACACACCATTCCTTCTCTCTCCCCTTTGGTATCCCCAGGGAGGGGAAAGAAACAGACAGAAATGTATCTACATGCTTTTATTTCTGTCTCTTACAGCAGTACAGAGAAACATGTCTGCACTCATCAGCAGAGAGAATAAACACCACCCATGTACTTCCAGTACGGGTCATATGACACACACTGAGCTAACATCCGGTGCTCAGTACAGAATGGACTGCCCCTTTCTTCCCATGGCAACAGTCACAAACATCCTGTCTGGCTTTCCAGCCACCTGCAGCTGACGAAGCTGCTAAAGCTTTTGCTTGCTGTCGCATTGGTCCTTTTTGGTAACATACTCCCCCAAAAGAATCAATGCGTGCTGCAAGCAAAGCGTCATCCAGAGAAGAAAACAAACAGTTGTTATACATATAACATTCCCCTGTTGTTTCAGTTCCACCCTTGGAACTACCCGCCACTGGTTTCACCAATGTACCTCTCTGGTTGTGTGACTTCCAAGGAATGAGTGCATCTGCTTTACCTTGGTTAGCAACTCTCTGTTGTGCCTTTGTCTCTGACTTAGACACAGCTTCAATCTCTCCTCGGTTGTTTACAACAGCAACATATGCAACAGCTAAGTTGGCAAACTCTTTTGAATACCTCTTTGGTGGTACACTCTTCGTTGCTCTCTCAGACCTTCGTATGAGGTGCTGATCTTCTCTGCTTTCTGGTTCAGCCTCTGAACTCTCTGGAGAACCAGTACTAAGGGTAATCAGTGGTTCGTCCTCCTCTACCTCTGAGGGTCTAGCCATTATGTGAGATTTCCTCTCAATGACTGTTTCAACTGAGCTCTTTGAGCTACTACAATCATCATCAGTACCAATGTAATCATCAGTACCACTGTAATCAATGAAATCATCATCATCATCTGAATCATCATCTCCTGTGGGAAATGTGTGAACAATCACTCTCTCCTGTTCAGGAGCACTCTCTAGAAATTTTGTGAGAATCACCTGACCAGATTCAGACAAAATTACTCTGTAGAGACCCTTTTCATAACCCACAAAAATGCCTTTGGCATTCTTTACTCCACCTGGAGCTTCTGTTCTCACATGAGACCCAAAAACCTTGAAATGGGCAACTGAAGGTTTTCTCTGGAACAGTTTCTCAAAAGGAGAACTTCTCAACTCTTTTGAAACCTTCCTCAACCACGTATAAGTATACAACAATAGCGACTCCGCCCAGTACTCATGTGGCAGATGTGAACTAAGCAATTGCGCATGCATCCCCTTTTAGATAGATAGATAGATAGATTCTTTATTGTCATTACACAAGTGCAACATTGCACAAGTGCAACGAAATTGGATGCCATCCCTTAAAAACAACAAAAGCAACACAACAACAACAACCAAACAAACCACATTCCAGCCACACCCACACCCACACCCATCAAACTCCCAGGTCACACTATCGAGTTACTGCATTTAAGAAGGCCACAGCTCTTGGATAGAAACTATTTTTCAGTCTATTTGTCCTTGACTTGATGTTTCTGTATCTCCTGCCAGAAGGCAGTAGTACAAACAGACTGTGTCCCGGGTGAGATGCATCCTGCAGGATATTGTTTGCTTTCCTAAGACAACGGGAACCGTACAGTTCTTCCAAAGATGGGAGGGGATGACCAATAATCCTTTGGGCTGTGGTTATGACCTTCTGGAGCACCTTCCTCTTCCTAGCTGTACAGCTGGAGAACCAGGCACAAATACAGTATGTGAGAATGCTCTCTATGGAGCCTCGGTAGAAGGACACCAGCAGTCTCTCACTCAGATTGTTCTTCTTTAAAAGTCTGAGGAAATAAATTCTCTGCTGGGCCTTCTTCACCAGAGCAGTGGTATTTGCGCTCCAAGTCATGCCCTGATCGATAGTCACTCCCAAAAACCTGAATTCCGCCACCCTCTCCACCCGTTCCCCGTTGATATACAAGGGCTGAATGTCCGCCTTTTTTTTCCTGTAATCCACCACCAATTCCTTGGTCTTAGTCGTATTAAGAGCCAGATTGTTCTCTCCACACCAAGCACAAAGCCGCTCCACCTCGTCCCGATAGGCGGACTCATCCCCTCCTGAAATGAGCCCCACCACCGTAGTGTCATCAGCAAACTTGATGATTTTGTTGCTGGAATAAATGGCTGTACAATCATACGTATAGAGAGTATAGAGCAGGGGACTCAACACACAACCCTGTGGTGAGCCGGTGTTAAGGCTAAGGGCTGTGGACATATGTGACCCTTTGCAATTCTTTGTTCACCCTAACACAGACACCCCCTGTTCCACGCTTCTTCGGAAGCAGCAATCTTGTGTCTTATCCCTTTCTTCTGCAGGAACCTCTGGAAATCCTGTAAAAGAAATATTGGCTTCTCATCTGTGAAAAGATAAGCAATGTTAGCATCATGCATATTTTTAACCTTGTCACAAAACTCTTTAAACCTTTCTAAGGCTTCTTTTGGTTTCTCCAAAACATAAATCCAGACAAAATTTGTGAAAGAATCCACACACACAAGGTCATATTTTGCATTGCCTCTAGATGGTGCTAGAGGACCAATCACATCAGCATACACCCGCTGAAATGCTTTGTCGACCCTTGAGGTCACCTGCTTGGCGTTCTTCTTGGTTACACCTGCAAAAGAGATCATGTTAGAATCACATTTCATGTAATCACTTTGATCAAAAGTCAACAAATACAGTCCATCTTTCTCTTTGGCAGAAAGATACAACTCTCCATCTTTGTAGATCTTGCAGCTTTTAGCATCATAGGACAGTTTTAGTCCCTTCTTAGCAATCTGCGAAACGCTCAGCAGATTGAACTTCAACTCTGGAACCAAGTAAACATTGTTTATAGTCAAGTTCAGACTTTCAAGATACACAGTTCCAATCCCGGTCGCTTCCAGCTCCTGACCGTTGGCTTGTTGCACAGCGAAGCTTTGCTTCTTAAACGTCGAAAACAGATCTCTGTGTGGACACATATGAACAGTGCAACCCGTGTCCAGAACGAAGAAGTTCCCCACCTCTGGTGTGGCTTTTAGCGACATCATAACCTTTGCAGTCTTCGCCTGTAACTTGGTATGACTTTTGCCTGACGCCTCAGACTTCGTAGAGCTCTCCTTGGCTCCTTTGTGCTGACGCGGCTTCTTACAGCTCCGCTGAAGATGCCCAGTCTGTCCACAATTGTAACATCGGACAACGTTCAAGGCTACAGCATTTTCTCCAGTAGCTACAGCAGTGGGGGCGTTAGAACTCCGTTCTTCCCTCCCCCTGTCCTTTACCTCCAGTGCTGCAAGTCTGTCATGTTCATTAAGCACAACTGCATACACCCTCTCCGCGGTTAACTGGGCCGCCGGTAGGGACCCAAGCTGACTGGCAACGGTTTTGTAAGTCCGATTCAGGCTGTTTATCACCATGAAGCAAAACACTTCCTCCTGCAGACGGAAATTACATTCCACCATCTGTTGCCGCAGATATTTCATTTCCGTCAGGTGCGCTTGAACATCTCCATCAGGCGCAAGCCTCAGATTGGTCAGCTTCTCAAAATACAGCAACGCTGAAGAACCTGCATCTCTCTGATGTGTCCTTCGCAATGTGTCCCAAACCTCTTGCGCGTATTGCAAATCCTGAATATGCACAAGCTGGGAATCTGAAACACACAGAATTATAGCCGTCCTGGCCTTCACATTCTGTGACTCCCAAGCACGCGTTGGTGCTGCAGGGATGGGGTTCTCAATCACCCCAAACAGTCTCTGACTCTGCAACAGGGCCTTCATCTTAATGGACCAAGATGAATAATTGTCATTTGTTAGGGGGGGTGGAAAAGGCAGGGCTCCCCCCTTCTTGGCATCCATTTTCAGTCCTTGCCTTTACTCTCACTCTCAAACCTGCTAAAATCCAATAGCTGGTTGTTTACGCTCTTGGCACCTGGCAGCTCTAACGCTAGCTGCTTTGGAAAGTCCCCTTCCAAGAGTTCGTGAGATACTCTAGCCAAAACAAAAACGTTGTTTTCGCCTCTCTCAGGCACAGCCTTACAGCCCAGCCCACTTCTGGTAGCTTTCCACTACTTTGACGGGCCTTGCTTAGCAACTGTGCATTCCTTTCTTGTACAGGAAACCACAAGAATTTCTGGAATGCAAGCCTTCTCTCTCGGAGCTGTTTTTCCCAAACGCTGCTCCCGTGAACCAGAGAATAAATCAATCTGCGTTCACACTTTTAAGCCCGAAATTCTCATACCTTGGGCTCCGTGGCTTGGCTGTCTCTTCGTCTGTTCAGCTTCTGGCTGTAGTCAGACGTTATCTTCTTTCCGTAGGTCAGAGGATCAACCTCTCCTTGCAGACTTCGATGGAGGGACGGAAACCAGCAGCTCTGCTACCATTGTTGGAATTCAGCCTCGGTCAGAGGAATGTGCCATCGCTGCAGGCACCGGCTGAATTCCTTGTTGACCTCCCCGCTGTGACTCCCGGCAGGAAAACAGGCGAGGTCTGTAATCGGCGATCCTTCCCAGATGTGAGAAGAACACACCATTCCTTCTCTCTCCCCTTTGGTATCCCCAGGGAGGGGAAAGAAACAGACAGAAATGTATCTACATGCTTTTATTTCTGTCTCTTACAGCACTACAGAGAAACATGTCTGCACTCATCAGCAGAGAGAATAAACACCACCCATGTACTTCCAGTACGGGTCATATGACACACACTGAGCTAACATCCGGTGCTCAGTACAGAATGTTTTTTATTTTATAAATATTTTTATTAATTTTACAGAATAGAAGAAAAACAGATAGAAGAAAAAAGAATACAAAGATTTCATAGATCTTTTGTCAAGACTACTGGACTTCCCCACATCCTCCAGACCTTGCATTATTTAAAATACAAACTTCAGCAATTTGTCATCTTGTTTCATAACTTATTGTAACTTTCAGTTTATCATGTTGTCAAATTCAAAGTGTTGTACACCAATTCTTATATATTTTAATCAAAACACAATAAAATTATTTCCTGATTCCACCTCAAACTTCTTATACCTTGGTTTTTCATTTCACCTAATTGCTATTGCTGGGGTTAAAATTTCCTATAAAGCGCATTTTCTTAACATTCATACAACTTATAATGTTTTTGTAGATAGTCCTTAATTTTTTTCCAGTCCTCTTCCATTGCTTCTTCTCCCAAGTCTCGGATTCTGCCAGTCATTTCAGCCAGTTCCATGTAGTCCATCAGCTGCGTCTGCCATTCCTCCAGAGTGGGTAAATCTTGTGTCTTCCAATACTTTGCGATGAGAATTCTTGCTGCTGTAGTAGCATACATAAAAAAGGTTCTATCCTTCTTTAACACATTCTGGTCTACCATGCCCAGAAGAAAGGCCTCCGGTTTCTTTGGTAAGGTATACCTAAATACCTTTTTTAGCTCATTGTAAATCAACTCCCAGAAGGCCTTCACTTTCGGACATGTCCATCAGAGGTGAAAGAATGTCCCTTCCGCCTCCTTACACTTCCAACATTTATTATCAGACAGATGATATATCTTAGCAAGCTTGACTGGGGTCATGTACCACCGGTATATCATTTTCATAATATTTTCCTTTAAGGCACTACATGCCGTAAATTTCATTCCGGTGTTCCATAACTTTTCCCAGTCTTCAAACATAATGTTGTGCCCAATGTCCTGTGCCCACTTTATCATGGCGGATTTGACTGTCTCATCCTGTGTGTTCCATTTAAGCAGCAAGTTATACATTCTCGAAAGCAATTTATTTTTTGGTTCTAACAATTCTATCTCTAATTTCGATTTTTCCACCTGGAATCCCACCTTTTTGTCCACTTTAAAAACTTCCTGAATTTGGGCATAATGCAACCAATCTCGCACCTTGTATTTTAGTTTTTCCAAGCTCTGCAACCTCCAATTGTCTCCAATTTTTTCAATTATCTCCCAGTATTTTGGCCAATAGGCCTCCATGTTAAGTCTCTTACGTGCCTTGGCCTCCACCGGTGAAAGCCACCTCGGGGTCTTACTCTCCAATAAGTCTTTATATTTCATCCAGACCATAAAAATTGCTCTTCTGACAATATGATTTTTAAACCGTTTGTGAACTTTAACCTTGTCATACCACAAATATGCATGCCACCCAAACGCGTTATCAAACCCTTCCAGATCTAGGACATCAGTGTTCTCCAGCAGAAACCAATCTTTCATCCAGCAGAAGGCTGCAGATTCATAATATAACCTCAGGTCTGGCAGGGCAAATCCCCCTCTTTCTTTCGCATCAGTTAATATTTTAAACTTTATTCGGGGCTTTTTGCCCTGCCAAACAAACTTAGAAATATCCTTCTGCCACTTTCCAAAACATTCCACCTTGTCCACGATCTGTAGGGCCTGAAACAAAAATAACATTTTCGGCAATACATTCATCTTTATAGCTGCTATTCGGCCTAACAAGGAAAGTTTCAATCTTGACCAAGTTTCCATATCTCTTTTAATTTCAGACCAACATTTCTCGTAATTATCTTTAAATAAATTCAAATTTTTAGAGGTCAGATATACCCCTAGGTATTTCACTTTTTTCACCACATTTAATTCTGTCTCTTTCTGGAACTCATCTATTTCTGTGGGTGCCAAATTTTTTGCTAAAACCTTAGTCTTTTGCTTGTTCAGCTTAAATCCTGCCACTCGACCAAAATCAGAAATTATTTCTAAAACTCTTTTAGAACTAGAGACTGGCTCCTGTAATGTTAATACCAAGTCATCTGCAAATGCTTTCAGTTTATATTGTTTCACTCCGACCTCAATTCCTTGTACCAACTGGTCCTTTCTAATCATGTTCAATAGCACCTCCAGAACTGAAATAAACAATAGAGGTGACAGGGGGCACCCCTGTCGTGTCCCTTTTTCTATTTTAAACTCCTCTGTCACCACATTGTTTACTATCAATTTAGCTTTTTGTTCTGTATAGATTGCTTCTATACCATTTTCAAACCCCCGTCCCACTCCCATCCCTTCCAAATTTTTCTTCATGAACATCCAAGATATGTTGTCAAAGGCTTTCTCCGCATCAATAAAGATTAACACCGCTCTAGTGTTGAGATTTATTTGTAAAAGTTCCAAAATGTCAATGATGTTTCTTGTGTTGTCAAACAAATGCCTACCAGGGAGAAAGCCTGCCTGGTCCTTATGGATCACTTCATTAAGGACTTTTTTAAATCTACTTGCCAAAATGTCCGCAAAAATTTTGTAATCCACATTTAGGAGTGAGATGGGACGGTAGTTCTTAAGTTGGGTCTTTTCAGTTTCTAGTTTAGGTATCAATGTGATGAAGGCTTCTTTCCACGTTTCCGGTGCCTTCCTCCCCTCCATTATCTGATTACAGACCTCCATCAAGGGTTGTATCAAATAGTCCTTCAAAACCTTGTAATATTTGGAGGTAAGTCCATCAGGGCCTGGAGATTTGCCTAGTTGGAGATTCTGTATGGCACTTTCGATTTCCTGCTGTGAAATTTTACTGTTCAGGATTGTTCTCATTTCCTGGGGTATTTTTTGTAATCCATTGGTTTTAACGAATTGATCCACCTCAAACTCTTTCTGCGGCCCTTGTGCATAAAGTTCTTTGAAGTATCTCTGGAAACACTTTCTAATTTCCTCGGGTTTCTGGACAATTCTCCCTTCAATCTCTAGATTTGTGACTGTATTTAATTTTTGTCTTTTTTTCAACTGCCATGCTAGCAGTTTCCCACACTTATTAGCTGATTCAAAAGATCTTTGTTTCATTTGTTTAATTTTCCATTCCACTTCTTGATTTATCAGTTTCGAGTATTGTGCTTGGAAAAATTTCACTTCTCTCAGCACCTCCTTCGACTTAGGCCTAGATCTTAGTTTTTTCTCTCCTTCTCTTATTTTCTCCAATATCTTCTCCTTCCTTTCATTCCAGAGTCTTTTCTTTATCGTATTTTGTTGTATTAGGAACCCTCTCATAACTGCTTTACTTGCGTCCCAGATTGTTCTTTTTTCTACCGTAGTGTTTAAGTTTATCTCAAAATAGTCCTTTAAAGTTTTTTGGGCCTTCTTAACAATCTCCTGATCTCTTAATAAAGTGTCATTCATTTTCCATCTGAAGGATCCGGTTGTCTTTCATCTCAATTCCACTTTCAAAGCATTATGGTCGGAGCAGGTTTTTGGGCAGATTTCCACTTTTCTAGTCTTGGGTGCCAGTCCTTTAGATATCCATATTTGGTCGATTCGTGTCCATGACAGATGAGCTTCAGAAAAGAAAGTTCCTTCTTTTCCTAGGGGGTTCTTAACCCTCCATATGTCAATCAAGTCCATATTGTCAGTCATTTCGAAAAAGGTTTTAGGTAGTCTGCCATCCTTCGTTATGTTTGCACTTTGCGACTTATCCATATGTACAGACACAACTCCATTCATATCTCCCAACATAATAATGTTGTTGTAGTCTAAATAGTCCAGTAAAGTCTCATGCAACTTCTTAAAAAATTCCGATTTTCCATCGTTTGGTGCGTAGATTCCTAATATCAAAAATAGACAGATGTTTTTGTCCCATGGACTGCAGATTTGCCAGTGTGTTATACTCTTTCAGCTATTTTTGTTTTTCAATCGCTCCGCTTCATCTAATTGCCTCCATTCCAGGCTTCTGTCCAACTCTTTAAAGACTCTTTAAAGATGATTATTTTGGGGGCAACTCCCAAATCATTAGTCTTTCCCGTCCAGCTGTTATCAGAGAAACAGAAAAAAAACCTCCTTCAAAGACTCCTTGTTGGACTTCCGGGTCGGCGCCATCGCCGAATGGCGGGCTCCCTCCGAGCTCCGGAGGGAGCCGGCTTGGCAGGGGCTGGGTCCTACCGCACCGGCGATGCGGGGACCCTCAAAAACCACGGCCAGAGGAGGCCGTGGACATGGAGACTCGGCTGGCACCGTTAGCGCTCTCCCGACTCGTGAAGGAGCCTTTTTAAAGGCTACGGATCGGGTGCCGGGGAGAAGCGTGGTGCTTTGAGTTCTCTGCTATCCCTGCCGAGCGCAGCCGCATGCCATCCGGCGGAGAGCGCTGACTTCTTCTATTGAAAATTCGGCTCTAAAGAAGAACCCGTGAGTAATTGGAATATGGACTAAAAAAAGGGGATAAATTTTTAAAATTCGGAGCGAACGGGGGAGGCGGAAAAAAGGAAGTCAGCCCACCCCTAAATTGTAGAAGAGCCAAAACAAAGGACTGGATAACTAAGATCGAGTGTAACCTTATCTTGCCGAATCAGCAACTTCGCGAGGGAAAATTATAAGATTGAGCTGGAGGAGAAAAGTGGAAGTTTTAAAAAAGCAACCCCCCCCCCTGGAATCCCTGGAGCGATTCGTGAAACTGCCTGGAGAAAAGCGATGGAGGTTTTGACAGCTGTCAAAGAGCTGTCAAAAAGGAAGATTAAAATAGAGACTTTGTTATGAGGACTTTGCCGGTTATATTTGTTATAAATTGAATATAAACTGTTTTAAATATCGGTCAACAAGCTACTTGGTCTGGTGGATGTGATTCTGGAAGGGAACTTTGTTACTGCAATCCACCTAGAGGAGCCGAGGGATATTGCATGTGTTTTTCACAGGAAACTTGAACAGTTGAATGGAACTTTTAATCTCCTGGGAAACTGCAGGAATGGAACATTATTTTGTCTACAGAGGTCTACACACTACAGGAAACAATGGAACTATTTGTTGGAAAATGAAAGGAACATGATGCAATGCTTTGCTCCATGAATAACAAGCCTCTGCAGAGACACTAGAAACTTTTGGAAAAAGAACAGTTCTGTGGGAGAACAGAGAAATAAAAAGGAGGAGAATGATTGACAAGAACAAGGAAATAACAAGAACTGGACAGAACTGGGGGAACATTTGGGATATTCAGGTTTGACAAGCTTATGGATACAAAATTGGAGTTTTTACTCCTGGATATAAAAACCTGGATAGAAGAAATGGGCCCTTATTTGATAGACTCCTTCTATGACTGGACATCCGTAATTAAAGACTGGCAAAGAACCTGAGGGACATAGTGTAATGTGGGAACTCCAGGAAGATATTAGAAGTGGAGGGATAGGTGAAAGGCAAAGGGGAAAGAGGGGAGGGAAAATTGGAATCCAAAGGCGGTAAAATTACTATTCATATTTATCTTATTTCCATCTGTACTATGCTTGAAAGGGGGAAACTCGTGGAAGGGAATAGATCGATCTTAGGGGATGGGAATTTGGATAAATTGGGTTATTGATGAAGAGTGTAATTTGGGGATAAGAACTTGTTGAATTTAATTGCTTATTTGGAAGATTTGGAACACAAGAGGGGGTAGGGAGGGGAAGTCCTAGTTATTGGCAATAGTTTGGATTTAATTTGTTTTGATTTGTTTTAATTTGGAAAACCTTAATAAAAATTATTACAAAAATTTTTCTCCTTGTGTTTGAATTTCAATCGCCAGAATTCTGCCTTGTTCATCTTTAAATAAAAATTTTGGTGACAGGCTCTCCTTTGCATATATCACCACTCCTCTTTTCTTAACTTTATCCGAGGAAATAAATTCCTGGCCTAACCTTTTATTAATTAGCACTTTCCTATGGAGCCTTGTCACATGGGTTTCTTGCAGGCAAATAATGTCCAATTGTTCTTTTTTCAAAATATGAAACACTTTTCTTCTTTTTTCCGGAGAGTTTCCGCCATTTATATTCCAACTAAGTAGTTGCAGAGACATCCTGGATCAATTCGTAAGTCTTACAATGGGGTGTCTTGATTTTCCTCCGATCCCGGTGGTGGTAGTACTGGTCCGGCTCCAGGTGTAGGTCCCGGTGGGGGCGGTGGCCAAGAGGCTGCTGCTCCTTTTTGGAGGTCTTCCCCGTGGTCGTGTAGGAACTTCTGCTGATCCTCTGGTGTTTTGATTCTTACTTTCCTTCCTTTATATGTGAATGATAATCCTTGTGGAAACTCCCACCTATAAGGGATTGCGTTGTATCTCAACAATTTTGTCAGTTCTAGATATGTGGCTCTAAGATCCAAAAGCGGTTTGGGTATGTCTCTGTAAATTTCAGCCTTTTTACCTTGTATCTCCAAAGATTTTTTAAAATGTAGGCCTAGTATCTTGTCTCTTTCTTCCTTTGATCTCAAAATGACCAAACAGTCTCTGGCCTTGTCTTTCTTTACCAATCTACCCAGTCTGAATGCCGTCACGATTTTAAAGTCTTTGTCTTCTTCTACTCCCCAGAATTTGGAAAATAAAAGTGTCAAAAATCCCTCCAAATTACCTTCCTCCAATTCTGGGATGGCCCTCAGCCTGAGATTATTTTCCTTACTTTTCAGTTCCACCATTGACAGGTAGGCTTGCTGTTCCCCTACCCGTCTTTGCAGAGGCCTAACTTCTCCCTTAATCTCATCAACCTTTTTGTTCGCTTGCTCTGCTTTTTGATAGGCTTCCTCAGCTAGTTTATGATTTTCAGCTGTTGCTCCCTGCAAATTCTCAATTGCTTGAGTGTGCTGAGAAACCTTTTCAGTCAATTTACTAATGGAGGATGTTGCTTGGTCAATTTTTGTTGATTGATTGTCTACTTTTTGGTTCAAAATTGCTAATTGCTCCAAAATTTGTTTCAAAGCTGCTTCAGACCCTCCTGCTGCCATATCTTCTGGAGCAGGCTGTTCGACTTCCACCGCCTGTGCTGTCAGCACAGTTGGAACAGATGATCTACGTTGATGGGTTAAGGTTGTTTGGGTTAGTTGGGCAGTTTTCTTTTCTTTTTCTTTAGCTTTAGCTGCTCTTGTTTTCCCTGTGCCGCTCATTCCCCAGCAGCCTCTGTTCAAGGTCAAATTGTCTTTTATTCCATGAGAAAGACAAATCCAGAGTGTAAACAATTAACCTCAGAAAGTCCAAACAAAGTGTAGTTCCCAGGCCCCTATATCTCCACAATCCACTAGGGGGGGTGGCTCACAGTTTCAAGGAAGGAAAGAGTTTTTCTGCCATTAAAGTTCCTATATTCCCTGTGTTGAATCCTTATAGTCCAAGACAAAAGGGAAGTCAACCTCATTTGCCCTCTCCATTCCATATGTCTTCAGTAACTTTTCAATTTTTTCCTTCTGACTCAGAGAGTAGACACCCTCTTCATTTCTCTGAACCTCTACTCCTAAGTAATTCTGAATCTCTCCCAAATACTTCAGTTTGTATTTGTTACCTAGGCTGTTTATAAACCAAGACACTTGCTTTTGTGCAGTTATTAGACAGATATCGTCAACATACAAAAGTAAATAACAAACACTTCCTTGCACCATTGCTGAATATAAACAGGAATCAGCCAGGCTTTGTTTGAATCCCATCTTTTTCAAAGTTGTGTCTATGCATTCATGCCATAGACGTGCACTTTGGTGTAAACCGTATAGTGCCCTTTGCAGCTTTAACACCATGCTGTCTTTTTCCAGCTCATAACCTGGTATTTGCTGTAAATACACCTTGGCGTCAATAGGAGCATTTAAATATGCTGAGGCAACAACAAAATGATTAACTTTTAACCCCCTCAGACTTGCCATTGCTAAAACTGATTTTACTGTTTCAGCCTTTGCTGTTGGGGCAAACACTTCCTCATAATGTATAATTTTCCTTTGTGTAAAGCCCCTTGCAACCAACCTGGCTTTCCTCTGACAACTACCATCAGCCAGCTTTTTCCCTTTAAAACCCACTTACAGCTTATGGGCTTTTTACCTTCAGGCAATTCTGTAGGTACAAACACATTGTTGTTTAGCAGAGAGTTATACTCTGCCTGCATTGCCTTTAACCACGCCTCTTTCTCTAGAGTAGGTAACTCTTGCACTTCTTCAACGTTTTCTGGCTCAGTTACACAAACCTGGTTTATGGTGGCTGGAAACCCATAACGGTCTGGAGGTTGACCTTTATTACTTCTTGCAGACCTCCTAGGTTCATTAATCTCACCCCCTGGGCTACCTTCAGGACTGCTTTGGGGTTGGATTGATTCTGTAGATCTACCTCCTCCTGTCCCTGTTGCACTTTCTTTTCCCCCCTGCTCCATGCTAGCAGCTGGAGAAAAATGCTCAACCTTTACCTCCTCCCTTTCAGTTTCTCTGGGAGAGCTGCCAATTCTTAGCTTTGTTTCAACTGCCTTATCAGGTACGCTCGGCAGTAAAAAAATTTCTGGCAGCAGGTTTGCATGTATCTTGGGCCAATTTCTTTGCTCATTAAAGCTGGCTGATCGACTATAAGTCAAAAGATTTTTATCATCTTCAAACCTGTAGGCTTTCGTACCACTTTCATACCCAAGAAATAGCAACTGCTGTGCCCTTTTCCCACCTTTTCTTCGGTTCTTTACAGGTATGTCAACCCACGCCTTTGTCCCAAAGATTCTCAAATGTTGCAAACTGGGACTTTTGTTATAGAGAATTTTATAGGGTATGTCATCTAGTACCCTTGACCACAAGCGATTCCCAATATAATTCGCGGTCTTAATACTCTCAGCCCAGTACTTAATTGGAAGATTTGCATCTGCTAACAATGCTTTCATTTGTGTCTGCAAGACACCTCCCCTACGCTCTGCTACTCCGTTCTCCTGAGGCGTTGCCACATTGGTAAGTCTATGTTTAATCCCTTGGGAACGCAACCAGTTTCTTAGGGAGCTTGCCATAAACTCTTCTCCCCTGTCTGTCTGAATAGAGCACACCTTTTCGCCAAGTTGCCTTTCTACCCTTCTTACCCAGAACTTCAAAGTTTGGGCAACGTCAGACTTTTGCTTTAATGGATAGACCCAGCCAAATCTAGAATAGTCATCCACTAGGATCAAACAGTACTTGTTATGGGAGACACTTGGTGGACAAGGACCAGTTACATCAGCATGAATCAACTCCAGTGGTTTTTTGGTTTCTCTCTGTTTTGCTCTTGCTACTGGGCAAGCCCTGCTTTTAACCTCCTTGCAGATATTACAGTCTAAGTAATTATCACAACTTTTAATGTTTTTCATCCCCCCACACAACTCCAATGTTTTGTTCAGCACCTTAAAGCTAGCATGAGCCAGACGCCTGTGCAGGAGATGAATACACATATCATGGGTTGGGACATTTTGCATATTCGCAACCTTAGACTCACATTGCAGTACATACATATTAGTTCTAAGGTTAGCATTTGCCAACACTGCCCCATTTTGCTTTATCTGGCACTGATCACCCACAAAGCTTACTTCAAAGCCTGCTTTTGCCAAGTCAGGAATACACAGGTGATTGTTTTGCAAACTAGGCACACACAACACATTCCTGAATGTGTATCCCAGCTGTGGGAACACAACCTCCCCCTCACAAACTACATTAGCTTTCTGGCCTGTAGCAAGACTTACATGCTTTTTGTTTGAAGCCCTAGCATCAGTTAGCAATCCTTTTCTTTTACAAAAGGTTTGAGAAGCTCCACTGTCCAGAACCCACAGCTCTTCCTTTTCTTGACCATCTGCAGACACCCAAGTGGTAGACTCTCTCTGCTGCCTCTTGTGCTTCTGCTGTTTTTGTTGTTTCCTCGGGCAGTCCCGAAGCAGGTGTCCACTGGACTTGCAGCAAAAACACCTTTTTACTTTGTTGACCACCGGCTGATCTGCAGCAGCTCCTCCTGGCTGTTTCTCTGCTCTTCCTGGCTATTGTTCCCTCTGGGATGCTCCAACAGCTGGGCTGAGGTCATCTTTCGCTCTGCACGCCTGTCCTCCTCTGCATACAACCGTCCAGTAACGTATTCCAGAATCAGCTTATCAGTCTCTACAGACATGAGGGAATTGACCAGCAAATCATAGCTGTCATCAAGGGAACTCAGGACTATAAAGGCTTTGTCCTCTTCCCCCACAGGCCTCCCTCTTAAGGTTAGCTCCTGGAAACAGCCTGTTAGGAATTTTAGGTGGTTTACCAGGGAGTCCCCCGGTTTCTTCCGACACCGGTACAGTCTCCTGGTCAATGTTATCAGTGAGCCAGCTGTCTCTCGCACATGGACAGCCTTGAGCGCATTCCACGCCTCACTTGCCGTCACCTTATCAGCTACGTAGACTAGCTGGCTGTCGTCCACTCCAAGGATGATCGTAGCCAAAGCTTTCTCATCCTTTTCTAGCTGGGCCTCTGCTAGTGCCAGCTTTTCATCGTCGTCCTCATCCTCCTCAGGGGGCTGCGGTGGAGTTTCCACCACCTTCCACAGGCCCTCACGCTTGAGGAAGTGTTGCATGCGGACCAACCAGGTGCTGTAGTTCATGGCCGTCAGCTTCTCCAGCAACACGCCAGTTCTGGACTGCTCCATCCCTGCAGCTCACCTCCAGCACCCACGGCTAGATAACTGCCACCTGTACTCTTGCGCAGCGGAAGCGTGCTGGGCCCATAACCCTGTCACGAATTCCTCGCGGCGCTTTCAGCAGAAACGCTCAGAGTCCCAGGTTTCTTTTCAGTGCAGTCTTTTTAATGTGAGCTATATACAAGTATTTACAAAAACAGTCCATACAGAGTACCTGCTCCTTAAGGCAAACAAATACTCTCCACCACAGCATCACCACACCACAGCACAACCACTGTTGAGCAGGCTTTCCTTTTTAAAACAGGTGATAGCCAATCACATTAATCACACTCCTGCTGAGTCACTCTGACCCAGCACTTTACAGAGTATTGCATCAGCCTGTTGAAGCCTGCAGACTTACTCAGTATCCTGCGAATCCCAACACCAAGGACCAGGCTGAAGAGACAAAGGTAGGTCAGAACCCTTTCCTTCTTTTTTTGCTTTTTACAAACACTGGCAAAGACTCCCTGGAAAAGACCCTGATGTTGGGAAAGATGGAGGGCACAAGGAGAAGGTGACGACAGAGGACGAGATGGTTGGATAGTGCTCTCAAAGCTACCAGCATGAGTTTGACCAAACTGTGGGAGGCAGTGGAAGACAGAAATGCCTAGCGTGCTCTGGTCCATGGGGTCACGAAGAGTTGGACATGACTAAACGACTAAACAACAACAACAACAAATGTCCCTGGCTATGACGTGTGATTTGACGGTGAGTTTGGAGTGCTCCATCCAATGCAAAAATTGTGAGGATCCGTGCTACAGAACTACGTTTTTGGGACATGGAGTTTCCAGGAAGTCGTGGACATGATATGTGATTTGACTGTGAGTTAGGGGTGGCCCAATTGAAAAAACATGAGCATCCATGAGGATGCGTGCTTCAGAACCCCGTGTTGGGGACATGGAGTTTTCAGGAAGCCGTAGATCCGTGTTTTTTGTGGTGGAGGCTGTGCCCCTGGCTACGAAGTGTTATTTGACAGTGAGTTTGGGATAAAAAGGTAAAGGTACCCCTGCCTGTACAGGCCAGTTGTGTCCGACTCTAGGGTTGCGTGCTCATCTCGCTCTAGAGGCCGTGAGCCGGCGCCGACCAAAGACACTTCCGGGTCACGTGGCCAGCGTGACGAAGCTGCAGCTGGCGAGCCAGCACCAGCGCAGCACACGGAAACGCCGTTACCTTCCCGCTATAAAGCGGTACCTATTTATCTACTTGCACTTAAGAGTGCTTTCGAACTGCTAGGTGGGCAGGAGCTGGGACCGAACGACGGGAGCTCACCCCGCCGCGGGGATTTGAACCGCCGACCATACGATCGGCAAGTCCTAGGCACTGAGGTTTTACCCACAGTGCCACCCACGTCCCAGTAGTTTGGGATGGTCCAATGCAAAAGGTGTGAGGATCCATGAGGGTGCGTACTTCAGAACCACGTTTTTGGGCCATGGTATGACCAGAAAGCCGTGGATCTGAGTTTTTTGAGGTGCAGACTGTGCCCCTGGCAATGATGTGCGAATTGACAGTGACTTTGGGTTGGCCAAATGCAAAAAGCGTGAGGATCCATGATTATCCGTGGTTCGAAACCATGTTTTGGGCCATAGTATGGCCAGATAGCCTTGGATCCTATTTTTGTGTGCTGCAGGCTGTGCCCCTGGCTATGATGTGTGATTTGACGGTGACTTAGGTGTGGCCTAATGCAAAAGGCGTGAGGATCCATGAGGATCCATACTTCAGGACCATGTTTTTTGGCCATGGAGTGTAATTTTTGCAGTGTAATTTTTGTGGTGCAGGCTGTGCCCCTGGCTATGATGTGTGAGTGCTGCATCGTGCGTGTTGGGGAAGGCCGCTCCCTCCTCAGGCTAATTCCACCTGGCCTAGGGAGTGGGGCCCAGACTCATCTCTGCCACAGCTTTAAGAGGCCTCATTGAGGCACTGGGACACCGATGCTCCTGCTGCACCGTGAGTGTTGGGGAAGGCCGCTCCCTCCTCAGGCTAATTCCAACAGGCCTAGGGGGTGGGGCCCACACTCACCACCGCCACAGCTTTAAGGACACTGGTGCTGCTGCAGCAAATGTTAAAAATGTTTTTATATATTTTAAAGTGTTTTAAAGGTGTTTTTACTTTTTACTTGGTTGTACCACCGTGAACAGTGGTTTTTATTTATGTATTTTTATTTTTCTTCCGTTTTATTTTGGTTTGGGGTTGGATATTGAGTGGGGTGGGGATTGGTTTTGTTTTGGTATAATTGTTTTTGTTTTGCTTTGTTTTTCTATTTTGTAAATGGAGGCTAGTATAAGACTTGGGATTACTACCGTGGAGGGGCGAGGGAGGTATGGCAGTGGGGGCAGATGTTATAGGCGAAGGGGATTGAGATACGGATATGCTCGTACCCCTTCCAATCTGCGCCCCATCCCGAGGGATGAGGGTAGGGTGAGCAGGATTACTCACCTCCGTCACTGGTGTTGTGCAATGCCAGGTCTATAGGCAACAAAACCGCCACCCTGCGAGATTTCTTTACCTCGCAGGGGGTCGACCTGGCTTGTGTGACGGAGACCTGGGTGCGCGAAGGGGAAACTGTTACCTTACGAGAGATGGCACCCCTGGGCAGTGGCGTAGCGTGGGTTGTCCGCACCCAGGGCAAGGCAGGTAATTTGCACCCCCTAACCCGTGGATTTGCGCCCCCTAACCCGTGGATTTGCACCCCCTAACCCTAACCCCCAGATGTTGCGCCCGGTGTGGCCGGCCCCCCCTGCACCCCCCACGCTACGCCACTGCCCCTGGGTTTCTCCGTCCTCCACCAGTCATGGACTGTGGGCTGGGGGGAGGGGTGGCATTATTAATCCGGGAAGATTGTTCTTTCAGGGCTCTACCATCGCCATCGATCCCCGGCATTGAATGTGTTGGCCTAGTGTGGGGCTCTGAGGTGAGCTTGGCTGTCTGGCTGGTGTACCAGCCACCTAGAGCACCAGCAGCCACCCTGTCAGGCCTGCTGGAGGCGGTGGCCGTCTGGGCCTTGGAGTTCCCTAACCTATTGGTATTGGGGGACTTCAACATCCATGCTGATGCCACTCCCTCCTCACAGGCTCTGGACCTGGTGTCTTCCATGGTGACACTAGGGCTCTCCCAGTTTGTTTTGGTCCCCACACATCAAGCAGGCCACACGCTGGATTTGATCTTTGGCGTAGGTATAGATGTGATCATGTCTCCTTTGATGAAGGTGCCATGGTCTGATCACTATGCTCTGAAAGCCAGGATTGACTTTCCACCCCCACCCTGCTTAGGTGGCGAGCCGATTTGGGCTCGCCCACAGAGGCTGATGGACCCAGATAGATTCCGTCAAGCCTTGCAGGACCTTGCTCCCCCTGGCGACTCATTGACTGAGCTTGTTGAGGGCTGGAATATCCAGCTCCTGGCAGCCATCGATGAGATCGCACCTAAGCGCCCTCTGCGACCCCGCAGAAACCAAGTTCCCTGGTTTACCGAGGAGCTACGGAAAATGAAGCAAGACCTCAGACGGCTAGAGCGAGTATGGCGGGGTGCCCGTGATGGAGCCTCAAGAACATCTTATAGGGTTGTTATGAAAACCTACGAGATGGCAGTGAAGGCTGCTAAGATGTCTTACTTCTCGGCCTCCATTGCATCCGCTAGCTCTCGCCCGGCGCAATTATTTAGTATAATTAGGTCTTTAATGTCCCTTGAAGGACAGCCAAATTTAAATAACAATTTGACACACAGCTGTGAGGCATTTGCGAGCTTTTTTGTGGAGAAGGTCCTGTTGCTCCGCCATGACCTCCCTGCCAATTTGGATACAATAAAGGAACTGGAGGCCCCTCAACTGTCCTCAGGTCCAGTATTGGACCACTTTGACCAGATATCCCCAGCCGATGTGGACAGACTCCTCCGAGCTGGAAAGCCCACCACCTGTCCTCTCGACCCGTGCCCGTCTTGGCTGATTAGAGCGTGTCCAGATGAGGTGCGGGCCCCCCTGGGGGATATCATCAATTTGTCCCTTGGCACCGGGATATTCCCAGGGGAACTGAAGGAGGCAGTGGTGCGCCCGCTCTTAAAGAAAACATCATTAGATCCCTTAGATCTATCCAATTACTGCCCGGTTTTGAATCTTCTATTCCTGGCTAAGGTGAACAGCTTGGCAGGTTTCCATTCCAGTCCGGCTTCCGCGCTGGTCATGGGACCGAGACGGCTCTGGTCACCCTAACAGATGATTTCCACAGGCAGCTGGATTAAGGTGGGTAGGGGCTGCTGATTCTTCTAGACCTGTCAGCAGCCTTCGACATGGTCGATCACGAACTCCTGGCCTTGCCGATGTGGGGATGCAGGGCACAGTCCTTCAATGGCTGTGCTCATTTCTCTCTGGTCGGGGACAGAGGGTGCCGCTTGGGGGGGAATTGTCATCGCGCCACTCCTTGGTGTGTGGAGTGCCCCAGGGTGCGATACTCTCCCCGATGCTTTTTAACATCTTTATGCGCCCCCTCGCCCAGCTTGTCCGGAGTTTTGGGTTGGGTTGCCATCAGTATGCCGATGACACCCAACTCTATCTGTTGATGGATGGCCATCCTGACTCGGCCCCAGACACACTGACCAGATGTCTGGAAGCTGTGGCTGGATGGTTACATGGGAGCCGGTTGAAGTTAAATCCTTCGAAGACAGAGGTCCTCTGGCTGGGATGGGATGATATGGGATTGAGGGGACAACTCCCATCTCTTGCGGGGGTGCAATTAGTGCCAGCACCGTCCGTTAAGAGTTTGGGTGTTATCTTCGAGTCGTGGAAGGAAGCCTACATTACACTTATACCGAAAACTGAGTCTGAAAGACACAACTCAAGAACTACCGTCCCATATCCCTGCTTAATGTGGATTACAAAATCTTTGCTGATATTTTGACTAATAGATTAAAAAAGGTATTAGTTGAAGAGATACATAAAGACCAAGCCGGCTTTCTCCCAGGTAGACATTTGTCTGACAATACGAGGAATATAATTAACGTACTTTTCATAAGAAACCAGAGGCATTTCTTTTGGGTATGGTGGGCCAAGGAGGGACAAGATATTTTTTATGTACGCCACAACGGCAGCAAGGAAGACACAAGAGCTACCCATGCTGGAAGAATGGCAGGCGAAAGTGATTGACTTTATGGGACTGGCAGAAATGACCGGCAGAATCCGCGACCAGGAGAAAGAAACTGTGGAGGAAGATTGGAAGAAGTTTAAAGTATATCTTAAAAATCGTTATAAAACTGAGGAGTGTTAAAGTGTGAAGGGAAAGGAAGATGTATAATTACAGCTATATTTATTCTTTTTCATTTAATGTGATATTGAAAAGGAGAATAAGTTTAAATTTTAATTGGCTAAAAGAGTTGCTGAAAAATTGTGAAACTAGGATGCAAAAAGGGGAAGGTATGGGGAAGTCCGAGAAAAGAGGCTTATGAAAAGGAGGTTAAGAAAGTTAGATTTATGTTTTCTTTTTGTGTGTGTCTGTTGTTGTATGTATTATTTAGTGTTGTTGTGTCGATAAAATTGGAAAATTAATTAAAAAATCATTAATATATATATATATAATTAACATTTTGGAGAAGCTGCAAGTGAATATTAACACCAAAGCAGTTTTAATTTTTATAGACGCAGAAAAAGCCTTTGATAATATTTCTTGGAATTTTATGAAGAAAAATCTTCAGGGAATGGGGGTAGGCCAAGGGTTTGAAAATGGTATAAGTGCAATATACTCAGAACAAAAGGCTAAGTTAATAGTTAATAATGTGATGACAGAGGAATTTAATATAGAGAAAGGTACACGACAAGGCTGCCCAATTTCCCCCTTGCTTTTTATTTCGGTCCTGGAGGTTCTGTTAAATATGATTAGAAGGGACCGGTTCATTAAAGGCATTCAGGTCGGAGCCAAACAATACAAATTGAAAGCTTTTGCAGATGACCTAGTTTTGACGTTACAGGAGCCAGAATCTAGTACGAAAAGAGTATTGGAACTGATTCAAGAATTTGGTCATGTGGCAGGATTTAAGTTGAACAAGTCAAAAACTAAAGTTCTTGAGAAAAATTTAACATTAATTGAGAAAGAGAGGTTTCAGAAGCAGACAGGTTTAACATTAGTTAAGAAAGTCAAATATCTGGGGGTTAATATGACCGCTAAGAACTTAAATTTATTCAAAGATAACTATGAGAAATGTTGGATAGAAGTGAAAAAAGATTTGGAAATATGGTCAAATTTGAAGCTTTCCTTGTTGGGTCAAATTGCAGCTATAAAGATGAATGTATTGCCAAAAATGTTATTTTTGTTTCAGTCATTGCAAATTTTGGGACAAGATGGACTGTTTCAACAAGTGGCAGAAAGATATTTCTAGATTTGTCTGGCAGGGCAAGAAGCCCAGCATAAAATTTAAAATACTAACTGACGCAAAGGAAAGAGGTGGATTTGCCCTGCCAGACTTTAAACTGTATTATGAGGCAGCAGCATTCTGCTGGCTGAAAGATTGGCTGCTTCTTGAGAACACAGACATTTTGGATTTAGAAGGGTTTAATAATGTTTTTGGGTGGCACGCATATTTGTGGTACGACAAGGTTAAAGCACATAAAGCATTTAAAAACCATATTGTCAGGAAAGCATTGTTTAATGTCTGGATAAGATACAAAAACGTATTGGAAACAAAAACCCCAAGGTGGTTGTCACCAATGGAAGCAAAGGCTCAGAAAAAACTCAAAGGCTTATCAAAGGCTTTTTCTGCGTCTATAAAAATTAAAACTGCTTTGGTATTAATATTCACTTGCAGCTTCTCCAAAATGTTAATTATATTCCTTGTATTGTCAGACAAATGTCTACCTGGGAGAAAGCCGGCTTGGTCTTTATGTATCTCTTCAACTAATACCTTTTTTAATCTATTAGCCAAAATATCAGCAAAGATTTTGTAATCCACATTAAGCAGGGATATGGGACGGTAGTTCTTGAGTTGTGTCTTTCAGACTCAGTTTTCGGTATAAGTGTAATGTAGGCTTCCTTCCACGACTCTGGCGCCTTTTTCCCCTCCAGAATTTCATTACAGACCTCCATTAGTGGCTGAATTAACCAATCTTTCAATGATCTATAATATTTGGAGGTTAGGCCATCCGGCCCTGGAGATTTACCCAACTGCATGTTCTGAATGGCACCTTCCACCTCCTGTTCTGTAATTCTGTGGTTCAACATTGTCTTATTTTCTTGAGAGATTTTTTGTAATCCGTTTGTTCTTAAAAATTGATCTAATTCAGTCTCTTTCTGTGGCCCTTGTGTATATAATTGTTTAAAATATCTCTGGAAACACTTTCTAATCTCCAATGGATTCTATATGTTCTTTCCATCCACATCCAGATTTGTAATAGTGTTTAATTTTTGTCTTTTTTTCATCTGCCAAGCTAGCAGTTTCCCACATTTATTAGCTGATTCAAATGTCTTTTGTCTCATCTGCTTGATTTTCCATTCTACTTCCTGATTTATCATTTTCATATATTGTACTTGGTATAACTTTATTTCTCTCAGAATCTCTTGCGACTTTGGTTTCGCTCTTAATTTCTTCTCTCCTTCTTTTATTTCCCCCAAAATTTTATCTTTTTTCTCATTTTGCATTCTCTTCTTTATTGCGTTCTGTTGAATCAGAAACCATCTCATGACCGCTTTACTTGCGTCCCAGATTACTCTTTTTTCAACCGTAGTATTCAAATTTATCTCAAAATAGTCTCTCAAGATTTTTTGGGCCTTCTTGGTGACCTCTTGATCTCTAAATAAGGTGTCATTCATCCTCCATCTGAAAGAACCGATTGGTGTTAGTTTCATCTCCATCTTCACCGCATTATGGTCGGAACAAGTTTTTGGGCAAATTTCCACTTTTCGAGTCTTAGCTGCCAGTCCTCTAGTTATCCATATTTGGTCAATTCTTGTCCATGTCATTTTGGCTTCAGAGAAGAATGTACCCTCTCTTCCAAGGGGGTTCTTAATTCTCCAGATGTCAGTCAAGTCCATATTGTCAGTCAATTCAAAAAAGGTTTTTGGTAGTCTGCCGTCTTTAGTTACAATCTGTCTCTGCGACTTGTCCATATTTGTAGATACCACTCTATTCATATCTCCCATCATAATGATGTTATAATCCATGTAGTCTAACAATGTCTCATGCAATTTCTTAAAAAATTCAGATTTCCCCTCATTTGGTGCATAAACTCCTATTATTAAGATTTTTTCTCCTTGTGATTGAATTTCGATTGCCACATATCTTCCTTGATCATCTTTAAAAACAAATTTCGGTGACAGGCTCTCTTTGGCGTAAATTACAACTCCTCTCTTTTTGACCTTATCTGATGAAATAAACTCTTGTCCCAATCTTTTATTAATCAGTACTTTCCTATGTAGCCTTGTCACATGTGTTTCCTGTAAACAAATTAGGTCCAATTGTTCTTTTTTCAATAAATAAAAAACTTTCCTCCTCTTCTCCGGGGAGTTCAGTCCATGAATATTCCAGCTTAATAATTGTAGAGACATGGTGTATTTGTTCTACTTTCCTCCAACTGCTCCCAATAATTCCTCTTGTTCCGACGGTGGTATCACTTTTTCTAGTTTGTCCAAGCCCAAGGGTGGTGACACTTTGTCTGATACTCCTGGTTTCAAAGCTCTTAGCTCTTCTATAACCTCTTTTTGCAGGTCTTCTTCGTAGTCTCTCAGGAATTTTTCCTTGTCTTCCACTGATCTTATTTTGAACTTTTTCCCTTTAAAAGTAAAGGATAGGCCTTGAGGGAATTCCCACCTGAAAACAATTCTGTTACTTCTCAGCAAGGCCACCAAATCTCCATAGTTAGCTCTAAGATCCAGTAAATATTTCGGAATATCCTTGAATATCTCCACTCTTGAGTCATTTATTTCCAAGGACTTCTGGAAGTGCAGGCTCAATATTTTGTCTCTCTCTCTTTTCGATCGAAGGGTAACCAGACAGTCTCTCACTCTATTCTTTCTCCCTCCTTTTCCAAGTCTGAAGGCTGTTACTATCTTGAAATCTTGATTAGCATCCAAGTTCCAAAATTCTGCAAATTCCTTCGTAAGGAAATCACTCAAACTGTCCTTTTCCAACTCAGGGACCGACCTAATTCTCAGATTAATCTGTTTTTCCTTAAGTTCAATCATAGACAGAAGCGACCTGTGGTCCTTAAGCTCTTTGCATATGGGTGAAATCTTTTCCTCTACCGCCAGCACTTTTTCCTTTGCTTCCTCAGCTATCTTTTGATTCGAAGCAGATTCTTGCAGTAGTCTTTCGATAGCTTCTGTATTAGAATTTACCTTCTGCCCCACGTTATTAAGGCTAGAAGTGTTCTGGTCAATTTTAGTAGTCGCTTCAGTAACTTAGTTACTTAATTTTTCCAAACTTTCAAAAATTTTATTTAATACTGAAGTAAATCCCTCTTCTGTAGCCATTCCTTTGGGCCCAACTTGCACAGGATCTTTCCCTTGTGCAGAATCTTTCCCTTGTGGTGCAGAAGGGGCAAGTACAGATGCAGGGGCAGATACCGATGCTCTACGCTGCTGCGTTCCACTAGTCTGCTGTTGTCTAACCTTTCCAGATCTTGTTGTCTTTTCTTGAAGCAAGTCTGCCATGCCCCTTTATCTAAAAGTCTGGAAGTCAAGGTCGATCCCACAGTCCGAACTTGTTTTGCTATGGAAGTTTCCCTTAAATTGGAATACAAGAAGGGGAGGTGTGAGGAGTTCTGAGAAACAAGTTAAAAGAAAATAAGTAATTGAAATTTTATGTGTTTTTAATTGTTTTTAAGTTTTGGATTTTTGTATTTCTGTTATTTTTTGTCTATTTTTTGTTTTTGTGTGTTTTTTGAAAATGCTAATAAATATTCAATAAAAAAAATGGAAGTTTCCCAGGCCAGTCAGGAGTGGAAAATCCCCTGGCTGGTTGCAGCAATTTCAAGATTCCTCTAGGGGGACACAGTAACGATCAGTAATGATACAATAAAGTCTCTCTTCCAATTTTCCAAAGTCCCCCTTTTAACAAAAGAGGGAAACAACAGTTCCAAATTCAAAGTAACCCTCAGAGTAAAAGTGTCTCACTTGCAGAGTTAACTGTCACAAGGTAACATTGTCCATAAAAGGTGCGGTTCTCAAAGCAACAATTTTATCAATCTGACAGTCCGTTCCCAGGGATTAAGTGGTGGTCTTTTGCTCCTTTCCCCCCACTTTTCTTGCAGGCAACATATGTTTTCTCCTCCTCCCTCCCCTTTCCTGCAATTCAGGGAGGGAGATATTTAATTTGACGTTCGGATTTAAGTCTCTTTTTTTTAACCCCCACTCTCCAGCGTTAACTTAATCAGTCTTTGCTTTGATCTATATACAGAAAGGAAGGCGGACTTCCTGTTTGCGCCTTCCCGCTTCAGTGCCGAATTAATCCTCTTTTTTCATAAATCCCCGAGTCTTTGAACTTGACCTACTCACAGGTAGTTGTTTTTTAGCCGAATTGTGCCAGGAAAAAGGCCAGCGCTCTCCGGCAACGGCTATGCGGCTTCGCTCCACGGAAGAAGAAGATGGCTCCCAGCACCGCGTGTGTCTCCCCGTTCCGCTCTGGGACCCTTTACAGGGTTCCTTTGCATTCAGGGGGGGCGCTAAAGGTGCCCGCTGAGTCACACGCACACAGGCTTCTCCCGCCTGTAGTTTTCTAAAGGGTCCCCGCGTCGCCGTCGTGGTTAGACCCGATTTCCGTGGAGTAATCCCCTCACAGCAGGAGGGAATCAGCCATTACCGATGGCGCCGCCTCCGGAAGTCTAGAAAAAACTCAATATGGAGGCCAATTGGCCGAAATATTGGGAAATTTTGGAACAGGATGGCGACAAATTGAAATTGCAGGGTTTTGAGAAATTAAAAGATAATAATGTAGCCAATCTCACACTTTATCAAATAAGAGAGGCCTACAATTTAGACAAAAAAATTGGCTTCCAGGTGGAAAAATCAAAATTGGAAACAGAATTGTTAGATCCCAAAACTAAGATACTTTCAAGAATGTATAACTTGCTGCTAAAATGGAATACGCAGGATGAAACGGTTAAATCTGCAATGATTAAATGGGCACAAGACTGGGAACAGTTGTGGACCACCGGTATGAAATTTACGGCATGTAATGCCTTAAGAGAGAATATTATGAAAATGATATATAGGTGGTACATGACACCAGTCAAGCTAGCAAAAATCTACCATGTGTCTGATAATAAATGTTGGAAATGTAAGGAAAATGAAGGTACATTCTTTCACCTTTGGTGGACGTGCCCAAAGATTAAGGCTTTCTGGGAGATGATCTATAATGAAATGAAAAAGGTATTTAAATATACCTTCCTGAAGAAACCAGAGGCCTTTCTCCTGGGCATAGTCGGCCAATTGGTGCCAAAGAAGGATAGAACTTTCTTTATGTATGCTACAACAGCAGCAAGAATACTTATTGCAAAGTATTGGAAGACACAAGATTTACCCACCCTGGAAGAGTGGCAGATGAAGGTGATGGACTATATGGAACTGGCGGAAATGACTGGCAGAATCCGAGACCTGGGAGAAGAGTTGGTGGAAGAAGATTGGAAGAAATTTAAAGACTATCTGCAGAAACATTGTAAAATTAATGAATGTTAAAACGATGTTGGATTGAAAATTAGTGGTATTAACGACAAAATTAATAAGAAATGTAAAAATGAATAGATATTAGATGAAATTATAGAGTCATAAATGTTAAGAAATAGAGCGAAGGTAAAGGAAAGAGGGCAAGGATTTGCTGACTTAATTATGTAAATGGGAATACAAAAAGTGGAGGTGTGAGGAGGTCAAAGGAACAAGTTAAGGAGTTTAAAGTTATGAAAAATGGTATTGTTTTTAATTTTTTCTTATTTTTTCTTTGTTTTTTGTATGTAGTTTTTTATTATTATCTTTGTAAGTTCTATTTCTTTATATATTCCTACTTTTTCTTTTTTGATGTATTTTCTTTTCTTTCTTTTTATGTGGCTTTGTACTGATGTTTTTGTAAAACTTAATAAATATTTTACAAAAAAATAATAATAATCTTCGATACCTCCCTCTCTATGGAGGCGCAGATTACAGCTATAACAAAGGCGGCATTTTTTCATCTCCGCCAAGCTAAGCAGTTGGCTCCTTATCTCTCTCGCCCTGACCTAGCCACTGTGATCCACGCGACGGTCACCTCCAGACTGGATTATTGTAACTTGCTCTACGTGGGGCTGCCCTTGAGACTGACCCAGAAACTCCAGCAGGTGCAGAATGCCGCGGCGAGACTCCTTATGGGGTCTTCACTGCGAGATCACATTCATCCGGTACTATACCAGCTGCACTGGCTCCCGGTGGAGTACAGAATCAGGTTTAAGGTGCTGGTTTTAACCTTTACGTCCTAGGACCCTTGTACCTACGGGACCGCCTCTCCTGGTATGTCCCACAGAGGAACTTACGGTCTGCAAATAAAAACATGCTGAAGGTTCCAGGCCTCAGAGAGGTTATGCTGGCCTCAAGTAGAGCCAGGGCTTTCCTCTGACAATCTGCACAGAATTTTGCTTAACGGTTGCCATCAATTTGATTTTAATTAATTTTTTATAATGAAATGTTTTTGGAATGTTGGGTTACTTGATTGTTGTTAGCCGCCCTGAGCCCGGCTTCGGCTGGGGAGGGCGGGGTATAAATAAAATTTATGATTATTTATTATTATTATTATGTGATGGTGAATTTTGGTCGGCCCATTGGAAAAAGCGTCAGGATCCACGAGGATCTGTGTTTCAAAACCATGTTTTTGGAACACAGTATGACCAGGAAGCCGTGGATCCGAGTTTTTTGAGGTGCAGGCTGTGCCCCTGGACTTGATGTGTGATTTGACGGTGAGTTTCGGGTGGCCCAGGACGCAGGTGGCACTGTGGGTTAAAGCCTCAGCGCCTAGGACTTGCCGATCGAAAGGTCGGCGGTTCGAATCCCTGCGGCGGGGTGCGCTCCCGCTGCTCGGTCCCAGCGCCTGCCAACCTAGCAGTTCGAAAGCACCTCCGGGTGCAAGTAGATAAATAGGGACTGCTTACCAGCGGGAAGGTAAACGGCGTTTCCGTGTGCGGCTCTGGCTCTCCAGAGCAGCGATGTCACGCTGGCCACGTGACCCGGAAGTGTCTCCGGACAGCGCTGGCCCTCGGCCTCTTAAGTGAGATGGGCGCACAACCCCAGAGTCTGTCAAGACTGGCCCGTACGGGCAGGGGTACCTTTACCTTTACCTTTTACCTTCGGGTGGCCCAATGCAAAAACCCTGAGGATCCCTGGTTTGGAAAAATGTTTTTGGCCTACGGTGTTTCCAGGAAGCATTGGACCCGTGTTTTTTGTGGTGCAGGCAGTGCCCATGGACATGGCATGCAATTTGATGGTGAGTTGGGGTGGCCCAATTCAAAAACCCTGAGGATCCATGAGGAATCGTGCTTCGAAACCACGTTTTTGGGCCATGGTGTTGCCTGGAAGCCATGTATCCGAATTTTTTTGTGTGCAGGCAGTGACCAAGGACATGACATGTGATTTGATGGTCAGTTATGGGTGGACCAATGCAAAAACCCTGAGGATCCATGAGGATCCATGCTTCAAAATGTCCTTTTTGGCCCACGGCATTTCCAGGAAGCCGTGGATCCTGTTTTTTGTGTGTGCTGGCTGTGGCCATGGACATGACGTGTGATTTGACTGTGAATTGTGGTGGTCAATGCAGAAACCCTGAGGACCCATGAGGACCCATGGTTTGGAAATTTGTTTTTGGCCCACAGTGTTGCCAGGAAGCCATAGGCTCGTTTTTTTGGTTTGCAGGCTGTGTCCATGGACATGTTTGATTTGATGGTCAGTTTGCCTTGCCCCAATGCAAAACCCTTAGGATCCATGAGGATATGTGCTTCGAAACCACTTTTTTTGCCTACTGCGTTGCCAGGACGCCATGGATCCTGTTTTTTGTTTTTTGTTTATGTGCACACTGTGCCCCTGGCTGTGACATGTGATCTGACGGTGAGTTAGGCGTGGTCCAATGCAAAAACCCTGAGTATCCACGAGGATCCATGGTTGGGAACTGTAATGGCCATGGACTCGGGTTCAGACTCGAAGCCAGAGGAGTCTCAGTCCACACCGGATCCTTTGCCTCAGTCAGCAGCTAAACCTAGTCTGGGGCCTGATTCTGAAGAGTCCCAGTCTGCACAGGTTTCCCTGCAACAAGCACCAGCTGGGCCGAGTCAGGGGCCTGAGCCTGCCCTGGCTCCAGATGCGGGGATTACCTCGTTGCCTCCAGCTGGGCCATCACTTACAGCTGCTCCACTACCAGTTGGGTCAGGGGAGGCTGAGGCGGCCTCTGGGTCTAGTAACCCACTGACATCTCCCGAGCTGTAGAGACTGAGGTCTGAGAGAATGAGAGACCTGAGTACTCACAGGAGGAATGCTTGCCTTCGGGCGAGACAGGGAGGTGAGTCGCTGGGGGATCAGGACCGGTTGTTACCTCGACAGAGATAAAAGGCTGCTGGACCCTGCCCCAGGTTGTGGGAACAATATTGCTGTTTCCCAGAACCTGCCTGTGATCCTGTGCCTCACCTTGCCTGGTTTCCTACCTCATGTCCTTCCTTGTCCCTGTTTGACTGACTCCTCAGGGAACCCTTGGATTCGGGACCGGACCTGGACTGCATTGCTCGGGTTACCCTCGGGCCCAACACAATTTGTTCCTGCCAAACCCACACTCCCCCCCTCCTGGGGGTGCATTCGGGCAAATTCGGAAGCCATGGCTGACCTGGTGGCGGCACTGGTGGCATTGGCCCACGACAACCAAACCATGGCCAATACCATCCAGCAGTTAAGCAACACTGTCACTGCATTACAACAGTGTTTGGACACCCTGCCGGCTCCTGGTGCCGACGCTTCTGCTACCGGCAAGTACCCGGTGGTGCTGCCAGAGAAATTTGATGGAACCCCGGCAAACTTCCCTATGTTTCTCTCCCAGGCCAAGCTGTACATCAGGGCATGCTTGGAACTTCCCCAATGACTGCACCAAGGTACATTTTCTGATCAACCTACTGAAGGACCGGGCGGCCAGATGGGCGCTGCCGCTGCTTCAGCAAGACTAGAAGGGAACTGGTGCATCTGCTTGGGGGCAGTGAGAGGCGCTGAGGTGAGGTGATACTGTCGGTATATGCTGTCCCATCAGTGCAGATGGAAGATACAACGTGGTACAAAAGAGGAATGGCTGTGGAGGGCTGGCTGGCTACTGCACTGAGATAGTTCAAACCGCTTTGAAGTTCTCCTTCCTCTTCATTTTCAGACATCATTATATATAACTATATCACAATGTTTGGCTGGTGATACATCAGTGTTGAAAAGCAGATATCACCCAGCCCTAGTTAGCTCCAGGTTTTAGTTGGCCCTGGCGCATGACACCCTCCATAGGGACCTCTCACACAGTGAGTCCGTCTCCTAAGTGCATCAGGTTCTAGGGACTTTTGTCAGTAGAGTGCCCTACTGGGAACCTCCTGGCCTAGTAAGCTCATATGGATCTGTGTGCAATCAGATCCAGAACCCTCCTCAGGCAGGAACAAACTAGCACTTAGATTAAAATATTAAAGTGAGCCATGGGCCAAGCTAGGATCAATAACTCGTGAACGGTAAATGAAATGAATCCAACTCATGAATGATGTCCCTAATTGGGTGGTTGTTGGCCATTGGGATGGGAAAGGGGAGCCCAGGAGCCCAAACAGTAGGTGGAGCCCCAGTCCATGGTAAGCAGAGCCATAGCCATTGAAAACCAGAGACAACTAATTCTTGTTTGTGCCTATCCTCCTCCCTGCTGAGTTTTACAAGGGCACCCCTGAGACTAAAGTGGCCTCAGTTAACACCCTCTCTCTAAGAAGGCATTGACATCTTTACCAACATCACTTCCTCAATCATCAGCATTTGCAAAAGGGCTGGGAAAGTCAACCCTGAGAATGATTCGAATCCTCACCATGTAGATCTAGTTCTGTACATGACCAGGTAAATTAAGCTCTCTCTCCTTTTTTTGAGTGATGTGTAATGGAAGGTGGACCATAGGCCCAGTGTGTTCCAAGTTTTGCTTGCCTGAACCTCTCCCGTGAGCACATGGTCCCTACATGGATGGTGTGAGAGCACCCAGTGCTGGAACTTAGCAGTTCAGTAGGTCTTGCAATGCCCATGGAACTGCAAAGCAGCTCATGATAGCCTTGTCCAGGGACAGGAAAAACTGTGGCCCGCCAGACTCTTAAGTCCCATCAGCCCCAGCTAATACAGCTAGTGTAAAGGGGATAATGGGAATTGTAGTCCAACAGCATGGGGAGAGCCACTGGTTTCCTATCTCTCCATCTGCCTGGGCTCCTCGAGACAACATATTTACCGAGCAATTGCCCTGATCTGCTTGCACAAAACTTACACAGAGGTTAGACAATGCCTGTCTTTATTGAACATCCATCTTGATTTGCTTGCAGGAAGTTTATGTCTTTCCATTAGTCATTTCTTAACGCTGCACTTTCAGTGCATTTTCCCACCACTTTCCTAACTTCAAAAAAGTGAAGCTTTGTTTTAAAGTAGATTTGTTGCACCAGGGCAACAGAGTTCTTTAATCCCACTTTAATTGTGCACACCTAAATTTTCCAGTATGCACTTGCACTCCCACAAAATATATTCTGGAGGTGCTCCCCACCCCATTGTTCTAGTGTTCTTCCTCTTTACCTAGTCAAAACAAAAAAAATTCCTTCCAGTAGCACCTTAAAGACCAACTAAGTCAGTTCTTGGTATGAGCTTTCGTGTGCATGCACACTTCTTCAGATACACACTTTTGCACACGAAAGCTCAGAGAGGTTTGGGATCTTTTGCTGGAGTTATAACGTGTGTTCATTTACGAATATGTGTTTTACCCTTAAACCTATACCGATAGAAGTTATTGCACAAAGGAATAAAGCTTGGTTTATTATATGAAACAAAAGTGACAGAATATATAAATGCTACTTCAGACAGCAAAATTACTATTCAAGCTGGCAGCAAATTCTATCATAAGTCCACACCTTGATCTGAAGAGTGAAAGATTCCCCAACTGTTTTTAAAAAACTAGAAAAGTGAGAATGACAATTTTCCTATAGAACTCACAGTGAAAGTAAAGCAGAGAGCAAGGGGGAGAGTACACCTAACCTTAAAGCAAAGCAGGCATGGGAGCGCTGAGTAGGTTCCTTGCTTTTGGAGCTATGATAGTTGTGGTTTGAGGACCCGATCCCCGCTTAGTGAAATGAAGACACAAGGACACGTAATATAAGGTTAATGGGTCAAGAAAAGGCCACAACTTTATTGATTACAGCAAGTGAAAAGGTATTGGCTTAGGCATTGGATCACGTGACTTGACTCCACCCACTCAGAGTCTAAAAAGGGGGGTTTATTCACCAGTAGGTGGAGCCCGTTGATGCTAATCCAACTATAAGCTCTCCCCGATGTCACCGAGGGTCGTGCCATGGCCCCCCGCCACACAGGCATCGGACAGGATCCACGACCGCCGGATTCCTTTAACGGAATACCCAAAATTGAAGGCGTTGGCGATGGCCACACCTAGCCCTTCCACCACCACAAACACATTCCAATGCCTAACCACCACCCGAGCCCAAAAGGTTCGCCGCACCCTCACAGCTGTAACCAATCCCTGATACTGCTGATGATGCTACTTAAGCAAATGCCGTTCCCCAGATCTGAAAGATGAACCCCATCATTCCGGAACAAGGCCTGATTGCCAATCCGGATACGGTCATGAGAAATGACTCGGCCATTCATGAAGCGCACCCAGCAGGCTACTGAGCGATTTAAGAGTTTCCTGGATTTTTCCATGGCCATAATGTTCTGCGCACCGTGACAAACTATTCTCTTTAGGAAGGAGGACCAGAACACCGTTGTTCCAGGACACAAGGCAGCAAGCTCATCCAAGTCTCTTTTTATGTTCCACAACAAATCTGCACTACTTCTTCCAACAAGGGCATTCTCCCCCAGTTGAAGGATAAGGATGTCAGGGGGGCCAAACGCGGCAACTTTCTCCCTCAGCAATGGCATGAGCTCCTCCCAACGCATGCCTCGCCTTGAAAACCAGGAAACTCGCATCCCAGATGGCAGCCCGAGATTAGGGGTGAGGCTGCAGCTTGCAGACCGTACGCAGGCCCAGTGAACTATACTGTGGCCGCAGATCCAAACACTTTTTCTGAAGACGGCTAAGGATAAAAGAAAGAAAAAGACAGGTAAGTGGAGGTAATGCAAGAAAGTTCAGAGCATGCTAACGAATGTAGCCTTTATAAGCATCGGATTTCCACTTCCGGGATGGTGCCTCCGGTAATGGCAGAATTCCTCTGATCGGGAGGAATTTGCCCCGTGGGAATCTGGGTCTGGCTGCCACGGCGAAGGCGGAGACCCGCAAAAAATCACAGGCAGGAGAAGCCTGTGAGCGTGGGATTTGGCGGGCACCCTTTGCGCCTCCCTTACTCGCGGGGAAACCCGGTTTCGGGGGTCTTGAGCGACGTGGGGTGAGCGGCGCGGTGCTTCGAATCGTCTGCTTCTTCCATGGAGCGAAGCCGCATAGCTGTTGCCGGAGAGCGCTGACTTTTTCCTGTGGACAATTTGACTTCATAGTAACTACCCATGAGTAGAGCTGAAGCAGGAGAATTGGATTTTTAAACGTCTAATTTGGTATCGTAACGGGGAGGTTCAATACAGGAAGTCCGCCTTCCCCTTTTGTAAATAGACTGAAGCAATGAGGCTGCAAGCTGAAGTCTTGGAAAGCCTATTGTAAAAGACTAAATTTCTATTGCTAAAGAACATTAAACCCCCCTTGGAGGCAGGAGAAGAGGGGGGGAAGTTGTGGACTGAGTATGCCTGCAGGAGAGAGCGAAGAGAGCTAAAATACCGCCGCTCTGACCCTGGAAACGGGCTGCTAGCAGGACTGACATTTTTTGGAATGTTCATTGACAGCGTTTAGAACGTTCATTGACAGCTAGCTAATAAGAGAAATACATTGTTTCTACTGTCTCCGGCTGCTTTTAAAAAGGAGTAAAAGTAACTGAAAACTGAAACTAACTTTGGATTGTTTGAACTGTGTTTAAAAGAGGACATTACTGACTAATATAAATAGAAACTGTTTCCCCCTAGTGGAAACCTTTGAAACTGGTTGCTTTATAAGAGCTGAGCTAGGGGAATTTCCAGCTGCAAGATAAAAAACTGTGAGACTCTGGGACTGACCTTGAATCTTTTAAGTGATATGGCAAATGGAAAGGAAAAAACAAATCAGTCAACTGCTGAAAAAACATTAAGGTCTGGGAGGACTTGGCAGCAACCCAGGAGAGGCTCAACATCAGGCCCCCCTGCTTCTTCTGCTGCTGCTTCTGTACCGGTACACTCAAAACCAAGAGGAATTTCGACAGAAGAGGCCTTAGCAGTTGCATTAAATAAGATAAAAGATTCACTGGAACAGCTTCACAAGAAAGCAGACGTGACAAATGTGAAAGTGGATGCTGCAACTATTAAAATTGATTTAAATAAAGAAAGTATAAATAATCTGGGACAAAAGGTGAATACCAATACAGAAACCATCCAGAAATTGATACAGGAATCTACTTTGATACGGCAGACTGCGGAGGACGCTAGGGAGAAAGCCGTTGCTGCGGAATGTAAAGTAACACAACTGGAGAGAGAGAGAGAGAGAGAGAGTCCCAGCCCTACAGAGGCAACTTGATGATCATAAGTTGACGCTTGCTATGATTGAACTTAAAGAAAAACAGACGAATCTGAGGATCAGAGCCCTACCTGAATTGGAGAAGGAAAGCTTGGTAGACTTTCTCACACAGGAATTTGCTGACTTTTGGGACTTGGATTTGGGTCAAGAAGAGTTTAGAATTGTGAGGGCCTTTAGACTTGGAAGAGGAGGGGAAAAAGAGAAGAATAGAATAAGAGACTGTTTGATCACCCTTCGAACTAAAGAAGAGAGAGACAGAATTTTGGGTTGGCACTACCAGAAGACTTTGGAAGTACAACAGTCAAGAGTGGAAATTTTTAAAGACGTCCCAAAATATCTTTTGGATCTTAGGCCTAACTATGGAGATGTGGTTGCCCTGCTGAGAAGGAATAAAATCATCTTTAGGTGGGAGTTTCCCCAAGGTCTATCCTTCAGCTTCAAAGGAAGGAAAATAAAAATAAGATCAGTAGAAGATAAAGTAAAGTTTTTGTATAAATACGAAGAAGATCCACAGAAGGGACTTGGAAAAGAGCCAAGAGCATCGGATAGAAGATCACCAAATAGGGGAATATTGGATATATCAGCATTATCCTTTGGATTGGATCTCCCAGTGAACGTGTCACCACCACCACCAACAGAAGAAGAGCAAGCATTGGGTGCAGTTGGAGGAATATCAGCGTAACTACACGATGGCGTTGCAGGTTTCGAGCTGGAATGTGAATGGATTAAATTCTCCAGAAAAAAGGCGGAGGGTCTTTCATTTATTGAGAAAAGAACATTTGGACTTCATTTGTTTGCAAGAAACACGTGTGATAAGGCTACACAGGAAGATATTGAGTAATAAAAGACTGGGCCAAGAATTTATCTCATCAGATAAAGTTTTTTAAAAAAAGGAGTGGTCCTTTATGCAAAGGAGAGCCTATCACCGAAATTCATATTTAAAGATGACAAAGGAAGATTTGTTGCAATTGAAATTCAATCACAAGGAGAGAAATTCTTGATTGTAGGTATTTATGCACCAAATGAAGGAAAATCGGAGTTCTTTAAGAAGCTACACGAGACTCTGATGGATTATATGGACTATAATATGATCTTGATGGGAGATATGAATGGAGTGGTGTCTACAAATATGGACAAGGCACAGAGACAGGTAGTCACCAAAGATGGTAGACTACCAAAAACCTTTTTTGACATGACTGAAAATATGGATTTAGTTGACATTTGGAGAATGAAGAACCCTCTGGGAAGAGAGGGAACTTTCTTCTCTGAGGCTAAAATGACATGGACAAGAATTGACCAAATCTGGGTCACCAGGGGATTGGCTCCGAAGATCAGCAAAGCGGAGATTTGCCCCAAAACTTGTTCTGACCATAATGCTGTGAAGATGGAAATGAAATTGACGCCAATTGGTTCCTTTAGATGGAGGATGAACGATACTTTGTTCAGGAATGAAGAGGTGACCAAGAAGGCCCAAAAAACTCTAAGAGACTATTTCGAGATAAATATGAATACTACAGTGGAAAAAAGAGTAATTTGGGATGCAAGTAAAGCAGTTATGAGAGGATTCTTAATACAACAGAATGCAATTAAGCAGAGAACTCAGAACGAAAAAAAGGATAAAATCCTGGGGAAAATAAAGGAAGGAGAGAAGAAATTGAAAGCAAAACCAAAGTCACAGGAGATCCGGAAAGAGATAAAGTTATACCAAGTACAATATACGAAGCTGATGAATCAGGAAATAGAATGGAAGATTAAACAGATGAGGCAAAAGTCATTTGAATCGGCAAATAAGTGTGGAAAATTGTTGGCCTGGCAAATGAAAAAAAGACAAAAACTCAATACTATTACGAATTTGGAAGTGGAAGGAAAGAATATACAGAACCCAGTGGAGATCAGGAAGTGTTTTCAGAGGTATTTTAAACAACTTTATACACAGGAGACGCAGAAAGAAATGGATATTGATCGATTTTTGAAAATAAATGGACTACACAAAATCTCTCAGGAAAATCAGCTAATGTTGAATCACAAAATAACGGACCAGGAGGTGGAAGGGGCCATCCAGAACATGCAATTAGGTAAATCTCCAGGACCAGATGGTTTGACTTCAAAATATTACAGATCTTTGAAAGAATGGTTAATACAACCATTGAAGGAAGTCTGTAATGAAATATTGGAAGGGAGAAGGGCACCAGAGTCGTGGAAGGAAGCTTATATTACACTTATACCGAAAACAGAGACTGAAAAGACACAGCTCAAGAATTACCGCCCCATATCGCTGCTTAATGTAGATTACAAAATTTTTGCATACATTTTGGCTAAAAGATTAAAAAAGATGTTAGTAGAAGAAATTCATAAAGACCAAGCGGGCTTTCTCCCGGGCAGACATTTGTCTGACAGCATGAGGAATATAATTAATATTCTAGAAAAACTACAAGTGAATATCAATACTAAGGCAGTCTTGATATTTGTGGATACAGAGAAAGCCTTTGACAACATTTCTTGGAGTTTTATGAAGAAGAATCTACAGGGGATGGGGGTAGGTCAAGGTTTTGAAAATGGTATAGGTGCAATTTATTCAGAACAAAAGACAAAATTAATTGTGAACAATGTAGTGACAGAAGAGTTTAAGATTGAGAAAGGGACACGACAAGGTTGCCCAATTTCTCCATTGCTCTTTATATTGGTCCTTGAGGTTTTGTTAAATATGATTAGAAAGGACCAAGAGGTTAAAGGTATACAATGTTGTATTTGCAGACTCCTATACACAGCGGAAGGATGAGCAGTACATGCCACATGCTTAACTTTACTTTATTTACACTTCAATGCTGAGAGATTACCAACGTGCATCTTGCCTCTGCGAGAGCAGAGAAGCAACTCCTCTCCTCGGAAACAAAGAACACCGAGAGAAAACAGTGAAAAACAGGAAACCAGTGTACGTCACATCCAGTCTCCCATTCCCGTGGGAAATCCAACAGTACTCTGACTGTGGAATGCAAAACATTGTCCCGTGACAAGCACTTCGCTGCACAGTGAAGGAAGCAGAAACCAACATACAAGTGGGAGCTAAACAGTACAAACTGAAAGCATTTGCTGATGATTTAGTATTGACTTTACAGGAGCCAGAATCTAGTACTAAAAGGATATTGGAACTGATTCAAGAATTTGGACAGGTAGCAGGTTTTAAGTTGAACAAGATGAAAACTAAGGTTTTAGAGAAAAACTTAACCGTGAATGAGAGAGAGAAGTTTCAGGAGGAGACAGGACTAACATTGGTTAAGAAAGTGAAATATTTAGGGGTTAATATGACTGCCAAAAATGTGAATTTATTTAAGGATAATTATGAAAAATGTTGGATTGAAATGAAAAAGGATTTAGAAATATGGACAAATTTGAAGTTATCATTGTTAGGCCGAATTGCTGTGATAAAAATGAATGTGTTGCCAAGGATGTTGCTTTTGCTTCAAACATTGCAAATTTTGGATAAGATGGATTGTTTCAAGAAGTGGCAGAAAGATATTTCCAGATTTGTTTGGCAGGGCAAGAAGCCTCGAATAAAATCTAAGATATTAACTGATGCCAAAGAAAGAGGTGGATTTGCCCTGCCAGACTGTTTCAAGAAGTGGCAGAAAGACATATCTAAATTTGTCTGGCAGGGCAAAAAGCCCAGAATAAAATTTAAGATTTTAACTGATGCAAAAGAAAGAGGGGGGTTTGCCCTGCCGGATTTAAGACTTTACTATGAATCAGCTGCTTTTTGCTGGCTGAGAGAATGGCTGCTTCTTGAAAACACTGACGTGTTGGATTTAGAAGGCTTCAATAATGCATTTGGCTGGCATGCATATTTGTGGTACGATAAGGTAAAAACACATAAAGCGTTTAAAAATCATATTGTTAGAAAAGCATTGTTTAATGTTTGGATAAGATATAAGGATTTGTTAGAAAAGAAAACCCCAAGATGGTTGTCACCAATGGAAGCGAAGGCACAGAAAAAACTCAATATGGAGGCCAAATGGCTGAAATATTGAGAAATCCTGGAACAAGATGGAGACAGAATAAAATTGCAGAGCTTTGAAAAATTGAAAAACAAAGTGCAGGATTGGCTCCATTATTACCAAATAATGGAGGCATACAATTTGGACAAAAAAGTTAGTTTCCAGGTGGAAAAATCAAAATTGGAAACAGAATTGTTAGATTCAAAAATCAAGAATTTGTCAAGAATGTATAACTTGCTGTTGAAATGGAACACTCAGGATGAAATGGTGAAATCAGCTATGATTAAATGGGCACAAGACGTTGGACATAATATAATGATGGCTGACTGGGAACAGTTATGGACCACAGGTATGAAATTCACGGTATGTAATGCCCTAAGAGAAAATTTAATGAAAATGATTTATAGGTGGTACATGACACCAGTCAAGCTTACAAAAATTTACTATTTGCCCGATAATAAATGTTGGAAATGTAATGAGACTGAAGGAACATTCTTTCACCTTTGGTGGACATGCCCAAGGATTAAGACATTCTGGGAGATGATTTATAACGAAATGAAAAAGGTATTTAAATATACCTTCCTGAAGAAACCAGAGGCCTTTCTCCTGGGCATGGTCGGCCAATTGGTGCCAAAGAAGGATAGGACTTTTTTTATGTATGCAACAACAGCAGCAAGAATACTCATCGTGAAGTATTGGAAGACACAAGATTTACCCACCCGGGAAGAGTGGCAGATGAAGTTGATGGACTATATGGAACTGGTGGAAATGACTGGCAGAATCCGAGACCAGGGAGAAGAGTCGGTAGAAGAAGACTGGAAATTGTTTAAAGACTATTTACAGAAATACTGTAAAATTAAGGAATGTTAGAAAAATGTGGGAATGAAGTTATATGGCTTTAGTAGAAATGTTATAAGGAATTAAGTATAAATAGATTATTAGAGTATTAAAGGAAAAAACAAGGTTAGAATATGTTGAGATAATTATAGGATAGAAAACAGAGGAAGATGGAAAGGAATTGCTGAAACAATTAACAGAAGTGGAATACAAAAAGGGAGGTGTGAGGAGGTCGTTGAAATAAGTAAATGAAAGATAAGATATTGAAATTGTTTGATGTGTTTTAAACTGTTTTTGTTCTGTTTTGTTAGTTTAATGTGTTAGTGTTATGTAGTGTTTTTGTATTGTATTGTATTGTGCACTTTTTTGTTTTTTTTTTGTTTTTGTAGTGTTTAAAATGTTGGAAAAGTAATAAATATTATTTTTTTTAAAAAAAAAACATAATGTGGAATATTTACAGGGATTTTGACGAATTGAAAAATACTTACCCAAATCTAGTCATAATTTGGTCTTCCCCGTTAGAAAGGTGCATATGGAGAGATTGCAGATGTCCTATTGCTATTAATAAGTCCAGGAAAATATGCTTGGTGGCTCGTAGAGTGGTGTCACTGGGGGGACGGGTCATCGACCACCCCAACATTCGATTCAGCAAGGAGACCCTCTACCGCGGGGATGGCGTACATCTTTCCAATGAGGGGAACGATGTTTGGCTGGCTGACATTTCTGCAGGGATTAGGGATTGGTTGCAGATTTGAGGGTATTGGCGGCAAGCTTTTGCTTGAGTGGCGGTGAGGCATTGGTCGGGGTATTGTTATGTAGATGGATGGGGGGGAGGAGCGCCATCACCTCCCCCAGTTGCGAAGGGTAGTCCGGTAAAGGACTCCGGGGGTGTGGCCCCGTCCGAAGCCTAGGGAGGTCAGAGCCCAAGGCACGCCCCTGAGCGGTGACCCCAGGGGAGTGCCTAGATGATGTGCATCAGCAGGGCTCCCCCTGCTGGTGTTAACCCTTCCCGGCCTCTCAGGCATACAGCCTGAAGCCGGATAGTGGATAGGACCAATGCCTAGGCCAATACCGCTCATTTCCTGCAATCAATAAAGTTGTGGCCATTTTTTGGCCATTAACCTTAATTTATGGTGTCTTGTGTCTTTATTTCCTCTGGTGAGAGGAGGGAACTCGCCACACAAACACTCTGCAGGTTCAGCCCCCAAAAGAAACTGCTCTATGGTCTCTGTGTTGGGAAATGGGAACAGATCTTGCTCATCACCAACTGTCAGGGAACTGACATCAGAGAGAAAAGCAGAGGCAGGGCTCCAGAGCGATGCCGGAGAGGGAACCAGTCGGGGGGAAGGAATTCAGTGTGACACCAATAGAGAGGAGAGGGAGATGGAGGAATCGGTGTCAGGGCTCCGAGACCCTTCAACCGAGGCCAGCAGAGAGAGCGCTGGCACGCCCTTGCCGTCCCCTTACCTGCGCAGACGCGTTCCGCGCAGGGAACACAGGCGGAGACTTGGGGTCAAACAGCTTTTATGCTGGAAGAGATTCAAGAAACGCCCACTGACGGATTCTGCAAGTGACTAACAGGTCACGGAGGGCGAGCTCTAACCCTAAACATGGTTGAGCAAACGATCTAACTGAAGTGGAGGCAGTTTACACATGAGTAACCCACCCATAACCATCACAGCAATCCGTCAGTCCCTTGCTGTTACTCGTGAGTAAGCAGTGGAAACATGAGCCAGACTGGAGGCGCCGGGGCAGCGGAGCCAGCTGCGGGGGCGCAGGACCTGGTGAAGAGGAACCAGGAGCTGGAACGGCATGTAGCACTGCTGATGGCGCGGCTGGACGAGAGGCGCACCCAGGACGCGCAGGTGAGACCCACCCCAGTGGCAAAGAAGGTGCCCGGACTGGTACACAAATTTGGGGGAAAACCCCAAGAATATAATGGATTCCGGACAGAAATAGAGTACGCCTTGCAGCTGCAGCATGATGACTTTGCTGACGAGGCAGCACAGGTGGCGTATATCGTGGGGCACCTTGAGGGCAGCGCGAGGGAATGGGTTAGACCCCTAATGGCCACGCACAACCCCGCCATGAAGGACGTCCGGAAGTTTCTTCAGGCGATGGACGCTATGTATTCAAGCCAATTGGGGGAGAGTGTGACCCAACGGGAGCTGTTGAGATGCAAGCAGGGGGACCTTTCCGTTAGAGACTACTGGTCCCGCTTTGCGATGCTAATACACAGGCTCGAGTGGGATATGGACAGCCCGCCCATACGGATGCTGTTTGAGGAGGGGTTGTCCTCAGCCGTTAAAGATGAGCTCTCCCGCGCGCCCCACCCGGAGACTATGGATCAGCTGACTAAAGCGGCGCTGGCGATAGGCTCTCGCCAGGAAGCGCGCGCTTTGGAAAGGCGGGAAGGGAGAGGGGAGCGTTTCCCTGACTACCGCATTCCTGAGATGCCAAGGCAGCCTTCCGATGACGTGGTGCCAATGGAAATCGATGGGACGCGCGCACGCGAGGTTCTGAGCGCCCACCAAGGAGGAAAAAGGGAAGGAAAGGCTGGGAAAAGCACCAAGAAATGTTTCCTCTGCCAACGGCCAGGACACTTTGCCAGGGTCTGTCCACAAAGAAAGGCTTGGCAAGGGATGGTGGGAGCCGCTGGAAACGAGGAGGAGGGGGCAGAGGAAAAGGTGCAGGGAAACGACAGCGCTTGACTGCCCACAGGGGGGAGCAGCAGCCAAGCAAACAACTAAGTGAAGTGCCCCTACCTGACCCACCCAAGGTTTCTATAGCGATAGAGGTGATGCTAGAACTCCCAAATGGACACCCAGTCAAGGTGAAGGCAATGTTGGACTCAGGCAGCTCCTGTAATTTTTTTAGTAAGGAGTTTGCACTGGAGCACCAGATCCACTTGCTGCCATTGGATTTCCCACTTCAAGTGACCACGATTGATGGCAGGGAGTTGCTGGGGGGGGGGGGAGGTGACACATCAAACCCCACCAATGAGAATGAGTGTGTCCAGGCACACAGAGACCATTGCCTTTCACGTGGCCACACTGGCGGGACCCCCGATAATACTGGGGATGAGCTGGCTAGTGCTCCATGATCCAGTGGTGGCGTGGCACCAACGCACAGTCACCTTCGGGTCAGCGCACTGTTTGGAACACTGTCTAGGGGGGGAGAAGCCCAGGGTGAGATTGGCCAGAGTGGCAGCAACCACGCTGAAGCAGAAAGCGCAGGTGCCGCCACAGTACGCGGACTTACAAGAGGTTTTCAGCGAGAGGGAAGCGGACAGACTGCCGCCACATAGGCCCTTCGACTGCCAAATCAACCTACTCCCTGGGGCACAGCTGCCGGTGGGTAAGCTGTATGCCATGTCCGACAGAGAGATGCAGGAGTTGCGAGACTTTATAGACAAGAACTTGAAAAGGGGGTTTATAAGAGAATCTAAGGCAGTGGGGGGCAGCCCTGTGTTTTTTGTGGATAAGAAAAACTCGGATCAGCCGAGGCTCATCGTAGACTATAGAAAATTAAACCTTGTATCGGAACCCGTGACCTTCCCAATGCCCAGAATTGATGATATTTTAACCAGGGTAAGGAAGGGTAAGATTTTTACCAAGCTGGACCTTAGGGGAGCCTACAATTTGATTAGAATGAGAGAGGGGGACGAATGGAAAACCACCATGTTCACCCCCCTAGGGGCCTTTGAGTACTTAGTCATGCCATTTGGATTACAGTCGGGCTCCGCCTGCTTTCAAAGCTTCATGCACCATGTGCTGGGCCCCCTGCTGTACAAGAACTGCGTAGCATTTCTGGACGACGTCCTGATCTATTCGGACAATGAGAAACAGCATGTCCAGGACGTCAGGGAAGTGCTGAAAAGGCTACAAGAGCACCAGCTGTGGGTCAAGCTGGAAAAGTGCCAGTTTCACGCCAAGGAAGTGGAATTCCTGGGATACAGGTTGTCAGGCAGAGGCTTAGCCATGGACCCCGGCAAGGTGCAGGCGGTGCTGGAATGGAAGGCCCCCAAGACCCGGAAGGATGTGCAGAGGTTCCTTGGGTTCAGCAACTTCTACCGGAAGTTCATCAAGAACTTTGCCCACTTAACCGCACCCATCACGGATTGTCTCAGCAGCAAAAAGAAGTTCGTCTGGACGGAAGGTGCCCAATGAGCCTTCGTGAGGCTGAAGCAGGCGTTCGCCTCGGAGGAACAGCTCCTGCACGTGGATCTGCAGAAACCGATGAGGCTAGAGACTGACGCGTCGGACAGAGCGATAGGAGCGGTGTTACTCCAGCCGGGACCAGCCCAACACACATGGAGGCCGTGCGCCTTCTTCTCAAGGAAGCTGAATGAATCGGAACAGAACTACACAGTGTACGATCGCGAACTGTTAGCTATTTATGCCGCATTTCGCCAGTGGAGACATCTCCTGATAGGGGCTCAGCACAAAATCCAGGTTTGCACTGACCACAAGAACTTGGAATACTGGAGGACAGCGCGAGTACTCAACCAGCGACAGATTCGGTGGGCACAGGAGTTCTCCAAGTTCTTCTTTGAGATCAAGTACGTGCCAGGATAGGAGAACGTGAGAGCAGACACGCTTTCCCGGAAACCGGAGTACACGGAAGGAGAAGGACCACCGGAGGCTCAACATGTGTTCCCTGAGGAACGATGGGTTTGTGGGGGGGGGGGGGCGTTGGTTGGGAAACGAGAACTAACCGAGTTGATTCGCCAGGATGAATTTGCCCAAACCAGAATCAGGGAACTAAGGGAAAATGGGGGAGACCGGGGAGACTTCGAGGTAAGGGAAGGGTTACTGTATTACAAGGGAGCAATGTATGTGCCCGGGGGGGCCCTACGGGAAAGGGTGCTCAGACAGCTTCACGACAACCCTACATCGGGGCACTTTGGGCAACACAAGACTATGTTACTGGTCACTAGGGAGTTTTGGTGGCCGAAGGTGAGGGAAGATGTACGAGAGTATGTACGGGGGTGTGACCGCTGCCAAAGAGCCAAGGGAGAGCGGGCAGCCCCGGCAGGGTTACTAGAACCCTTGCCCACGCCGGGAAGACCCTGGGAGGTGGTGTCGATAGATTTCATGACAGATTTGCCCAAATCAAGAGGTAAGACAGCAGTCATGGTAGTAGTAGATCTGCTAACCAAGATGTGCCATTTCATAGCATGCTCTCATGCGGTGACAGCCGAGGAAACCGCACAACTGTTTGTTACTCACATCTTCAGGTTGCATGGGGCTCCTTCGAGGGTTATCTCTCATCGAGGGAAACAATTTACCTCGAGGTTCTGGAGGAGGCTTATGAACTTATTGCAGGTGGAGGTGGGATTTTCGACGGCAAGGCACCCGGAAACCAACGGGCAGGCAGAGAGGGCGAACAGCATATTGCAGCAATATCTCCGCTGTTACGTCAACGAGAGGCAGAACGACTGGGTAGATAAGCTAGCACTGGCCGAGTTTGCGCATAACAATGCGGAGCATGTGTCCACGGGGATGAGCCCGTTCTTGGCTAATTATGGGTGTCACCCCAGGGCCTTTCCCGGGAGGGGGGAGGAGGGGTGGAGCGTGCCCGCCGCAGAGCAGTTTGTGGAAGAAATGGAAGCACTGCACCAGCAGCTTAAGATGAATCTGGAAAGGGCCAAGGAGGAGTACAAGAGGCAAGCAGATAAACATTGCCGGGAAGGGGAGACCATTAGGGTGGGGGACCGGGTGTGGTTGTCCACTCAAGGGTTGCCCTTCAAGGGTGGGTGTAAGAAACTCAGTCCGAAACGGCTGGGACTATTTGAGGTGACACACCAAGTCAACCCGGTGGCATTCAGGCTCAAATTGCCAGACAACATGAAAATCCACCCGGTATTTCATAGGGCACTGCTCTCGCCGTACAGAGGGGAGCGGAGGGTCCGGGAGGTAGGAGGAGAAGGGCTCAGACACCCACCACTGGAAGAGAGGGAACACCACCAACAGATAATGGAGATCCTGGATTCGCGATGGCGGGGGCGGCAGGTGGAATATCTAGTAGCTTGGGAGGGGGAACCCGAGTCAGAAAACACGTGGGTTCCAGAAGGGGAAATAGGTGATGGGTATCTAGTGGAAGAGTTCCACAACAGGTATCAGAGGAAGCCCAAACCCCTGGAGAGATTCTGGGAGGAGCAATTTGCCACCACGGATGAGGAGGAAGAGGATTTTGTGGGTTTTCCAGCGTCCCCAGAGGAAGGAGGGGAATCGTCAGGAGAGGAGGAATCAGATTGGGAAGGCCCTCCGGTCAGAAACCGGAGCGGGTGGGAAGCGGGGTTTGAGTCCTCGGACGATGACGGCAGCTCCTTTCGAGGGTTCCCTGCATCGTCGGCTGAAGATGGGGACAAGGTCACTTCACCGGGTCAGGCCGGGGGTGGAGGGGGTCCTGGGGGGGAGGTGGATGTCAGGGAACTGATATCAGAGAGAAAAGCGGAGGCAGGGCTCCAGAGCGATGCCGGAGAGGGAACCAGTCGGGGGGAAGGAATTCAGTGTGACACCAATAGAGAGGAGAGGGAGATGGAGGAATCGGTGTCAGGGCTCCGAGACCCTTCAACCGAGGCCAGCGGAGAGAGCGCTGGCACGCCCTTGCTGTCCCCTTACCTGTGCAGACGCGTTCCGCGCAGGGAACACAGGCGGAGACTTGGGGTCAAACAGCTTTTATGCTGGAAGAGATTCAAGAAACGCCCACTGACGGATTCTGCAAGTGACTAACAGGTCACGGAGGGCGAGCTCTAACCCTAAACATGGTTGAGCAAACGATCTAACTGAAGTGGAGGCAGTTTACACACGAGTAACCCACCCATAACCATCACACCAACCTTCCCTCCGCAAATCAGTATCACTATGAGGCTGAACTGAACAGCTTGCTCCAGAGTTTTAAGAGATGCGTTTCTGTGGTGTAGTCGTTAAAAGCGGTGGACTCTAATCTGGTGAGCTGGGTTCGCTTCCCCGCTCCTCCACATGCAGTCTGCTGGGTGACCTTGGGCCACTCACACTTCTCTCTGAACTCTCTCAGCCCCATCTACCTTACAAGGTGTCTGTTGTGGGGGTGGAAGGGAAAGGAGATTTTTAGCCACTTTGAGACTCCTTCAAGTAGAGAAAAGCAGGATATAAAAGCCAACTCCGTGAATAAGAATACTATGGAAAAGGACCATGCCTGCCATGATGATGAAAACTATATGTTTGGATTTTGCTGTATTATACCAACCTGTGGAATATGACAGTTCGCAGTTTCAAAATCTATTTGGCCACAGTGGATTGACAATCTGGACACACGAAAACCTCTGGAAGATCTTTTGAATCAATGCCTATGGGAAAGCAGTGGTACCAGTCCTTGCAGTTTCCTTCACAGTAAACCATAGTTAGGTCACCACTGGGCCTCCTGCACCCTTCCTTCAAAAAACCAGCAGCCTTCAAACAAGGAAGGTAAAATATCTGAGCAATAGGTTAGTGTATCCTTCCATCCCTCTGGGCATGATCTAGACACAGTAATGTGACTCTCTTTCAAGATTTGTCTCTTCTTGGGAGGTACAGCATCAATTTCCACTTGAAAATATTTGTCTTGTCCTTCAAAATAGGTTTTCCTACTGTACTGTATTATTTCTCTTGTAATCCAGGGTCTAATGGCAGCCATATCCTTTTGTATGAACTGTAATTGGGCAGCAGAAGCAATCAGATGGGCAATGGTACATGTGAAAGGACCGTAGTCACTGGAATTACCTTGCCTGGGTATATCAGTTGGTGCAAAAAATGACCAGTCCACAAAACTATAGGGATATTTTGAATACATCTCATACAGACATGCTAAGAAGGATGTTATTGCATCAATCACAGAGTGGTTCAATCTATGTTTTGAATCTAGGTAGAGCATGGTCCTCCTTTTAAAAATGATTACTATCAGTATCCAGTGGACTTCTGTGTCATTTACTGGAATAATCAAAACATCTTTCTTTAGCACTAAATCTCAAACAGTTCTTCAGCGCTTGCACTGGCAATCTTTGACATACCTGCATGAAGTGGCAATTAAGTGGGAAAATTGTTCCATCGTGACTAGCTCTTTGGCCATGATCACCCTGGAGGCAAGAAAGGCATCTATTATGCGGTCATTTATCCAGTTTGATCCTTTCAGTGTGTTTATGTCATAGTCATACACACAGATGTTGCCAACTGAACCCACAAGTCCCATGCTTTGTAGACTGAGTGTAGGGAAGGTACAGTTGTGCCTGTTGAATGGCTTCTTTAAATGTAAAGGTTCATCATTGTTCCACTCGATGTGTATGTCTTTAAGGGGCCAGAGCAAGGGCCAGAGCAAAATAACAAGACCCAGCTTTACAGCTGTGAAACATAGCAGGTGCTGCTGAGTTGTATTGATTAAGCTGTGTCAGCATTTGGGTGTAGTATATAAGGAGCAGCACCTAGCTCTCCCATTACCCTGGGGGATGGGTTGGTGGTCTGGTCTGGTGATGTAGTTAGTGTAAATGGAGTTTTTGTTTTTCTTATTAAAACCTTGTTTAAGTTATTTTTGAGTCCCTTTTTATTGCACGGTCTCCCCAGCAAGCTCTCTGCAGCGCTACCATACTGCAAATAGCCAACATCTTTGGTTATGAGCCCAGCTGCTGAGTGGATGACTGCATATTTTTGGACTCTGAGAAAGGTTTGAAAACTCCTTTTCCTGTTGGTGTAGTTCTGTGGGTCTGGAAGAGTTCCAGAATGGTTGACCGGGTTCCAGAAGCTGAGAAGGCTCTGGTCTTCCCACAGCTGACAGATGAGAACTATAGTTTATGGTCTTTTCGGGTGGAGGCGCTTTTGACCTCTAGAGAAGTGTGGACCTATGTAACTGATGACCCTCCTGACCCTGTAACTAATGCTTGGTCGAAAGGAGATGCAAAAGCCAGGGCGATAATTACTTTGGCAGTCAGCAACCAGCAAGTAATCTATATAAGGAATAAGAAAACTGCCAAAGAAATGTGGGACAGTCTTGCAGCAGTGCATGTTAGAAAAGAGTCAGCGTCTGCATTGACGTTTTTCAAACAGCTGTACCAGACGAAGTTGCAGCCTGGTGGTGATTTGGCAGCACACTTGAGACGTCTGGAGGCAATACGCTGCGAATTAATTCGAAGGGACATGGACATACCTGATATTCAGTATGTTTTTATCATTCTTTGTTCCCTTAATGAGGACTTTGATGGCATAGCTAGACAGATATCTGCCGTTCCACCAGCACAATTAACTGTGGAAGGGGTAACGGCAAGATTAATGGGCGAGTTGGATAGAAGGGAGGCTTGTGCCATAAGCACTCCTATTTCCAGAAAGAATGAGGAACGCCATATGCAAGTGTGTGGTGATCTGACTGCATTTAAAGCTGCCAAGCGTTGTTGGTTCTGCAATAAGCAAGGACATTTTGCAAAGGACTGCAGATCCAAAAGAAAGCAAAGTACTCCAAAATCTGTTTCTGTTCGTCAGTCACGGTCGTCAGCCCAGCAGCCGACATCGTACCGTAAAGACAGAAACGAGCCGTGAGCTTTTCACGCTTGCACAACAGATCATAAAAAATTAAAGGTGCCAAGTGGGATTCTTTTATTGTGGACTCAGGAGCAACGATCGAAGCTTGTTTATTTCTTTCGAAGAGGAAATTGGTAATGTACATTTAGCCAATTCGCAAGTCTTGCAGTCGCTTGGCAGGGGTACTGTTAAACTTGACTCTTTAAACATTACAATAGCGAACTGCATTTACTGCCCGTCAGTGCACAATTTATTGTCAGTAAGGTGTTTTGCTCGTCAAGGCATAACTGTGCGATTCTTAAATTCGGTGTGTGAGTTTTTTGAGGGGAACAAACGTCTATTGTATGCCCGGGACTCTGATGGTTTATATAGACTGTATTTTCGCACCTACTCCCAATCGCCTATAAATTGCAGAGCAGCACAGTCAAGCCAGGGGTTGAGGAATGTAAGGCCACATTCCGGGTGTGTCCATGAGGCACACAGATTTCTAGGGCATCTGAATTTTGCTGATGTAATTAAGACAATATTGTTAATGGCCTCAACTTAAAACCATGTAAATTCTTTATGCAATGTCTATCCTGTTGCAAGAATAAGATTAAGGATGCACGCAAGGGTAGGTGCTCAGATAGGAAAGTAACTGAGCCATTTGAGCGTGTACATTGTGATTTAGTTGGGCCACTCCCACCATCATTAGGAGGTTCTAAGTACTGGCTCACCCTGGTAGACCAGTATAGTAGATACTGTTGGACTTATGCAATAGCTGAGAAGTCCCAAGCATTTGAAAAGTACAAAGTTTTTTGCAACTGGGTAAAAACGCATTTTAACAAAGCTATTAAGAACCTGTTTTCTGACCGGGGCAGGGAATTTGTTTGAGGAATTTGAGAATTTCCTGGAAGCGCAGGGGACTACTCATGAGTTATCATGCCCCCGAAGTCCCTGGCAAAATGGGCTTGTTGAAGTTGTGCAGTGTGACCTGCAGGCAGGGGTTAAAACTTATCTGCACGATGCTAACCTGCCCAAAGATTTTTGGGCTGAAGCGCTTAATGTGTTTTGTTATGTTAGAAATCGCAGTTATCATTCTGGTTTAGATGTCACCCCCTATGAGAAGCTGTTTAAAAAACGCCCTAATCTGAAATACCTACGTATTTGGGGCTCAGATGTAATTATGCATTATCCCGCTAAGCAGAAATTGGGTGAGCGTAGTGTTCAGGGAAAATTAATGGGCTACCAGCAGGGGGTGTACAGAATTTACGTCCCAGCAACTGGCAAATTTCATATTACCAGAAGCATGATACAAACTGTAAATTGGAATGGAGTTGCTGTTTTCCAAGATACTAATGGTATAGATAATACTGAGGAAAAGGAAGAAGCAGCAGCAGCAGCAGGAAATAATGCTTCTGAATTAATGGAAAAAGACGAAAAGCCTGTTGAATCTGATAATTTGCTTGATGATTTAAAGTCACAGGCACCCGAGGGGAGGTTAGATTCTCTTGAGTTTTCTGACCGTGAGCTTGGCCTACAGGCATCTCTTCAATCTGACAGTGATGATTTACACCCTGAAACTAGTAGTTCACTTAGTCCCATTAAGTCTGACTCTCCTTCCGGACTGAGACGTTCAGATAGAAAGAGACAGAAGCCACAACGTTTTGCAGATGAACATTTTAATACTGTGTATGCCAATAAGGCGGTTTTTGAGCCAAAAAGCTACAATGATGTTCAGAATTTACCTAAGCACCAAGCTGTAAATTGGTATAAAGCTATGAACTCTGAGATAGCTGCTTTAAAAGAGCATAACACTTGGTCACTTGTACCACAAACCCCAGATATGAGACTTATTGATTCAAAATGGGTTTATAGAGTTAAAATGAATGACAAAAATGAAGTTGTAAGGTACAAGGCTAGATTAGTTGCTAGGGGTTTTCAACAAATTCCAAGCGAAGATTATGATTTGTGTTATTCACCAAGTGTAAAATATGAAACAGTTAAGCTTTTGTTAAAAAGATGCATCACAACGTGGACATTCTGTTTATCACCTAGATATAAAAACTGCATATTTGTTTGCAGATTTAAAAGAACAAATTTTTATGCATGTTCCTGAAGGCATAGACGCCGCTGAAGGTTTGGTATGCAAATTAAATAAATCCCTTTATGGTCTGCACCAAAGTGGAAGGAATTGGCACCAAACTTTAGCAAAAGAATTGCTGGATATTGGTTTTTCACAAGGAAAGGCAGACAATTGTGTATTTATAAAGGAAAGGGAAAACTCTGTAACAAAAATATGTGTGTATGTAGATGATGTGTTAATTTCTACAAAAACTAAACAGGAATATGAAGAGGTAGTTTCACAGTTACAGAAGAAATTTGATGTGGTGGAATTAGGCATAGCTAAAAATTACTTATCCATGCAAATTGAGAAAGGCGAAAATGGATCTTTTCTGGTTCATCAAACTGCAAAAATTGATGATCTTGTTGAAATGCTACGTTTAGAAAATGCAAATGGGAAGGAAACACCTATGATGTGTGGTTTCACCTTTACAGGTGAAGATAAGCCATTTCCTAACAAAACTTTGTATCGTTCTGCTATAGGCAAGCTAAATTTCATTCAAAGAATCTCAAGACCAGATATAACTTATGCTTTTCACTTTCTGGCAAAATTTGTGGAAAAGCCCACTACGAAATGTTTCTCTGCTCTTAAGAGAGTGGTAATGTACCTTAAACATACCAAACATTATAGGTTGCAGTTTACATCAAATATTGACAAAGGTTTTGAAATTTTCTGCGATGCATCTCATGCAGTGGAACAAAATAATTGCAGGGGTGTGTCTGGTATGGTGTTTTGTAATAACGGTTGTCCATTTGAATGGAAGTCCCAGACACAAACCATTATTTGTCTCTCCACAACAGAGAGTGAATTATGTGCATGTGTTCAGGCCACTCATGATGTAGAATGGTATCTGCAAGTATTTGCAGACCTACAGATGCAAGTAACACTACCAGTAAAGGTTTACCTTGATTCCCAGAGTGGACTTGCTATCCTATGTTCAGAAACCAATACGCAGCGCACTAGAGTCTTAAGATTACGTTTACAGTTTGTAAAGAAACTAATTGCTGACAAAATGATTGTATTTTAATATGTTCCAGGTGACAATCAAATTGCGGACATTTTTACTAAAGCTCTTCCAAAGGTTACACATGTACAAAAAGGTTACATGTACAAAATATGCTTTATGGAACTTCCGGTTGGCGCCAGCGTTTAATGGCGGTCCTTGCTTCGAGCTCCGAAGGAGGACTGCTCCGCGAGTTCGGGTCTGACCCGCTACGGCGAGCGGGGGACCCTTAAAATCACAGGCGCGGAAGCCTGTGAACAAGGAGACTCGGTGGGCACCTTTTGCGCCCCCCGGTACTGTGAACGAGCCTTTTTAAAGGCTCCGGAGCGGCATCGGGAGTGAGCGCGGTGCTGAGAGTCTCAACCCAGCCCGTGGAGTGAAGCCGCGTCGCCATGAACGGAGCGCGCCGATTCCTTCCTGAAATAGAAATTTGACCGTAACACCCGTGAGTAAGATTGAGGGATTGAATGGGACATAGAAATTTAAATTTTTGAATTTTGGCTGAAAACGGTAAAGGCATAAATTAAGGAAGTCTGCCTCCCCGAACTGCATGACAAGTAAAGCAACGAAAAATCAAAGCTGCATTTGAAAGAAAACAACCTTTTAAACTGACTAACTGACATCGGACTTTAACTTCCCCCAATAAGCGGGGAAAAGGGGGAAGAAAAATTGGACACTGCTATCCTGCTTGAATTTAACAAAAAAAAAAAGAGATCTTTCACTGTCAAACCCCCTGGCTGAACTGCCTGAGCAAGGCACCGGGAAAGTGAGCTGTCAGTGGAGACTGGATACAAAGTTGGGGTTTTGTCTGAGACAAAGTTACTGGGCTCTATTTGGAATTACTTTGTTGAACTTTTGGGGGAAAAGAAAGCTTTATTGTGGACTTTTGAACTCTTGGTTCATAGCTCTATGTTTCTTCTTTGTTCTTTTCACTTGGATACAATTGAATGCTCCCTCTAGAGGGTTTAAAGAGAAACTGTTACAGTCAAAAAGAAACAGTGGGATTTTCCACTTGCAAGCTTTTCCTGTGAGAACGACCTTGAGGATATGAGTGGCCCAGCAGATGAGATAGTAACTAGATCTAAAGTAAAACAAACACAAAAGAAAAGGGGCTCAATAACAGGCACAATACCAGCTGCACAGGAAAAAATACCAACAGCATCTATGGAATCAATGACACAGGCACTGCTTAAAATAAACCAATCTCTGGAAGCATTGACAAAGCAGTCTACGGAAAATTCTAAAAAATTGACAGAACTGACAGCAAGACTGGACTTGAACACAGCAAGTGTGGCATCTAATACAGATTCTATTAATAAGCTGATTCAAGAGAATTCTGAAACACGAAAGATAGCTGAAAGCACTAAAAATACAGCACAGGAGACAAGGGAAAAGCTTGCACCGATCACAAAAAAGTGAATGAACATGATGCAGCCCTGTCTTTGCTGGAACTACAGAGGAAGGAGAAAAATCTGAAATTGAGATTGGTTCCTGAGAACGAGGGTGACAGCCTTGTGGACTTCCTTACACAGAACTTTTCGGAATTTTGGTTAGAAGATTTGGAGGAAGATGAATTTGAAATAACAGCAGCCTTTCGGCTGGGCAGGAGGCAAGGAAAGAAGCCAAGGGATTGTTTAATCACATTGAGATCCAAGGAAGAAAGAGACAAATTACTGAACTTGCATTACCAAAAGGCCTTGGAGATCCAAAATTGTCAAGTACAGATCTTTAAAGATATCCCTAAATATATTTTGGAGGTGAGGACCCTCTACAAAGATTTGGTCTTTCTGCTGAAGAAAAATTTCATACCTTTTAGGTGGGAGTTCCCACAAGGACTGTCTTTTAACTTTAAAGGAAGGAAAATTAAAATAAAAACAGTTCAGGACAAAGAACAGTTTTTGGAGAGATACTTGGAGGACCTGCAGAAAGGAACAGTAGAAACAACAACAGAAGAAAGAGGATCGACAGATATCGCAAACTTATCTTTTGGACTTATACCACCATCAGAAGAGGAACAAAAGTTAGGAGCAGTTGGAGGAACAGGTACCTAACAACAAAATGTCTCTGCAACTTCTTAGCTGGAACTGTAATGGCTTGAACCTTCCCCGAAAAAGACGCCATATATTGAAGAAAGAACAATTAGACTTAATATGTCTACAAGAAACCCATGTGACCAGGGTTCACAGAAAATAGTTGGTAAATAAGAGACTCGGACAAGAATTTATTTCATCAGACAAAGTGAAGAAAAGAGGTGTGGTGATTTATGCAAAAGAAAAATTGGTCCCAAAGATGATATTTAAAGATGAACAAGGAAGATACCTGGCAATTGAAATACAAGTTCAAGGAGAAAAATTTTTGATAGTTGGAATTTATGCACCAAATGAAGGGAAGGCTGAATTTTTTAAGAAGTTGCATGAGATTTTAATGGACTATTTAGACTATAAAGTAGTAATGATGGGAGATATGAATGGAGTTGTCTCCACAAACATGGATAAGGCACAGAGACAAGTAATTTCTAAGGAAGGGAGACTACCAAAGACTTTCTTTGAGATGACTGAAACTATGGACTTAATTGATATTTGGAGAACAAGGAACCCTCTTGAGAGAGAGGGAACTTTTTTCTCTGAAGCAAAAATGACATGGACAAGAATTGACCAAATCTGGGTAACTAGTAGTATGGCGCCAAGGATAAAAAAAGTAGAAATCTGCCCAAAGACTTGCTCCGACCATAACGCGGTGAAGATGGAGATGAAACTAACATCAACTCGATCCTTTAGATGGAGAATGAATGACACCCTATTCAGAGATGAAGAGATCTATAAGAAGGCCCAAAAAACATTGAAAGATTACTTTGAGATAAATTTAAGAACAGAAACGGAAAAAAGAATAATTTGGGACGCAAGCAAGGCCGTGATGCGAGGTTTCCTAATACAACAGAAATCTATAAAGAGGAAAAAACAAAATGAGAGGAAAGAAAATTTTTTGGAAAAGATGAAAGAAGGTGAAAAGAAATTGAGGTCTAAACCAAAGTCTCATGAGATTTTGAGAGAAATAAAGTATTAACAGAAGCAATACATGGAACTGATGAATCAAGAGATAGAATGGAAAATAAAGCAAATGAGACAAAAGACATTCGAATCGGCGGATAAATGTGGGAAACTTCTATCATGGCAACTGAAAAAGAGGCAAAAAATGAACACTGTGACAAGTTTAGAAGTGGACGGAAAAATCATTTCTAAACCAAACAAGATAAGTAATTGTTTTCAAAAAAAAATTAGGAAATTATATGCACAAGGGCCAATCAACGAACAAGAAATAGAAGAATTTATTAAGAAGTATGGACTGCCAAAAATTTCAGAGCAAAGTAAAATGATCTTGAATGAGAAAATAACAGGACAAGAGATAGAGGGTGCCATCCAGAATATGCAATTGGGAAAATCTCCAGGACCAGATGGTTTGACCGCTAGATATTATAAAGCGCTGAAGGAATGGTTAATACAACCATTGAAAGAAGTTTGTAATGAGATTTTAGAGGGGGGAAAGGCACCCGAATCGTGGAAAGAAGCTTTTATCTCACTTATACCGAAAAGCGAGAATGAAAAGAACCAGGTTAAAAACTACCGCCCCATATCATTACTTAATGTGGATTACAAAATTTTTGCAGACATTTTGGCAAAAAGATTGAAGAGAGTGTTGTTAGGGGAGATTCATAAGGATCAAGCTGGCTTTCTTCCGGGGAGACATATGTCAGATAATGTGAGGAACATTATAGACATTTTGGAAATGTTAGAAGTGGACACTAATAGGAAGGCTGTTTTAATTTTTGTGGACGCGGAGAAAGCTTTTGACAATATTTGCTGGAGTTTTATGAAGAAAAATCTCCAAGGAATGGGGGTAGGCCAAGGTTTTGAAAATGGTATAGGTGCGATATATTCTAAACAAAGAGCAAAGCTAATTGTAAATAATGTGGTTACGGAAGAAATACCTATAGAAAAAGGTACACGACAAGGATGCCCAATATCCCCTTTACTTTTTATATCAGTCCTGGAGGTTTTGTTAAATATGATTAGAGGGGACCAGCTGGTTAAAGGAGTTCAGGTCGGAGCTAGACATTACAAATTAAGGGCATTTGCAGATGACCTAGTATTGACCTTGCAACAGCCAGACACTAGTACCAAAAGAGTATTAGAACTAATTGAGATATTTGGTCAAGTGGCAGGATTTAAATTGAACAAACAGAAGACGAAAGTGTTGGAGAAAAATTTTACAATGGCTGAAAAGGAGAAGTTTCAGAGTGAAACAGGTTTAGTGATAACGAAAAAAGTGAAATACCTGGGGGTAAACTTAACATCTAAGAATGTGAATTTATTTAAGGACAATTATGATAAATGCTGGACAGAGGTAAAGAAAGATCTAGATATATGGTCAAGGCTGAGACTTTCCTTGTTAGGCCGAATTGCTGTTATTAAGATGAATGTGTTGCCTAGAATGTTATTTTTATTTCAAACATTGCAGATTTTGGACAAGATGGACTGTTTCAAGAAGTGGCAGAAAGACATATCTAAATTTGTCTGGCAGGGCAAAAAGCCCAGAATAAAATTTAAGATTTTAACTGATGCAAAAGAAAGAGGGGGGTTTGCCCTGCCGGATTTAAGACTTTACTATGAATCGGCAGCTTTTTGCTGGTTGAAACAATGGCTGCTTCTTGAGAATACAGACATTTTGGATTTGGAAGGGTTCGACATTAGATTTGGTTGGCATGCATATATATGGTATGACAAGGTAAAAGTACATAAGGGCTTTAAAAATCATATTGTTAGAAAAGCATTATACAATGTTTGGATGCGGTATAAAGATTTGCTAGAAAGTAAAACTCCCAGGTGGTTGTCACCAATGGAAGCTAAAGAGGTGAAAAAGCTTAATATGGAGTCTAAATGGCCAAAATATTGTGAAATTTTAGAACAAGATGGCGAAAAAGTTAAATTACAGAGTTATGAGAAATTAAAGTCTAAAGTACGAGATTGGTTGCATTACCATCAGATAAATGAGGTATTTAAACAGGACAGGAAAATAGGCTTCCAGAAGGAGAGGTCCAAACTAGAAACAGAATTGTTAGAACCCAATACTAAGAACTTGTCAAGAATGTATAATTTGCTGTTGAAATGGAATACACAGGATGAAACGGTGAAATCAGCTATGATTAAATGGGCACAAGACATCGGTCATGACATTATGTTCGCTGACTGGGAACAGTTATGGACCACCGGTGTTAAATTTACGGCATGTAATGCCTTAAAAGAAAACATAATGAAAATGATTTATAGGTGGTACATGACCCCAGCCAAGCTTGCAAAAATTTACCACTTGCCCAATAATAAATGCTGGAAGTGTAATGAGATTGAAGGTACTTTTTATCACCTTTGGTGGACCTGCCCGAGGATTAAGGCCTTTTGGGAAATGATCTATAATGAAATTAAGAAAGTCCTAAAGCGGACTTTTTCTAAGAAACCTGAGGCTTTTCTCCTGGGTATGGTCGGCCAGTTGGTGTCAAAGAAGGATAGGACGTTTTTTATGTATGCTACTACAGCAGCAAGAATTCTTCTCGCAAAGTATTGGAAGATGCAAGAACTACCTACAAAATGAGAGGAAAGATAAGATCTTGGAGAAAATTAAAGAGTTAGAGAAGAAGTTAAGATCGAATCCGAAGTCACAGCCGATTCTGAGAGAAATTAAACTCCATCAGGCACAATATTCCAAACTGATGAACCAGGAAATAGAATGGAAGATCAAATTAATGAGACAAAAAACTTTCGAATCAGCAAATAAATGTGGGAAACTGCTGGCTTGGCAGTTGAAGAAGAGACAAAAGTTAAATGTAGTCACAAATTTGGAAATTGAAGGAAGAAACATTCAGAACCCCGTGGAGATTAGAAAGTGTTTTCAGAAATATTTCAAAAAACTATATACTCAAGGGCCGCAGAATGAGGCTGAGATTAAACAATTTCTGGAAAAAAATGGACTTAAAAAGCTTTCACAAGAAAATAGATCACTCCTGAACAGCAAAATAACACGACAAGAGATTGAACAAGCCATTCAGAACATGAAATTGGGCAAATCTCCAGGGCCAGACGGCTTGACCTCCAAGTATTATAAGACATTAAAAGATTATTTCATACAACCATTGATGGAGGTCAGCAACGAAATTATGGAGGGAAAGAAGGCGCCGGAATCGTGGAAGGAAGCTTTCATCACATTGATACCAAAATCGGAAATTGAGAAGACACAACTCAAGAACTACCGTCCCATCTCCCTTTTAAATGTGGATTATAAAATATTTGCAGATATTTTGGCAAGCAGACTTAAAAGAGTTTTAAATGAAGTAATTCATAAAGATCAGGCAGGCTTTCTCCCAGGTAGACATATGTTTGCTAACACAAGGAACATTATTGACATTTTGGAACTTTTGCAGACAAACATAAATACAAAAGCAGTGTTAATTTTTATAGATGCGGAGAAGGCCTTTGATAATATCTCTTGGAAATTTATGAAGGGAAATTTAAAAGAAATGGGAGTGGGACGGGGTTTTGAGAATGGGATTGATGCAATATACTCAGAACAGAAGGCAAAACTGATAGTTAACAATGTGGTTACAGAAGAGTTTAAAATTGAAAAAGGTACACGACAAGGCTGCCCGATTTCCCCTCTGTTATTTATTTCGGTTCTGGAGGTGCTCTTGAATAGGATTAGAGGGGACCGGTTGGTGCAAGGGATTCAGGTCGGAGCGAAACAATATAAACTTAAAGCTTTTGCAGATGACCTAGTCTTGACTTTGCAGGAGCCAGAATCTAGTACAAAAAGAGTATTACAACTGATTCAAGACTTTGGTCGGGTGGCGGGATTCAAACTAAATAAACAGAAAACCAAGGTGTTGGGGAAAAACTTGACAGATAGAGTCAGAACGGTTTCAGAGAGAAACAGAACTAACTGTGGTTAAAAAAGTAAAGTACCTAGGGGTAAACATAACAGCAAAAAATCTGAGTCTATTTAAGGATAATTATGAAAAATGTTGGTCTGAAATCAAGAGAGACTTGGACAGTTGGTCAAAATTGAAGCTTTCTTTGTTAGGCCGAATTGTTGCTATTAAGATGAATGTATTGCCAAAGATGTTGTTTTTGTTTCAAACATTGCAAATTGTGGACAAGACGGAGTGTTTCCGGAAGTGGCAGAGAGATATCTCTAAATTTGTCTGGCAGGGCAAAAAGCCCAGAATTAAGTTTAAGATATTAACTGATGCGAAAGAAAGAGGGGGCTTTGCCCTGCCAGACTTAAAACTGTACTATGAAGCCGCAGCTTTCTGCTGGCTAAAAGACTGGCTACTTCTTGAAGACACTGATGTGTTGGATTTGGAAGTTTTTAACAATGCTTTTGGCTGGCATGCATATTTATGGTATGATAAAGTTAAGATCAGTAAGGCCTTTAAGAACCATATTGTCAGGAAAGCAGTATTTAATGTCTGGACAAAATACAAAGACTTATTGGAAAACAAAACTCCGAGGTGGCTGTCCCCTCTGGAAGCCAAGGCCCGAAAAAGACCCAATATGGAGGCCAAATGGCCAAAATATTGGGAAATATTAGAAAAAGACGGTGACAAATGGAAATTGCAGAGTTTGGAGAAAATGGAGGGTAAAGTGCGAGACTGGTTACATTACGCCCAGATTAAAGAAGTTTTTAAAAATGACAAAAAACTAGGGTTCCAGGTGGAGAAATCGAAGTTGGAGACAGAACTGTTAGAACCAAAGACTAAGGTACTATCAAGAATGTATAACTTGCTGTTAAAATGGAACACACAAGACGAATTGGTTAAATCTGCTATGATAAAGTGGGCACAGGATATTGGGCACAACATTATGTTTGAGGACTGGGAAAGGTTGTGGACCACTGGGCTGAACTTCACTGCATGTAATGCTTTGAAGGAAAATGTAATGAAAATGATATACAGGTGGTACATGACCCCAGTTAAACTTGCCAAAATACACCATTCGTCTGATAATAAATGTTGGAAATGTAAAGAAAATGAAGGAACATTCTTTCACCTCTGGTGGACTTGCCCTAAAGTGAAGGCCTTCTGGGAAATGATATATAATGAGTTGAAAAAGGTATTTAAGTATACCTTCACTAAGAAACCAGAGGCCTTCCTCCTGGGTATTGTCGGCCAGAGGGTGTTAAAGAAGGACCGAACATTTTTTATGTATGCAACAACAGCAGCAAGGATACTCATTGCCAAGAATTGGAAGACTCAAGATCTACCCACACTGGAAGAATGGCAGATGCAGCTGATAGACTATATGCAACTGGCAGAGATGACCAGCAGAATCTGAGACCTGGGAGAAGAAAGGATGGAAGAAGATTGGAAGAAATTTAAAACTTATTTACAAAAATATTGTAATTTGATTGAATGTTAAGAAGGATGCTTGATCATAAATAATTGGCCACCACTAAACTAGATTGGAATTAGATGATAAGTGAGATTAAGGAAAAGACAAACCCTTTGGGAGAACTATTAGATTATATTTAAACGAGTGGATATAAGATTGTAAACAAGATGATAATTTGCTTGAAAAAACTTTTTAACAATGTAAGTGGGAGCAGGAGACGTGAGGAAGTCCAAACAAGTTATGAAATTTTGTGTATGATATAAGCAATGTTGTTTGTTATTTATGCTTTTCTCTTATAAAAATCTTAATAAATATTTATATATATATATATATATATATAAAAGAACTACCTACTCTGGAAGAATGGCAGACGAAGGTGATTGAATACATGGGACTGGCAGAGATGACCGGCAGAATTCGTGACCAGGGGAAAGAGACAGTGGAAGAAGACTGGAAGAAATTCAAGATATATCTTAAAAATTATTGTAAAATTGAGGAGTGCTAGATGTCAGGGAATAAGAAATAGAGAATTGCAGCTGTAACTAATAAGTTAAAGAAAAAGGATTGTAATGAAAGTGAGTTAAATAATTAACTATTGGAGAGTTGCTAAAGAAATGTAAAAAATAAGGATGCAGTAAAAGGGAGGTACGGGGAAGTCGGAGAAATAAGGTGTATGAAAATAAGATAACGGAATTATACATGTTTATATGTTTGTATGTTTTTAGTTTGTCTATTGTTTGTTTTAATTATGTGTTTGGAAAACAAATAAAAATTTATTAAAAAAACAAAAAAACAAAATATGCTTTATGTTTTTGTTCCACAATGATGAACCGAAGGGGAAATGTTGAATGGCTTCTTTAAATGTAAAGGTTCATCATTGTTCCACCCGATGTGTATGTCTTTAAGGGGCCAGAGCAAAATAACGAGACCCAGCTTTACAGCTGTGAAACATAGCAGGTGCTGCTGAGTTGTATTGATTAAGCTGTGTCAGCATTTGGGTGTAGTATATAAGGAGCAGCACCTAGCTCTCCCATTACCCTGGGGGATGGGTTGGTGGTTGGGTCTGGTCTGGTCTGTTGATGTATGTATTTATTTATTTTTTAATGATATTTTATTAAGTTTTAAGAATAACAACAAACAGAAAAAGGAAAAAACACATACACAAAAATATGAAATTACAAAGTACAAAAATACAGAAGTTTAACTTAGAAAAAAAGAAAAACAAAAAAGAAAAGAAAAAGCACATTAAAAAAAAGAAAACACAAAATCCCTCTTTTTAATTCCTCATCTTTGATTCACTTATTTTCCTGACTTCCTCACATCTCCCTTTTTTGTATCCCTTTTGAAAATTAGTTCAGCAAATTCATATCCAATTAATTTATCTATTATCAATCCAATCTGATTTTTTACCTTGTTGCTAGAACCCCTTCAGTTCATTTCAATGTCATTAACATTCAAAAATTTTACAATGTTTCTGTAAATAAATTTTAAATTTCCTCCAATCTTCTTCCACCAACTCTTCCCCCTGGTCTCGGATTCTACCAGTCATTTCTGCCAACTCCATGTAGTCCATTACTTGCATCTGCCATTCTTCCAGAGTGGGTAGGTCTTGTGTCTTCCAATGCTTTGCGATGAGTATTCTTGCTGCTGCTGTAGCGTACATAAAGAAAGTTCTATCCTTCTTTGACATCAATTGGCCGACTATGCCCAGGAGAAAGGCCTCTGGTTTCTTAGGGAAAGTGTACTTAAGTACCTTCTTCAATTCATTATAGATCATCTCCCAGAAAGCCTTAATTCTTGGGCACGTCCGCCAAAGGTGAAAGAATGTACCTTCAGTTTCTTTACATTTCCAGCATTTATTATCGGGCAAATGATAGATTTTTGCAAGCTTGACTGGGGTCATGTACCACCTGTACATCATTTTCATAATAATCTCTCTTAGGGCATTACATGCCGTAAATTTAATCCCGGTGGTCCACAACTTCTCCCAGTCAGCAAACATGATATTATATCCTATATCTTGTGCCCATTTTTGCCGATTTTACTGTTTCTTCCTTAGTGTTCCATTTCAACAGCAAATTGTACATTCTTGATAGGATCTTAGCATTGGGTTCTAACAGTTCTGTCTCTAACTTTGATCTTTTCACCTGGAAACCCGTTTTTTTATCCTGGTTGTAGACCTCTCTTATTTGAAAATAGTGTAGTCAGTCTCGCACCTTCTCTTTGAGCTTCTCATAACTCTGCAAATTCAGTTTGTCACCTTCCTGTTCTAAAATTTCCCAATATTTTGGCCACTTGGCCTCCATATTAAGTTTTTTCAGAGCTTTCGCTTCCATAGGTGAAAGCCACCTTGGGGTTTTACTCTCCAAAAAGTCTTTATATCTAATCCAGACATTAAACAATGCTTTCCTGACAACATGGTTTTTAAATGCCTTGTGCGCTTTTACCTTGCCATACCACAAATATGCATGCCACCCAAATACATTATCATACCCTTCAAGATCTAAAACATCTGTGTTTTCAAGAAGTAGCCATTCCTTCAGTCAGCAAAAAGCTGCTGATTCATAATAGAGTTTCAAGTCTGGCAGGGCAAACCCCCCTCTATCTTTAGCATCAGTAAGTATCTTAAATTTTATTCTGGGCTTTTTGCCCTGCCAGACAAATCTAGATATATCTCTCTGCCACTTCTTAAAACAATCCATCTTGTCAATAATTTGCAACAATTAAAATAGGAATAACATTCTCGGCAATACATTCATCTTGATAACAGCAATTCGACCCAGCAAGGAAAGCTTCAAATTTGACCAAATTTCTAGATCTTTTTTCACTTCTGGCCAACATTTCTCATAATTATCTTTAAATAGGTTCACATTCTTAGCAGTCATATTCTTAGCGGTCTGTTGATGTATTTAGTGTAAATGGAGTTTTTGTTTTTCTTATTAAAACCTTGTTTAAGTTATTTTTGAGTCCCTTTTTATTGCACGGTCTCCCCAGCAAGCTCTCTGCAGCGCTACCATACTGCAAATAACCAACAGTGCCATGGGGGAACTGATGTACAAATCAGTGATTTGCCCAAACACTTCTCACTTTGTGCTGAGAATATGGGGCTGCTAAAAAATTGGTCACTGTCAAATCATCTTTCCCACTTTTTGGAGTGGAGGTCATCTGAGGTTGAGTGCTTTCCAGGTGTCTCATAGTCAGTTGGTGATCTTAAGGAGTTCACCCCTCAGCAGCCTGCACTGAGGCAGTCTGGGGAACTTTAATTTTATAATGAATGATTTTAGAGTGTGGTTTGTGCTGTACATTTGTGCTGTTTTATTGTTGTTAGCCGCCTTGAGCCCGGCTTCGGCTGGGGAGGGCGTGTGGAGTTTGGAACAGACAGGGTTAAAACTCCGTGGTGCCCTGCATCTGGGAGGGGCCGGAAGCAGGGCCGTACGTCACAGGCTTTGTCTGTGAGAGTTACTTTTAGTTCTACCGAGAGACGCTGAGAGACACAGCTAAACAGACAGGCTGTGTCTGTGTGCTTTTGGAAGCACGGAGAATGCAGGAAAACTCTGATGGAAGAGACTGATTTATGGCTTGTAAATAAACGCTTCTAGAGATAAGAACCGATCTGTCTTTTGGACTTAATTTATCCCTTTCTCACATGGACTCAGGAACGCTGCATTACTCTGCTATCCTACCAGGTCAGAGCTTCCTAGCAGAGAAGGCTTAGAGGAAGCGTGACTGGACGGTGAATTTATTTTCAATACCCGCAAAGGTTATGGATTGTTACGTGTTTCCTGATAAGTGTGAGAAGGGAGGAGAACGCCAGCTTTGAGTTGCTGTGATCTCCTGCCAGGAAGGGCAGTGGGAGATGCTGGGGAGCGGAGCCAAGAGCCAAGAGAGACGGCTGCTTCGGACGTCCAGCTTGCTGGCAGAGTGAGTACGCTGAAAGCCCCGGGGGGAGGAGAATGGCTGCTGCTCAGGCACAGCAGGGCCAAGACAGCTACCCCGGTGAAAGGCTGAGTGGGGCCAACTGGGAGGCCTGGAGTACGCACATGTACCACTGGCTGAAGGGAAAGGAGCTATGGGAGTGCACGCAAGCCGATCCAGGCCAGGCCCAGCCCAAAGCAGTAGTAGCCAGGCCAGAGGGGGCTAGAAGATGCCCAAAGGGAGCAGCAAGCCCAGGAGGGGCTGAGCAACGCCCAGAAAGCCCAGAGGGGGCTAAGAGAAGCCCAGAAGAAGCTGGGGCTGTTTTGGGGAGCTGTTTTTATGCTTCAACACATCTGGGAGCTGAGGGGGGGAAGGCAGTGGCAAGCTGTTCCTTAGGCGACGTGGCACCCAGGAGTGGGGGTGCAGGCCGATCCAAGAGCTCTGAGAAAGCCAAAGTCTCCAAGAGTTGTTTGTGCTTTGAGGCGAAGTCCAACAGCAAAGGGCATTGTTCTGCTGAGGCTCTGGAATGCAAGGTCAGCCACCTGCAAGGAAGGCAGATAAGCAGTGTTTCGCAGACAACAGAGCCTGGGAACAGCAGTAGCAGCCGTGCAGTAACCATGGCAACCAGGATGGACACTGACTTTGACACTTGCAGAGGCCCCGGTGGGGGTGCGAGCGTTGCCATGGCAGCTTTGGAAGACAGCCAGAGAGACACTTTATCTCTAATTATAGACACGGGAGCGACTCACTGTCTTGTGCCATCTGGTGGGCTCCTGAGGAACTGCAAGACAGTTAACACTGGACGTTATGTCAAAATGGCAGATGGATCTAAGAGACCACTGACTGAATCTGGGTCTTTATATTGTTCTTTCTTGGATTGTTGGGTGCAAGCTTATGTTGTCCCAGAGCTTGCGCACTCTCTTTTAAGTGTAACAGCCTTAAATGATGAAGGGTTCGATGTTCGGTTCTCTAACAAATTGTGCTCTTTTTACAGGGATGGGAAGAAGATCTACAGTGTTGAGAGAACAGACAGGCTCTTTCTGGTGCAGATGCCTGTTGAAAAGGGGGCTGGTGGAAAAATGGGACTAGTGGAAAATGGTACTGGTGGGAAAATGGGGCTGGTGGAAAATGGGGCTAGTGGAGAGTCCATTGAAGATGCCCATGTGCAGTATGCAAATGTCCCACCACACGATGGTTGTATTCACTTGTGGCACAGGAAATTTGGGCACGCTGGGTGGTCGCTTGTGCGAAAGGCTGCCGAAAACACCATTGGTTGTAGGTTCAAGGCTTGTGACAAATACCTAGATTGTCAAGCCTGTAAGCAGTCGAAAGTCACAACTTGCCCATATCCCAGATCAGAGAGGAGAACAAGCAAACCCTTTGAACTTGTCCATGCAGATTTGTCAGGACCCATGCCAACACCTTCTTTAGCTGGATCTAAGTGGGTTCTAGTTCTGATTGACAATTTTTTGAAATTTTATTGGGTTTTTGCGCTTAAATGCAAGTCAGAAGCAGCTGCATTGATCAGGAATTGGATCACAGCGATAGAGCTGCAGTTCTCTACCAGGGTGATTTCCTTTCAATCTGATCGCGGGGGGGAGTTCACAGGTTCTGCGCTGCAATCGTTTTTCAGGCAGAAGGGTATCAATCATCGATTGACGGCCCCCTACTCTCCGCAACAGAATGGGGTTGCAGAGAGAAAGCTTCGCACATTACAGGAATCTGCGAATGCAATGTTGGCAGACTCAGGTTTGCCACAGCGCTTTTGGGCAGAGAGTTATGTTTTGTGCAGAATAGGGTGTACAATTCCAGTGTAGGCAACACACCGTATTACTTGTTGCATCAGAAGAAGCCGAAGGTGGGGTTTCTTCATGTTTTTGGGTCTGAGGCTTTGGTTCTCATTCCAAAGGCCATGCGCAGAAAGGGTGAGCCAAGGTCTAGGAAGATGATCTTTGTGGGCTATGAGCCGGGTTCAAAGGCGTGGCGTTTCGCATACCCTACTGGCAACCAGTCTAAGCTGCTTATTAGTGGCAGTGCTGAGTTTTGCGAGCAGAGTGGGTGGAAACGTCTTCACGGGAACCCAGATGTTCTATCAGACTCAGATGAGGAAGAGGAGGAGGGTGAGGCTGAACCTGCTGCTGATGTGCACGGTCCACAGCCGCAGGGTCCAGCGCCAGTCTCTCCAAAAGGGAGTCCCAGGACCCCTCCACAGGTCACTGTCAAGTCTGAGCTAAGGAGTGCACCATCCTCACCAGCAGAACCAGCTGTACGCCCGAAACGACGCAGCAGGTCAGAGGGGGATGTGTCTGACACAGAGGATAGTAGGGTTGATCCAGGTGAATCAGGCGCAGTTCCAGAATTCACGCTGAGGAGGTCAGCTAGATCAACGAAGGGAAAGCCACCTGAAAGGTATGAAGCCACTAGTGTCTGGGTTGGTGTGGCTAGATGTGAGCCTGAATTCTTTGAGGATGTTCAGAAGTTGCCTCAGGAAGAAGCTAGCAAATGGCATGAGGCGATGCAGAAGGAGATGAACTCAATGGAGTATCTAGGTGTGTTCTCTCTCACGAAGTTGCCGATGGGCGAAAAAGCTGTTAGCTGCAGATGAGTTTACCGTTTGAAATCCACAGAAGCAGGAGAACCACAGTATAAAGCGAGATTAGTGGCCCGAGGATTCACACAGAAAAAGGGTATCCATTTCACAGAGGTATATTTGCCAACCTCGAGAGCGGAAACTCTGAGAATGCTTTTGGCGATAGCAGCACAGAGAGGTTGGAAGGTGAACCATTTTGATGTAGATGTCGCCTACCTGAACTCAGATCTCAAGGAGGAGCTGTACATGCTTCCTCCTCCAGGGTTTGAAGTCAGTGAGCCAGGCGTTGTGTGGCGATTGCACAAATCCATCTATGGATTACGTCAATCTGCCAGGAATTGGAATATGTGCCTACATGAAGCTATAGAAGAGCTAGGTTTTAAGAGATCTCTTGCAGACAGTTGTCTTTACATTAAAGAGTCAGGCTTAAAACAGGAAGTGATCCAGGTGTTTGTTGACGACCTTTTGATGATGGCACAGACAGGTAAACAGGTGGAAAAGTTTGCTAGGGAGCTTGGAAAGCGGTTCAAGCTGAAGCAGCTTGGAGATGTCAAATCCTATTTGGGCGTGCAGATCACAAAAGCAAGTGATGGAAGCTTCTTGCTTTGCCAGAAAGGTAAGATTGAACAGTTGCTAGAGAAGTTCAGGATGTCTGATTGTGCAGGTGCCAGATCACCCATGGAGGCTGGTTTTGTAAAGGAGTGTCAGCAAGTAGAACGTGTGGTGTTCGAAAACACTGAGCGCTTTCAGTCAGCTCTGGGTAGTCTGTTATATCTGTCACAGTGGAGCAGACCAGATATAGCGTTTGCTGTCAATCTGCTCAGTAGAGAGGCCTCAAGTCCTAGTGTGCAGGCCTGGAATGGTATAAAGCGGGTGCTGCGTTACCTGCAAGATACCAAAGACTTTTGTCTTAAGTTGTCAGCTCAAGGAGATGTCAAGCTGACTGCTTGGGTGGACTCGGATTGGGCTAACCTTGAGGATCGCAAATCAGTGTCAGGTCTAGTGGTGAAGTTTGGGGACTCAGTAGTTGGGTGGAGGTCCCGGAAGCAAAGTCTCATAGCGCTTTCATCTACTGAAGCCGAGTTCAGTGCGCTATCAGATGCTTGCAGAGAGTTGGAGTTCTATGTGTGTTTGGTTGAGGAAATCTGTGGAGAGGTTTGTCTGCCCGTTGTGGTGCATGAAGACAATCAACCGTGTCTAAAACTGGCTGAGACAGGACAGTTCAAGGCGAGGACCAAACATTTGGACATATGTTTTCAAAATGTGTGTCAGAGCGTTCGTGAGGGGCTAGTTGCTCTGAAATACTGTCCCTCAACCAAGAACCTCGCTGATGGTTTCACAAAACCATTAACCTTCCAGAAGCACGAGGAGTTCTGTGAGGGTTTGTGTATGGGGAAAGCATTGTTGGCTATTGTCCCCAGATGCAGGACAAGAGGGGTGTGGAGTTTGGAACAGACAGGGTTAAAACTCCGTGGTGCCCTGCATCTGGGAGGGGCCGGAAGCAGGGCCGTCACAGGCTTTGTCTGTGAGAGTTACTTTCAGTTCTACCGAGAGATGCTGAGAGACACAGCTAAACAGACAGGCTGTGTCTGTGTGCTTTTGGAAGCACGGAGAATGCAGGAAAACTCTGATGGAAGAGACTGATTTATGGCTTGTAAATAAACGCTTCTAGAGATAAGAACCGATCTGTCTTTTGGACTTAATTTATCCCTTTCTCACATGGACTCAGGACTGCTGCATTACTCTGCTATCCTACCAGGTCAGAGCTTCCTAGCAGAGAAGGCTTAGAGGAAGCGTGACTGGACGGTGAATTTATTTTCAATACCCGCAAAGGGCGGGATATAAATAAAATTTATTTTTATTATTATTATGATTCCCGATCTACTCTTCTGTCTTTTATTTCGCTTCAACTATGTGAGCTGCAACTGGCAAGGCTTCCCTGGTTCCGGTGGCATGCCGATAGATTTTGTGGCAGCTATAATATGGTAACAAGTCCTGGATGATGGGCGCGCACACAATGTGCTGTACGGACTGCGCATGCATGGCAGACCATATGGTCGCCAGGAGAGCGGCGGCCTGTGTGGTCGCCGCAAGAGGGGCTGTCCGTACGGACGCCACGCAAGCAGCAGCCCACACGGACGCCATGCGAGCGGCAGCTAGTACAGTGACCATACTGTCACCCTCCCCCCAGCGTGGCACCCCGGGGCACCCCTCCCCCCGCTTCCCCTTCGTATGCCCCTGCAGCCAATCAAATGTACTATGAACAATCTGAAGTCATGCTGGGCACAATTCACCACTGATCCTGTTCTAAAAACATGTGGTGGGGTGCAGGAAAGGTGTCAGCAGGCACCACGGTGCCCATGGGCACCACGTTGGAGACCCCCTATTTCAAAGTTTGCACTGACAAAATCTGTTGGCAAGAAAACTTGCAGTTAAACCTCCATTTATAATTACCGCCCCCCCAAGCAAACAACTTTTGTCCCAAAACCATTTGTAGCTGAATTGATGCAAGACAGATGATTGTTTTTCATGGTTACTTTGGTGGTCTCCATCTAGTTGGTTTGATCATTTACATTCACAGGTAAGCTCATCACAATCTCTGCCTTGGATATTCTTGAAGTTTAGCAAGGTCAAAAATTTCCAGGTGCAGTTTTTCACAGTGGAAGCTATGGATATGAATGTCATTTAAATACAATGTTTATGCTAATGCAGAACCATTTCAGATAGAGTTTTTATTTCGGTCATTCCATGGACATTGGTGTGATCTTACAATATAATTTGGTGGAGTCCATTTAACAATCATGACGATCCATGAGGATCAAAGTATTGAATATAGTGTTTGTTCCTTGGCTGTGCTCTGTGGGTTTTGTGCTTCATTCTGTGGTCATATATATCATGTGTGATTTGATAGTGATTTCAGGGTGACCAAACATAAAAAACCTAAGGATCCATGGGGATCTGTGCTTCATGAGAATCTTTTTACAGCATGGCAGTGCCCCAAAGTGATCTGGCCATGAGCAGCATAGGTGGTTGGGTAATGAATATGGGGCGACCCAGAAAACTGTGGAGCCGTAAATTTTATATATATATATATATATATATACACACACACACACACACACACACACACACACACACACACACACACAATTTTATAAGGATAGGGAAGTACAGAAAGGGAAAGGGGGGGGCGGCTTCCAAAAAAATGAAATAAAAATACATTAAAAAGGCACATATTAAAACGTCCCTAAACAGGGCTGCCTTCAGATGTCTTCTAAATGTCAGGTAGTTGTTTATCTCTTTGACATCTAATGGGAGGACATTCCACAGGGCGGGCACCACTACCGAGAAGGCCCTCTGCCTGGTTCCCTGTCGCTTTGCTTCTCGCAGTGAGGGAACCGCCAGAAGGCCCTCGGTGCTGGACATCAGTGTCTGGGCAGAACGACGGGGTGGAGACGCTCCTTCAGGTCTACTGGGCCGAGGCCATTTAGGGCTTTAAAGGTCAGCACCAACACTTTGATTTGTGCTCGGAAATGTACTGGGAGCCAATGTAAGTCTTTCAGGACATGTGTTATATGGTCTCGGTGGCCACTCCCAGTCACCAGACTAGCTGCCGCATTCTGGATTAGTTGTAGTTTCCGGGTCACTTTTAGCCAAAGCTCTGAACGGCTGTGGCAAGAAAGCAAAAGCCTCAAGTAGTGTGCTTTTGGAATGCAGCTAGTAAATAGACACAGCCTGCTTTAAAGACACAGACATGGCTGATGCTAAAGTGACAGAGGCTCTTGAAAACGTGATCGGAATTCCAAAGCTCACAAAAGGGAAATATTAGGACTGGGTGCAGTATGCAGAAGCTCTGCTAAGAAAAGAGGGTCTGTATAATGTGATATCAGATGCCCCTCCCCCAGCTCCAGTAACCGCAGAATGGGAGGCTAAGGATTCCAAAGCAAGGGGAACTCTGAAGCTTATTGTGTCCCCTGAAGAGTTGTGTCTTTTGCATAACAAGGCCTCAGCCAAAGAGATGTGGGACAGTCTCCAACAGTCACATTTAAGAACAAACGTGGGAGCTTCTTTGTTCTTTTATGCCAAGTTGCATGATATGGCACTTGCTGATGGAGCAGATGTACATGCTCACCTCATGGAAATGCAGAATCTCAGGCATGAGTTGCAACAGAGTGGAATCACCTTTCCAGAGGCTGTGTATTCCTTCATGATTCTACATTCTTTGGGTTCAAGTTGGGAAGCGATTGCCAGACAGCTTGCTGTTTTGCCTACTGCTCAGCTTACGGTAGCACATGTTACTGCTGTGGTGTTAAATGAAGCAGATCGGCGTAGTGCTAGCTGCGTAACTAAAGGGGAGTTCTCACAGACGTCATCCCAGAATGCAGTGCAACCACTAGATGGCGCCAAAGCTTTGAAGGCAGTGAAATGCTACTCGTGTGGACGTCTAGACCATGTGAAGAGGGATTACAAATATCCCAATGCCAAAGCAACATAGCAGCGCACCGAAAGCTCAACACCTGGAAAAGGCATAGGTCAGAAGTCCAAGGCAACGCAACACAAGGCAATGGTCTCACGTTTCACTCTAAAGGTCCAGAAGACGTCTAGATCTTTCTTCATTGTCGACTCGGGAGCGACCCAGCACATCTGCCGGGACAAACACCTGTTCGTGTCCTTTACTCCGCAGGAAGGTGCGATTCACCAAGCGGATGACCACACGATCTCCAGTCAAGGCTATGGAACGGTTGTTCTTCACAGCTTGGATGCATCAATACGCAACATTCTTTTTGTTCCAGATGCTGCACACAACCTATTGAGCATCTCGCAGCTGACTGAACAGAACATAGACTTTTCCTTCAAGAAGAGGAAGTGCACCATCACCAAGAAAGATGACATTGTATTGCATGCTGATTATGTTGATCATTTGTTTGTATTGCATTATGATGATTCTGTTGATGTGCAGGATGAAACTTGTTGTATTGCAGATACTAACAAGGTTTTGCATGCAGGATGTATTCATGATTATTACAGGAAACTTGGTCATTTAAACTTCGAGGCAGTTTCCAAAATGCCTGCCTTAGTTGACTATTAAACCCTGCAGGTACCACATGAAGTGTAAGGCATGCGCAGCAAACACAGTCAAAATGGCTGCAAAAGGTAAGGTGTCTAGTAGACAAGCTACAGAACCATACCAGGTAGTGCATGCTGATCTCGTTGGTCCACTAACACCCTCTTTGGGTGGAGCCAGTTACTTTATGGTTCTCATTGATTCATTTCCCAGGTATATTCATGTGTTCAATCTCAAGCAGAAATCAGAAGCATTTCCTAGGTTTCAAGGAATTCTGTGCTTGGTTGCAAAATGTGTATGGTAAGCAAGTAAAATGTTTGTTTACAGATTGAGGGGGAGAATTCACTTCTCAGCAGTTTGAAGCTTTTCTGACTGAGACAGGAATTCAACATGACCTTTCAAGTCCACGGTCTCCTTGGATGAATGGACTTTGTGAAAGGGCAAGCCAAACATTGCTTCAAGGCTTGAAAACCTTGCTGCATGATGCCAATCTTCCAGAGAGTTATTGGGCAGAAGCGCTCAGCTGTTACATCAAGCACATGAGAATTTTTGGTTCTGACATGTGGGTTCACACACCACAAAACTCCAAGTTAGGCAAACGTGGTTTGAATGGTATCTTTCTAGGATATCAGAAAGGTTCTTACAGAGTATTGATGACTGACTCCAATACAGTTACAGTCACTAGAAGTGTTGAGTACAATGCCAAGTGGGGGGGGGGGGAGAATGTGGGAATTTTCCAATTTTATCCTGATGACAGTGAAGAGTCTGAGGATAAACAACAGCAAAACCCCACACCCACTGATGAAGGTTCTGATTCTGAATCTGAAACTTAATCAGATGATTCAGAGGATTTCAAGAGTGCTAAGGCCTCTCTGCGACCCTCTGAAGGCTCTGATCGAGAACTGGAGGAACCACTGTTCACTATAGGCCACTTTTCTCCTAAGAAAGAAGAGGACAGTTTTGAAGACTTACGACTGATTCACAGGTCTGAAAGAGCCACGAAAGGTAAACCTCCAAAGAGATTTGCTGATCAATTTGCTAAAGCAGCAAAAGCTGTAACTGCTGTTAAAAGCTCCAAAAAGGTATTTGAAACTTCAAGTTTCCAAGAGATCCAGGCTTTGGACTCGAAGGATGCTGAGCCATGGTTAACTGCCATGAAGGCTGAGCTTGATTTCTTAGAGAGAAACAAAACATGGGAGCTAGTTCCAACAGTTCCAGGCATGAAACTGCTTGACAGCAAATGGGTATTCAAAGCAAAGACAGGTCAAAATGGCAAGATAGTCAGACACAAAGCCAGATTGGTAGCCAGAAGTTTTTCACAGGTACCAGGAGAAGACTATCACGAGACCTACTCACCCACTGTGAGATATGAGAGCATTAGGCTTATGCTCAAATTTGCTGCAGAAGAGAATCTACATGTTTCTCATCACAATGTGAATACAGCATTTTTGTACGGAATCTTAGGTGAATCACTTTATATGCTTCCACCTGATGGCGTACAGGTAAAACAAGGATTTGTTTGTTCTCTGAAGAAGTCCCTATATGGTCTCAAGCAAAGTGCACGATGCTGGCACTCTAAACTCACTGAAGTGTTGTTTTCTCTGGGTTTTCAGCAAGGTAAAGCTGATCCATGTGTATTTGTCAAAGAGGAAGGGCAAAAGAAGCTGTATTGCTTGTTTTATGTTGATGATATACTTTTCCTTTGGAAGGATGTCAAAATGTATAATAGCGCCCTAGCTCAACTGAAGGAGCACTTTGACATGAAATATCTTTTTTTTTACCAAAATTTTTATTAATTTTCAATAGACATAACAAAAAAGAGAATATGCAACAACACAACAACAGCAACACAATAAAAAAGTGAAAAATAAGAAAAAAGAATAACCAACTTAGCATACCTAAACAGAAAAAAAGAAACTCAACCAATTCATTAAAATCCATTTTCATAAACATTTTAGTTGACTTCTTCTAATCTCCTCCATCTGAATTTCCTCTTAATTTGAATGTAGCAGTTTCCAATATCATTATTTCATAAAACAATATTACAGTCATATTCCAATTTCTTTACCTTTCTTATAGTACATTTGCTTATTTATACATTTAAGTCTAATTTAGTCCTAAGCCTGATTGGTTCTTTCAATATCTTTAATATTAGAATAGTTATTCAAATAGTCTTTAAATTTCTTCCAATCTTCTTGGTAGTCCTCTTCTTTCTGGTCGCGGATTCTCCCGGTGAGATCAGCCAACTCCATAAATTCCATCATCTTCATCTGCCATTCTTCTACCGTTGGTAATTCTTGTGTTTTCCATTTTCTGGCTAGTAAAATCCTAGCAACTGTTGTGGCATACAAAAATACTTTCTTTTTTTAAAAAAATAATTTTTATTAACAGGCCAATCACATCACATTATTCAAATCACATTAGTTCCAAATTATACAGCCAAATTTTAAAAACTTTTTTTGAGGGTACCCATACATCAAGCTCCGCACGAGTCCAAAATTCCGGATAACTCCAGGCATCACATATTTTACTGCTTTAATTAGACAGTTCTATCCAGTTCTATCCGGATAGTTCTTTATTACTTTCTTTCTCATCTTGTTGTTATCATATATTCCTTTCTTTGCGATCTCTGACACACAAAAATACTTTCACGTCTTTTTTGGGCAGTTCAGTACCAACTATCCCAAGGAGAAAGGCCTCTGGTCTCTTAATAAATGTATATTTCATCATTTTTTTAATTCATTACAATTTTTTTCCCAGAAGTCCTTTACCTTGGGACAAGTCCACCACATATGATAGAAGGTACCTTCTTTTTCTTTACATTTCCAACATACATTGTCACAATTATGGTACATCTTGCCAATTTAACAGGGGTTAAGTACCATCTATACATCATTTTCATAATATTTTCCTTTAGCATTGTACATGCGGTAAACTTAACCCCTTTCTTCCAGAGTCTTTCCCAATCGTCCATCATTATGTTATGTCCCACATCTTGTGCCCAATCAATCATAACCGACTTTACTTGTTCATCTTTTGTGTGCCACTCCAATAGTAAACTATACATCCTAGACATATTCTTAACATTCGTATCTAACAACTCCGTTTCCAATTTGGTTTTTTCTGTTGCAAAACCTTTTTTCTTATCAATCTTAAATAATTCATTAATCTGATAATATTGAAGCCAATTTATTTTATCTTTAACTAATTTGAATGGTTTTAATTTAAATCTCTCAGCATCCTCTATCAGTAGCACTGATACACTGCACTGTACAGAAGTGTGCTAGGCAAACTAAACTTCATTGCCAGATGTTCAAGACCTGACATTGCAGTTAGCTGTAACTTGCTAAGCAGACAAGTCAACAATCCTACTGTTAAGGATTGGAAAGCTCTGAGACGCATAGCACGCTATTTGAAAGGCACTATGCACTACAGACTGAGGTTTGACAATCAGAAGTCTGGTGGTCTTGAGATTTGCTGATGCGAGTTTTGGAAGTGACACTACAGACAGGAAAAGTACCTCTGGAGTTTGCTACATGTACAACCAGGGTCCATTTGATTGGTTGTGCAAGAAGGAAACAACAGTAGGTTTAAGTTCTTGTGAAGCTGAACTGAATGCACTGTCTTATTCGCTTGTGGATTGTGAATGGTTGTTACAATTGTGTAAAGACATGAGAATTCCTGTCAAGTGTCCAATCCAGGTTTATCAGGACAACAAAGCATGTTTGGCTTTGCTGACTTCTGAAGGTTGTAAGCAAAGCACAAAGCACTTGCATTTGAAGCTGCAACATGCTAGAGAATGTGTTCAGAAAGGACTCATAACAGTGTCCTACATGCCAGGTAATGAAATTCCTGCTGATTTATTGTCCAAGGTTGTTCCGAAGGATCAACACTGTACCTATGTACAGAAATTGGGTTTGTACTGAGATCGTACTGACACACTGCCCAGTGGTGTTCACAGAAAGGGGGAGGATGTTGGTTTCTGTGTGTGCCACTGTGCAGTGCTTTGGAGTCACAAGACTCTGTTTACATTCCGATAAACTAGGTGTCTCCAGGAGAACAACTGCCACGACCTGAAGCAGCTCTGGCAGGGAATCCTTGGGAAGGTCGGTACACCAAAAGGAATCCTCTACTGCCCCTTTTGCCCAACTTCCAGAACATGCACTCAGAGAACTGGGTCTTCCCAGTAGGACACCTGGTGCAAGCTAGTGACTTCCCAAAAATCACTGCAACCCCCCCTCCCCACCCACATGACCTGGGTTGCTGTGTGTAAGAGAAACCTGGTGGACAAGCAGCAGCTAGGACAGGCCCATCTGCTTCATCCAACCAAGTCTGTTACGCATGCCAGGTCATGTCCTCCATCCACGATCAATTCATGGATGGCAGTGGTCTTATGAATCACTGACCTAGCATTGCACAGCAACACCTTCAGGTCATGTGGGTTTCCCTTGTTGAGCGCAAATATAACATTGAATCACAATGGTACAAAATAATTCAGCAAGCTGACATTTATCAAGAGTTAAACAAAGGTTAGTGTACTAAATATTTCCAATTCTAGGTAGTTTGCTATTGGAGAAATACCATATATGATTATGAAAATCTAAAGCAAGAATTATTTTAAAATATGATTTCATTTCTAGATCAGACAGACAAGATTTCTTCTATATATTTCTTTATCACATACACACAAAGCTTCTATTTCTAAACAGGAAATATTTTTGTAATCTAAGGTCTATTATACAAATCCATACAGATGTTTATTTTGTTACAGTTCTGTTAAGTTGTATACAAAGTATAAAGATGGGTCAATTATTTACTAAATTGGCGAGTTTTGCCATTATTGCATACAGTGGTACCTCGGGTTACATACGTTTCAGGTTATAGACTCCGCTAACCGAGAAATAGTGCTTCAGCTGAAGGAGAAAAATAATCATTTCCTTAATAACAATTTAAATAGTGTATTTAACTAAAACAATAAAATTATCGCATATGTATCCATGTTTGTTAACTGATGTGGTTAAACGTGTTTTTTTTTGTTTAAAACCCCCCAAAAAACCTTAGACTGAGTTTTAGCACACATGAAAAACTTAAAACAAATACAGTGGTGCCTCGGGTTACATACACTTCAGGTTACATATGCTTCAGGTTACAGACTCCGCTAACCTAGAAATAGTACCTCGGGTTAAGAACTTTGCTTCAGGATGAGAACAGAAATTGTGCTCCAGCGGCGTGGCAGCAGCGGGAGGCCCCATTAGCTAAAGTTGTGCTTCAGGTTAAGAACAGTTTCAGGTTAAGAACGGACCTCTGGAACACATTAAGTACTTAACCCAAGGTACCACTGTATTCTGTTCATTTCTCTTTCCATGCATCTATTTCAGAACATATGTCAGATTTCCATATGTTAGCCAACACCACTCTGACTGCTGTGGTCATATAACTAAGTAGTTCCACTGACAATTTCACAATACAGTAGCTGAAGGAGTCATTTCCAACGGCATAGTTTTGGGGTCCAATGCAAATCTAGGGGTTTTTTTTACATTTTTTCATTTCGAAATGAACTTTCCTCCAAAACTTTTTGGTCTTTTCACAGGTCCACCATAAATGCAAGAAGGTCTATCACATTTCCAGCAATGTCCATTCATTGTATTAGTTACAGATAGGTAGCCGTGTTGGTCTGCCATAGTCAAAACAAAAAAAATTCCTTCCAGTAGCACCTTAAAGACCAACTAAGTCAGTTCTTGGTATGAGCTTTCGTGTGCATGCACACTTCGCTCGTGTATCTGAAGAAGTGTGCATGCACACGAAAGCTCATACCAAGAACTGACTTAGTTGGTCTTTAAGGTGCTACTGGAAGGAATTTTTTTTCATTCATTGTATTATTCATCTTCTGTATATCTTTCAAAGTTATATACCATTGAAAGAACATTTTTGTACAGTCATACCTCAAGTTACAGCCGCTTCAGGTTATGTGTTTTTGGGTTGCGGACCACGGGAAACCTGGAAGTACCGGAACGGGTTACTTCCGGGTTTCGTCGCTCGCACATGCACAGAAGCGCCAAATTGTGCTGGCGCCTGCACAAACGCAGCAGTTCAGGATGCTAATGCTGTGGGTTGCGGACGTGCCTCCGTCACGGGTTATGTCTGCAACCTGAGGTTCCACTGTATCAATTTTGTTTTAGGGCTTAACTTGCAGTACATTTTATTCCTTTATTCATAATTGTTCTCATTGTTCCACTATAAACTGCTCTTAAAATTTTTGCATCCATTTTGTCATACAAGGTTTTGCTTGTTCGGGCTCGGTGTCAAATTTGAGTAATAGTTTATAAATTCTACCCAAAAGGTAGATGTCAGAGGCTTTATGCTGTCAAGCCGGCATAGATAAAACTCCAGGCTCACGGCCACTTCCAATCTATTTGATTTATTGACAAAGTTCAAAAGTACATCTCCAGTGTTTCAATTAACGTCCGACCCTTTTGGCACAGTTGCTGCGTCTGCTCCCCCCCTTTTTTTTTACCCAGCATGCAAGTCTGCGGAAACCCCGCCCCTGACTTCCTCTGTGTACAGAATGACTTGTTCCAGGCTCATCCTCCTCCCTCCCTGCCTCTGACTCGCTGTCAGACGACAGGCTGCTAATGATCTCTTTAGGCTCTCTATAAGTGCTGGTTTCTGTTCTTAAATCTTCTCCCGTCTGCCTCTCCCTGACAGTAGACCTCTGTTATGATGGACTCAAATTCTGTCTTTTCACTGATTTAACTGTTTGCCATCCAGTCTTTCTTGAAATTGGATTTTAGTTGACAGTATGTAAGCAGTTTCATATTTTTTCTCTTTAATAATTTGGCATGTATTTGATATGTTCTTGAAGATGAACCGTATCTTGGTACAATATATAGTCATACATTCTCCTCTCGGCTCTAATAATAATGTTCCAGTGGTGACATTAACAGTGCTGGTAAGGGCATTTTTGTGATTTTTGTAGTGCAACTCATGATTTTTGTGGTGCAGGCTGTGCCCCTGGCTATGATGTGTGATTTGATGGTGATTTAGGGGTGGCCCAATGCAAAAAGTGTGAGGATCCATGAGGATCCGTGCTTCGAATCAACGTTTTTCGGCCACGGTGTCGCCAGGAAGCTGTGGTTCCGTGTTTTTTGTGGTGCATGCTGTGCCCATGGCCATGATGTTTGATCTGATGGTGACTTTGGGCTGATCTAGTGCAAAAATCATGAGGAACCATGAGGATCCGTGTATTTTAACCATGTATTTGCACCACCCCAAGAAACAGTGGGTGCATGATTTTTTAATGCTGCCTACACAGTAAGACATGGTCTACAGTAACATGGTGGTTTTGTTTAATTTGAATGAAAAAAATCATATGAATTCATGAGGCTCCATTTAAAATCTGCTGGATCCGCCTTTTACCCTTTTCCACCAGAGCTCAACTTCTCAACTCAGTCGTGAAGCTTGCTAGGTACCATCTGTCTTTCAACCTAAGCCTACCTCACAGGGTTGTTGTGAGGGTAAACTGAGGATGGAGAGAACCACCTCGAGCTCCTTGAAGGAAAGCTGGGGTGTAAATGTAATTATAAAGAGAATAAAATATGTATTGTCAAGAAAAGAGAAGGGTGTGGGAGTCCCACACCTACCAGGAATATATACCGTTCTTAATTTTCTGGGGATGCTTAGTGAACTAAATAGACTGTGTGCACATTGGAGGAGGGGTTTCTAAACTGTGGTCTAAGGACCACCATCGGTCCACAAGCTTCATTCAGGTGGCCTGTGGCATTTCCACATTAAATGCTCATATTGATTTCTAATTGCATCTTTGTGGCTTTTTTATTTCTTATATTGTATTTTTTTCTTTTTGAATTTGAATTCTATGGAATGGGGATCATAATGCAAAAAAGCAAAAAACAAACAAACCACACACCAAAAAGAAGCAATAAAAATACAATCAAAAACCATGCAGCATCTTAGCAAAGCACATTACAATTGTGACAACAGGCAGAAAAAGAATCACCACGACTTATCAGCGATTTTCAAGTGGTTCATGGAAAGGGGAGACGGGGAACCAATACTGTTGGAGCATTTGGGGAACACTTCTGATTCATGCATGTATGCCCATTGCACATTGGTTGCTGTGCCTTCACACGTATAATTTGTGGGATTGTCTGTAGGAGGTGGTGTTGGCTACTGGTTTCACCCTCCAGATGTGGATGGACTCCAGCTCCCCTTCACCCCTGATCGTTGGCTCTGTTGACTTGGTGTAATGGAAGTTGGGTCCAGTAACACCTGAACTGTAGCATAGTAACGTTCCTGACAAATGGCCACCCAGCCTTCACCATTTCCTTCCAAGACAAGCTGTTCCACAGCCTCCTAATGCAGGGATGGGGAAGCTCAGGCCCAGGGGCCAAATGTGTCCATTCCTGGTCTTTCTGGCCCTTGGGACTCTCCCAAGGCCACACACCCTCTCCAGTGACACCTATTAGTACACTCCATTTTATTCCTTAGGTAGTTTTGCAAGGGCTGGAATGTGTCCTTGAACCCTGATAATATATGTGCTTAGATGAAGGACTACTGCAGAAAGGCAAATTTTTGTATGGGTGCTCTGCCTGCTTTTTCCTATGGTCCCACCCACCACTGGCATGTGGTCCTTATAGGGTTGCCCAGAAGGGAATGCAGCTCTCAGTGCCATGCTGATGTTGAGATAAAATGTGCAAGAAGCTAAACAGGGTCAGGCCTGGTTAGTACTTGGATGGGAGACTGCCTGGGAATACTGGGTGCTGTTGGCTTTCTAAGGGGGGTCTTTGGTGCAAAGGGTCAGTGCAACTGGCTGTTGGCCAGAAGTTTGTTGGTTTGAGCCAACAAGGCAGCTGTGGGCAGGATTCCTGCATTGCAGGGATTTGGATTAGATGACCCTCATGGTCCCTTCCAGTACCATGATTCTATGAATCCCTATGAGTTTCCACCCATTGTTTCTAGTCCCATCCTCTGCTGCAATTGAAGCCAAATCCCGCTCCATTTTCCACATGACATACCTCTTTCAACCATTCCTTATAGGGCTTGGCTTCCAGACCACCTCACCATCCTAGCTGCCTTCCTGTTGACAAATGTTCCCATCCTGAAAATGTGTTGACCAGAAGTGGGTGCAGTACTCCCACCTGCAGTCTGACGAGCACAGACTTAATTCATGAAGCCTCTGCCTACAAGTGCAGCTTCACCCTCCACTAAGGATGCCACATTACTTTCCAGTGAATGCAAGAGCAGAGATTCTCATTTCCCACTCGCCCTCTGCCTTTCGCCTGCCCGGAATATCCACTGTTGTATTGCAATAATGATGGACAGCAGGCCAGTGATGTGCATCAGGTAGAACATCTCCCCTTGCAGGTGACGTAAGAAGTGCAAGAAAATGTCCCGGCTATTTGTTGCTCGCTGATTGTCCGGCTTGAATAAGCTATTTAGAATGTGATTCTGATTTTGTATTTTTTTAATGACACAAATCAGGCAGCTCTTATACGTATCTTTTAGGTATCTTTTATATATGTTCTTTAGAAGCTTCAAATTCTTTGCGCTCGCTCTCTCTCTCTCTCTCTCTCTCTCTCTATACACTTTTATGCATTTGTTTGTTTGGCTTTTTTTGGGGGGGGGGACTTATGATGGCTGCCCAGGAGGACTCCCCTGCGTGAGTGCTTAAGGGCCCTGTTCCTGCCACTCACCATCTGGCCCAGGGTGGGGCCTGACAGGCCTCATAACGACTGCTGCCGCTGCTGCTGCTGCCCAGGAAGACTCAGAAAAGCGCAGAGTTCTTTTAAAAATGTTTTTAAAATTTCTTTTTTCCCTTTTAATCTTTTTTTTATTGTGGGGGTGGGTGGGATGGATGTTTAGTCGGGTTCAGGAATTTGTTTAATTTCGGTGTGTTTGTAATTTTTACTGTTTTTGGTTTGTACTGTTTTACTGTTTGTTTTTTTAAGGTTTTATTTTGTTCTTAAGAGGAGGGGTCAGGGCTGCCTGGGAGTGGGTCCCAGCCAACAAAATGGCTGGGGCGTGTTCCACAGGGGGGGATGCACTGGGACAACCGATCTCAGTGATCATGGGTAGGAGGAGGAGTTATGCTAAGACCAGACCATGGCATTACTGAGGAAGCAGGTTTAGTTGTTGTTTGATGACTATCCCTGCCTCTGGGTCTGGTCCTGACTGGACGGATACTGGAATCAGCAAGGGATACCCACATGACCTGAAGGTGCTGGTGTGCAATGCTAGGTCAATGATTCATAAGACCACTGCCATCCATGACTTGATCATGGATGGAGGACTTGACCTGGAATGTGTAACCGAGACTTGGTTGGATGAAGCAGATGGGTCTGTCCTTGCCGCTGCTTCATCCATACCCAGCTCTACCTCTCTTTCAAATTAAAACCAGTGAAGGCGGTGAAGGTCCTGTGTGAGTGTCTGGAGGCAGTTGGAGGATGGATGGCGGCTAACAGATTGAGGTTGAATCCTGACAAGACAGAAGTACTGTTTTGGGGGGACAGGAGGCGGGTGGGCGGGTGTGGAGGACTCCCTGGTCCTGAATGGGATAACTGTGCCCTTGAAGGACCAGGTGCGCAGCCTGGGAGTCATTTTGGACTCACAGCTGTCCATGGAGGCACAGGTCAATTCTGTGTCCAGGGCAACTGTTTATCAGCTCCATCTGGTACGCAGGCTTAGACCCTACCTGCCCACGGACTGTCTCACCAGAGTGGTGCATGCTCTGGTTATCTCTTGCTTGGACTACTGAAATGCTCTCTATGTGGGGCTACCTTTGAAGGTGACCCGGAAACTACAACTAATCCAGAATGCAGCAGCTAGACTGGTGACTGGGAGCGGCCACCGAGACCATATAACACCGGTCTTGAAACACCTACATTGGCTCCCAATACGTTTTCGAGCACAATTCAAAGTGTTGGTGCTGACCTTTAAAGCCCTAAACGGCCTCGGCCCAGTATACCTGAAGGAGTGTCTCCACCTCCAGCATTCTGCCCAGACACTTAGGTCCAGCGCCGAGGGCCTTCTGGTGGTTCCCTTGCTGCGAGAAGCCAAGTTACAGGGAACCAAGCAGAGGGCCTTCTCGGTAGTGGCACCCACCCTGTGGAACGCCCTCCCACCAGATGTCAAAGAGAAAAACAACTACCAAGCTTTTAAAGACATCTGAAGGCAGCCCTGTTTAGGGAAGCTTTTAAATGTTTAATAGGTTATTGTCAGGATGATATGTGGTTGCTTGCTTAGATAACAGCCTGGGATTCCAGCCAGTCTTTACAAGATTTATTAAGTCCAAATCTATGTACAGTACGGAGCTCTTAAAAGCATGTCTGCCTCAGTCGCTATCAGTTGCCGGAAGTTGTGAGCACCTGTTCACCTTCCAGCATAGAAACTTCCTGAGACCCCCCCCCCCCTTTCCTCCTCTCCTTACATGAAAACCTAAGCGCCGGAGGCTGCTCCTTTCTCTCTACTATAGCAGCCTTTGGATCTCCCTCCCTCTCATTTTCCGTGTTTCCTGACAGTCCCTCCTCCTCTCCCACTGACAAAGTGCAGCTGCTCATCAAAGGAGGCGGCTCTGTGTACATTCCGATCTCTCCCCCCTTCTGCCAACCGATCCCTGACATCCACCCCCCCCTCAAAACTCCCTCTCCCCATCCTCAGGACAGACGGCTACCTCTTCCTCACTGATCTCGCGAGGCGAGGGGGAGAATCCTAGAAAGATGTTGTCGTCTGTGTCCTCAAAAACATCCTTCCAGCCCTCCCCCAACCCTGTTGTTTCGGGCCAATCCCCAGGGTGTTCTTCTGCAGTGAAGTTCTCGGCGACCCCCCCCCCCCCCCGGTGCCCACTCATCACTCTCGGATGGTGCAAAACCTTCAAAATCCTCCTCGTCCTCCGTTGGCCCAAAGATTTCCCTAAATAACCTTCCGGGGGTTTTTGGTTTGTCGGGGAATAGGGCGTGAAACTCCTCCACCAGAAACTCCTCTGTGATACAACTCTCCGGAACCCATGTGTTTTCTGAGCTAGGCGCCCCCTCCCAGGCCACTAGATACTCTAGTTGCTGCCCGCTCCACCGAGAGTCTAGTATCTCCGTCACCTCGGTGCATCTCTCCCTCTCCGTTATGTCCGGTGTTGTGGTCACCACCTGCCCCGTCCCCAGACAGCTGCCCCCCTCCCTGTAGGGCGACAACAGTGACCTGTGGAAGACAGGATGTATCCTCATATTGTCCGGCAGCTTCAACTTAAATGCCATGGGATTGACCTGTTGGATGACCTCAAAGGGCCCCACCCTCCTAGTCTTCAGCTTCTTGCACCCACCCCTCCAGGGCAGCCCCTGCGTGGACAACCACATCCTATCCCCCACCCGGATGATCTCCCCTGGTCTTTGATGCCTGTCTGTTTCCCTCTTGTACACCTCCTTGACCCTCTCCAGGTTCAACTGGAGCTGTTGGTGAATGGCCTCCATCTCTTCCACAAACTGCTCAGCAGCCGGCACACTCCACGACTCCTCCCCCCACCCCGGAAAAGCCCTGGGGTGACATCCATAATTGGCAAGGAAAGGACTCATCCCTGTGTACACGTGTTCAGCGTTGTTGTATGCAAACTCTGCTAGTGCTAATTTCTCCACCCAATCATAAACATCGCGAATACTGCTGCCAAATGGCATTTGCTCTCTCCGCTTGTCCGTTGGTTTCGGGGTGCCTTGCTGTCGCGAAGCTCACCTCTACCTGTAGCAAACCCATGAGCTTGCACCAAAATTGTGAAGTGAACTGCGCCCCTTGGTTAGAAATTACCCTTGAAGGAACCCATGCAGTCGAAACACGTGTGTTACGAACAACGGTCACTGCATGGGAACATGCCACAAAGTGACACATCCACCACCACCATGACCGCCGTCTTACCTCTGGATGTGGTCAAGTCCGTTATGAAATCTATGGACACCTCCTCCCATGGCTTCCCTGGTGTGGGAAAAAGGTTCTAGTAACCCTGCTGGAGCCGCCCTCTCACCCTTAGCCCTCTGACATGTTTCACAGCCTTGCACATATTCCCGCACGTCCTCCCTCACTTTGGGCTACCAAAAGTCACTTGCAACCAACAGCATGGTCTTGTGTTGCCCAAAATGCCCGGCAGTGGGGTTGTCGTGGAGCTGTTTGAGAATTTTGGCCCTTAGGGACTCACCTGGCACATACATACCGATCTCTTCCTCCTTCTGTCAACCAATCCCTGACAGTCATTGTATTTTAGTGTTCTGTTGGAAGCCGCTCAGAGTGACTGGGGAAACCCAGCCAGATGGGCGGGGTATAAATAATAAATTATTATTGTTGTTGTTGTTGTTGTTGTTGTTGTTGTTGTTATTTTCCAGCAATAGTCATACTCATGAATGGAGATTTATAAAAAAATTAATAAGCTGCACTTTTCATAAAAACACAGCAAGACAGTTTACAAATTTACAACAACACAACACAACACAATTGGTTAGGAAGAGTAAATTCATGTTTATTAACAGATTGACTTATGCGTATTAACTTTAATGGGTCTCTGCTCAAGTGAAATTTGGTTGGTTGCAATCCTAACTAAGTTAGTTTTTTAATATCTTTTCTTATTCATCTATACAGTGGTGCCTCGCAAGACGAAATTAATTCGTTCCGCAAGTTTTTTCTTCTTGCGAGTTTTTTGTCTTGCAAAGCACGGTTTCCCATAGGAATGCATTGAAAATCAATTAATGCGTTCCTATGGAGACCGCTTGCCAGGCTGGCGGTGCGGAGAAGGGCTTTTCTCCCCACCACAAGCCTTCAGGACAGGTACGGGAACAGAGGGGAAGGCGCGCAGCGCTTCTCCTCTGTTCCCGGGGCTTGCGGTGGGAGGAGGGTTTTCCTCCCCACCGCCAACATTCAGAACAGCATTCTGAATGTTGGCGGTGGGAAGGAAAACCCTCCTCCCACCGCAAGTCTTCAGGACAGCCATCCGAAGGCTGGCGCGGGGAGAAGGTCTCTCCGCCGCACCGCCAGCCTTCGGAGGAGCCTTCGGAAGTCTGGCGGGGGGAGAAGGTCTCTCCGCCCCACCGCCAGCCTTCGGAGGAGCCTTCCAAAGCCTGGCGGGGGGGAGAAGGGCTCTCCGCCCCACCGCCAGCCTTCGGAGCAGCCTTCCGAAGACTGCTGGTGGGGCGGAGAGACCTCCTCCCGCCGCCAGCCTTCGGAGCAGCCTTCCGCAGGCTGCCGGTGGGGTGGAGAGACCTCCTCCCGCCGCCAGCCTTTGGAGCAGCCTTCTGAAGCCTGGCGGGGGGAGAAGGGCTCTCCGCCCCACCGCCAGCCTTCGGAGGAGCCTTCGGAAGCCTGGCGGGGGGAGGAGGTCTCTCCGCCCCACCGCCAGCCTTCGGAGCAGCCTTCCGAAGCCTGGCGGGGGGAGAAGGGCTCCCCGCCCCACCGCCAGCCTTCGGAGGAGGTCCGAGGACAGTGGGGGAGACGCGCTGCGCTTCCCCGCTGTCCCGGAGATTTCCCTATGGGCTTTCGTCTTGCGAAGGAAGCCCATAGGGAAATTCGTTTTGCGAAGCGCCTCCAAAACGGAAAACCCTTTCGTCTAGCGGGTTTTCCGTCTTGCGAGGCGTTCGTCTTGCGGGGCACCACTGTATATATAAATAATGAAAGTTGAAAGAGTGATACACACAAATATATACTATCTGTTTATTTAAGTTTTTGATACAGAACAATGAAGTATAAAACAAAACTGGTACAGGTAAAGAAAATGAATAAATTTACAAAGTAATACTGTGCAATGGACATTGCAAATATAACCCTGATCTGCATAAAGAAAAGTTACTGAAATTAAGCAAGGGGCTGGAAATGATTGGGTATAACATTAAACCTTAAAGCAGGGGTCCTCTAAACTTTTTAAACAGGGGGCCGGTTCACTGTCTCTCAGACACTATTGCGGGCCGGACTGTTGTTTTTTAAAAATATGAACGAATACCTATGCACACTGCAAATATTTTATTTGTAGTGCACAAAAAACAGGAAAAACAATACAATATTTAAAATGAAGAACTATTTTAATCAACATAAACTTAGAAGTATTTCAATGGGAAGTATGGGCCTGCTTTTGGCTAATGAGATGGTCAATACCGCTAATGCTCGTCCCTACAACCCAGCCTACACATGGATCTCCCTCACCCCCATGGCCCAGTCTACGTGCAGGCCTTCCATTTCCCCATCCCCACAACCCAGCCTATAGACATTTCCCTAACCCCCTTCCCCACGACCCAGCCTATGCATGTGCTTCCCTAACCCAAATCCCCACGACTCAGCCCGCACCCATGTCTCCTTAAGCCCCATTCTCATTACCCAATTTGCCTGCGTCTCTCTCTAACCCCCATCCACACCCCACCCAGCTTGCACACCTGTCCTCCAACCCCAAATCCCCACACGCCAGCCTACCTGCATGCCTCCCTACCCCCAATCCCCACAGTGCAGCCTGCCCGCATGTCATAATAATAATAATAATAAATTTTATTTATATCCCGCCCTCCCCAGCCGAAGCTGGGCTCAGGGCGGCTAACAACAATCAAAATAGTCCAACATTCTAAAAACATTCATTATAAAATTAATTAAAATCAAATTAATGGCAACCATCAAGCAAAATTCTGTGCAGATTGCCAGAGGAGGGGGTCAGGCTGCGCTCTGACCAAAGGCCTGGTGGAACAGCTCTGTCTTGCAGGCCCTGAGGAAAGATGTCAGGTCCCGCAGGGCCCTAGTCTCTTGTGACAGAGCGTTCCACCAGATCGGAGCCGTGGCCGAGAAAGCCCTGGCTCTAGTTGAGGCCAGCCTAACCTCTCTGAGGCCTGGGATCTTTAGGATGTTTTTATTTGCAGACCGTAAGTTCCTCTGTGGGACATACCAGGAGAGGCGGTCCCGTAGGTACGAGGGTCCTAGGCCGTATAGGGCTTTAAAGGTTAAAACCAGCACCTTAAACCTGATCCTGTACTCCACCGGGAGCCAGTGCAGCTGGTATAGTACCGGATGAATATGATCTCGCAGCGAAGACCCCATAAGGAGTCTGCACCCGCTGGAGTTTCTGGGTCAGTCTCAAGGGCAGCCCCACGTAGAGCGAGTTACAATAATCCAGTCTGGAGGTGACCGTCGCGTAGATCACAGTGGCTAGGTCAGGGCGAGAGAGATAAGTAGCCAACTGCTTAGCTTGGCGGAGATGAAAAAATGCCGCCTTTGTTATAGCTGTAATCTGCGCCTCCATAGAGAGGGAGGTATCGAAGATTACACCCAAACTCTTAACGGACGATGCTGGCACTAATTGCACCCCCGCAAGAGATGGGAGTTGCCCCCTCAATCCCATATCGCTCCGTCCCAGCCAGAGGACCTCTGTCTTCGAAGGATTTAACTTCGACCGGCTCCCACGTAACCATTCAGCCACAGCTTCCAGACATCTGGTCAGTGTGTCTGGGGCCGAGTCAGGATGGCCATCCATCAACAGATAGAGTTGGGTGTCATCGGCATACTGATGGCAACCCAGCCCAAAACTCTGGACAAGCTGGGCGAGGGGGCGCATAAAGATGTTAAAAAGCATCAGGGAGAGAATTGCACCCTGAGGCACTCCACACACCAAGGAGTGGCGCGATGACAATTCCCCCACCAAGCGCCACCCTCTGTCCCCGACCAGAGTGAAACTGTAGCACCCTGCTTGTGGTTAACGCTTAGCTGGAATGAAATATTCAACGCAGCAATAGAGAAATTAAAATAATAATTTATTTGTCAGACAAATAAATGAGAGGCACAGTGGTATGGTTACCAAGCTCTGGCCTGGCCTCCTGCCATTCTGGCCAGCACTTATATTTCCTTAATCCAGCCCCCTTGCTCCTCCTTTGGCTGCCTCTGTCCAATCAGCCTGGTTGAAATTCCTATTGGCTGTTTGCTAGAACCAATCACAAAAGATACACCCATTTCCTTCTGTCCTTTTATGGGACACAAAGAGCTATATATTCTTATATCTATAAATGACAAATAAGTAGTAATATATCTTACATGTGTCTCAACAAGGAATCTTAATTACCAGCTCACCTCTTGCCCTCCTTGCCCTATTGCCTTCCAAAACAGATGGTTAATCTTAAATTTTTATCTTCAAGGATCTTGAGTTCACATCAACATTGAAAGATCTCCTTCATTTGAAGGTGTCTAAACAAAAAGGCCTGACAACCATATATCAGGAGTGCTCGATGGCGTCTCCTGTCTGGCAGGAGGCTGGGCTCATTTGCCCCTCTGGTCTCCTATTGCAATATGACTCTATGAAATAAGAATCTAGCATTTCTTAAATCCTTTGCATAATTACATTTAAGCTAATATATTTAATACATTATCATAGGTAGCCTTTTAAAAGAATTAAACCTTCTCAAAGTGAAAAGGAAGGAACAGTTTCCAGCCTCAAAATAAAAATAGAAAGAAGCTTTTTCTTCTCCAGCCAAGCCAGTTGCCTTTTTCACTGCTCTTGGCCTTTTTAACCTTAGGAAGAAGATATGGCTCATTTTACTATTTACCAACCCTTAATTTGTAGGGTCAGTGTAACCTTGGCTCTCAGCCTGTAATTCCCTTTTTACGACTTTGAGAATTGTTTTCTGCTATAAATCAGGGGGCCCCCTTGTCTTAGGAGGAAAAACATCTTGCCAAGGTTTTTTAGTCTTCTGCCTGGCATGAAACATTTGAAAATCTTTAAGCTCATTTTAAGATACAGGCCCTGATCGAAATATATAAGCTCTGATAAAAATGCAGGCTTATGATTAGATGCCTCAAAACGAGCGCAGCCATTGAAGGACTGTGCCCTGGATCCCCACGTCATCCATCCCCACGACTCCTGACTCACTGCAGGGGCAGCTGCAGGGCCGGGCCACCCCTCCTCTGAAAGGTGCCATCGATGAAGACGCCCATGTTCATATCCATGGCGCCCTGCGACAAGTTGCATCTGATCGTCACCGTTGCCTGGTGCATCACAAACTCCACGTTGCAGCCCTGCAGGTGTGCCAGAGCCGACGGCACAGCCAGGGGTGAGGCGGGTGCCCCGAGAGGTGGCGGTGAGGGTGTGGCATGCTGCAGCACCAGCAAGGCCCTTGCGCTGGGCTCATCCTCACCTGCAGCTGCAGCCATCTTCCCAGCGCAGCAGGCGGTTGCGGCCGAGGCAGACAGGCAGGAGCAGCCGCCGACTACATACCGCCATCCTCCGGAGCGGGAAGGCAGGTGGGCATGAAGGGAGAGGCCTGGGCTGCCCAGACTGCACACTCACAGGCAGGTGAAGAGGCCGTTAGTGGGAGACAGGGCACATGGGGTCTGGGGTGCACGAAGCGCCTCTCTCCTCCGCAATCCCCTCTTTCCCTAACTGCCTCCTCCTCTTCCAAAGACATGACAACTCATCTTCCTCTCCCGACCTCAGGTGGGCCAGGTTCAGGACCCCGGCAGGCTGGATCCAGCCCACGGACCGTAGTTTGAGGACTCTTGCCTTAAAGGATGATTTGCATCACAGGCTTGAGAAACACCCTGCTGTTAGATTGCATGTTCAGTAAATCGATGCCAGGTGGTCGAGAAATAGTGTTTAGTTCGGACTCATTTAACTTGCCTATTTAATTTTGTTACCTTCTCTATAACGACTAGATTCCAGATCCTGTTCCAGCAGCCTTTCAGGGTGAAGTGAGAGTGTAATCCCCAACATTGTGCTAGTTCCAATCTGGCCACCTCCACTAGATGTGGAATTGAATCCTTACACGTGGCATTAAACACCAACCCACCTTCATGCAGGGCACTCGGTTCTTTAAAAATGGAGCACCTGCACATCCAAAGCCACATTCCAGTTCTTCACATATGATGCTAAATAAACACAGAGGTTCAGGGCTCCCCCCTTTTTTATCAAGGCTCAGCTCTAGTTATTTGTCTCCAATAGCAAGTTCTGAGACCTCTCATTCTAGAAACCAGGCAACTTAAGACTGGGGGAGCTGGGGGGAGCTGCTTCACATGTTCTCTCTTATCTACTTGGAACATATTCTTTGTATGAAATAAGGTGCATTTGGTGTGAATTGGATCACATGGGAAGTAGATGAAAGGCCCATTTTGGTCCAGCACCCTGTTCTCACAGTGGCCAACCAGATGCCTAATGGGAAACCAGCTAGAAGGAACTGAGCTCCACAGCAGTCTTCCATGCATACAGATCCCAGCACCTGGTGTTCAGAGGCATAATGCCTCCAAACACTGGGAAAGGGCACGTTCACACATAGGTGTGCAAACACTTCACTTGCTATTTGGGAAAAGTCATAGCTCACTGGCAGGGTATATGCTTTGCATGCAGAAGGTATTGCTAATACCTTGCATTGCAGATCTTGCCCCTAGCAGGTGGCTAGACTAAACCTTGGAGATCCCTTCCGGTGTTATATTTCTCTCAATTAAAAATATTTGCATGTGATAGTTGTCAGTCCAATTGTGTGGGGGAAGGTGTGAACCCTGAGCCCTCTAGTTCATTTCACATTCATTCTGTGCCTGCTGCAATTCACTGGTCAACAACAAATTTGTTGTCTGCGTTTTTTCAGATGATTTAGGATGAATCTGATGCACTGAATCCAAAAATCACATTGGTTTTGCTCAATCAGGTCAAGTTTTTGAGCTATGGCCACATGTCATTTTTTTTACGTTTTTGTTCACATGTACGCTTGTGTGGAGCATTTTAGAAGAAGTTGGTGGGGGTAAAATGCCATGTCGAATAATTGCTTTGATTGGAAATGATTATTTTAATGACAATAAGTATTCCGGTCCGATAGTTCTGGGTGATTATGTCGAAAAGGGATCAGTTTGAAGTCATAAAACCTCAAAATCTTCCATAAATTGGTGCGGCAAAGCATAAAGTTGTGGGATCAAAACTAAGTTAATGGGGCAGCCGCCCCACAAAGTGTAGAGGAAACTCCACCCGCGCATGCGCCAACTTATGACTTATGGGTGGACCAATGGCAAGAGGAGTCTGAACTTTGGAATTCCCATGGTTTGGAGGGAGCCGACAAACCATGTCACTGACTGCTACTTCTGCGCTGTTGATGTGACTGGGATCAACAGAAAGAACCAGAGCAGCCTCAAGTATCCTGATCTTCAATCAGCACGTCGTCCTGTAGCTCATTGTGATGAAATTCCAGTGCCTATCTTCAGATAACTTCCTGACATTAGTGACGAAGATGCCTCCAGTGTTGAAGGACATGAAGAAGAAGAAGTGGTTCTTGAAGATGATGCTCCACATCCATTTTCCCAAAAGGAGTTGAATGATCTAGTTCGCGACCTCAGCTTGTCAAAGGACTCTGCCGAACTGTTGGCATCCAGATTGAAGGAAAAAACCCTCCTCTCTGACAGTGCTCGCATCAGCTTCTTCCGCAACAGGCATCAAGAGTACCTCCGTTTTTTCTCGGAAGAGAAGGACTTGGTGTACTGTGCAGATATTACGCAGCTTCTGCTCAAGCTTGGAGTGCCACAGTACGAACCCAAAGATTGGAGACTGTTCATTGACAGCAGCAAGCGATCACTGAAATGTGTTCTGCTACACAACGGCAACTAGTTTGCTTCTATACCCCTGGCTCACTCGACTACACTGAAGGAAAACTATGAAGCGGTGAAGTATGTGCTGGAGAAAATTGGTTATGATCAGCATAAGTGGTTTATTTGTGTTGACCTGAAGATGGTGAACTTTTTGTTGGGACAACAGTCTGGCTTCACCAAGTACCCATGTTTTCTGTGCATGTGGGATAGTAGGGACCGTGCTCAGCATTACACGAAGGAGGACTGGCCTGTGCGGGAGGAATTGATGCCTTGCAAAGAAAGGAACGTCATCAACGACCCTCTGGTGGACAGAGACAGAATACTCTTCCCACCGCTGCACATGAAACTCGGCTTAATCAAGCAGTTCACCAAGGCTCTGGACAAGGATGGTGACTGCTTCGCTTACTTGTTCCAGGCTTTTCCAGGATTGACCATGGAGAAGTTGAAAGCTGGCATCTTTGACGGTCCTCAGATCCGTCAGCTCACCAGAGATCCAGAGTTCGGAAACTCAATGAACGAAGTGGAAATGGAAGCGTGGAAGGCATTTGTTCTGGTAGTGAAGAACTTTCTGGGCAACAATAAGGCCAGAAACTATGCAGAACTTGTCAACAACATGCTGACTGCTTTCAGAAACCTGGGCTGCAACATGAGCGTCAAGATGCACTACCTATTTTCACAACTGGACCAGTTTCCTGAAAACCTGGGTTCAATGAGTGACGGGCAGGGGGAGAGATTCCATCAGGACAGGAAAGAGATGGCGACCAGGTATCAGGGTCGCTGGGATGCAGTCATAATGGCTGACTACTGTTGGACTCTGAAGAGAGACCTCCCTGCCGCTGAGCATTCCAGGAGTTCCAAGAAACAGAAGTTCAAGCCCTGAAGTTTGAAAAATGGTGAAGCAACATGCAATTTACGTGTACTTACCTTTATCAATGCCCACCATTCAGTTTACAGTAATCAATGTTTTTTTTTTTTTGTTGTTGTTTTTTAAATTTTATTTTCAATGCAGAATCATAACAAAAATTACAAACCTTGAATCCAAAATAGTACTATACAGACAAAAATCCCCGGCACATATAAAAATAAAAAAGAAGAAAACAAAAACAAAAAACAAAAAACAAAAAGAAAAAAAAGGGGGGCAAAGGAAACAAAACTAAACTAGACAAAAACGAAAAAACACACATCTACAAAGCAAAACCATATCATTACATACATAAACACAAATTGACTTCCTTCCTTTGTTCTAAGACCTCCAAAAAATTTACTCTTACTGTATTGTTGTGTCTAATTAGATTACTTCCATCTTTGTGCTTTTTTTACATCATTTTTCTTGTTCTTTAACCCTGTAAAGCATCATTCATTACATACCAATATACTAACTCCAGAACAATGTTTTTTCATATACTCTTTAGCACAACCCCATTCTTTTAATAATTTCTGGTCCGATTGTCCCCTTATGTAAGCTGTGAGTCTTGCCAGATTTATGTATTCACAAAATTTAATTTGCCAATCTTTCACTGATGGAATTTTTCTGCCTTTCCAGTTTTTAGCTATAAGCATCCTGGCAGCTGTTGTTGCATAAAGGAATACTTTCCTTTGATTTTCGGGGATATCATTTGTAATTAAACCTAAAAGGAATGCCTCCAGTTTTTTACTAAAAGATATTTTAAACATCTTTTTGAGTTCTTCATAGATTTCATTCCAGAATTGTTTAATAGGTCGGCATTCCCACCACATGTGGAACATTGTTCCTATTTCTTTTTTACATCTCCAACAGGTATTCGATTTTAATTTGTAAATTTTAGCCAATTTTACTGGAGTTAAGTACCATTGGTACACCATTTTCATAAAATTTTCTCTTATTGTATAACATGCCGTGAATTTGATGTCATATTTCCATAATTTCTCCCATTGGTCCAGCCGAATTACATTTCCTATATCACATGCCCATTTGATCATAACTTCTTTTACTTCTTCATCCTTTAATTCCCATTCTAATAATAAATTATACATTCTGGATATATATTTTTCTGAGTTTTGTAATAATACTTTTTGTAATTTTGATTGTTCTTTTTCAAATCCTATTACTTTATCCTGGTTGAATATTTGTGCAATTTGGTGATATTGTAACCATGTGGTACAGTATTGGGTCACCTCATCGTATGGTCTTAGTTTTAATTGACCCTGTTCTTCCTTTAGGAGCTGCTGGTAAGTTGCCATTCTTCCTATAGTATTTTTCTTTTTAACTGATATTACTTCTAGCGGTGAGACCCACCATGGGGTTTTTGGTTCTAACCACCTTCTATGTCTCACCCAGACCTTGTATAATGCATTTCTAATTACGTGGCTTAGAAATTCTTTATGGACTGCCACTTTGTTATAAATTAGATAGGCATGCCAACCATATCTGTTGTTCCATCCCTCCAAATCCAAAATGTCGCTGTTATCCAATTTGATCCAATCCTTGATCCAAGTAAAGCATGCTGCATTGTATATAGTCTCAGGTCTGGGAGTCCAAAACCTCCCTGCTCTTTTATGTCAGTTAATAATTTATGTTTGATCCGTGGCTTTTTGCCTTGCCATATAAACTTTGTTAGGTCCATTTTCCATTTTTTAAAACAATCATCTTTACCTATTATGGGAATCATTTGAAAAAGGAACAGAAGTTTTGGTAAGATATTCATTTTAATAGCCGAAATTCTACCCCAGAGTGTTAATTTCAGTCTTGTCCAAGTTTCCATTTCTCTTTTTGTTTCTTCCCAAATTTTTTTGTAATTATCTTCAAACAAATTTATATTTTTCATTGTTATTTGTATACCTAAATATTTCACTTTTTTTTACAATTTGTAATCCAAATTTTTCTACCAGTTCCTTTTTCTCTTGATCTCCCATATTTTTTACCATTAGTTTCGTTTTTTCTTTATTCAAAGCAAAACCTGATACCCATCCAGTTTTCAATTTTTTCTAGAGCCTTTGCTATGCTTTCCTTTGGATTTTCCACCATTAAAACTAAATCATCTGCAAATGCCCTTATTTTGTATATTTTCTCCCCTAGGGATATTCCATTTATTTCTTGATCCAATCTGATTTCTTGATTTAATATTTCCAAAACCAAAATGAATAACAAAGGTGAAAGTGGGCACCCTTGCCTGGTGCCCTTCTGTATTTTAAAATAATCAGTTGTGTCGTTATTTATTATTATATTTGCTTCTTGTTGTTCATAAATTGCTTTTAACCCTCTTGTGATTTGGTCTCCCATGTCCATCTGGTCTAATAATATTTTTAGAAATTTCCATGATACTTTGTCAAACGCCTTTTCCGCGTCCACAAAAACAAAGGCTACCTTCTTACTTGGTTTCATGTCTAAATACTCGATCGTATCGATCACTGTTCTTATATTGTCACTCATTTTCCTGCCCGGCAAGAACCCTGCCTGCTCTTTATTTGTACATTCCTGCAAAACTGTCTTTAATCTTGTTGCCAATATTTGTGCATAGATCTTGTAATCATTGTTTAGTAATGATATTGGTCTATAATTAGTTATAAACTCTTTATTTCGTCCTTGTTTTGGGATTATTACTATGTGCGCCTGTTTCCAGGTGTTGGGAATCTTCCCGTCTTCTAATATTCTATTTAAGAGTGTCTTCATAGGTGATAATAATGGTTCCTCTAATTTTTTGTAATGTATTGCGGTAAGACCATCTGGGCCTGGGGATTTTCCCAGTTTCATCTTAATTATCGCTTGATGAAGCTCTGTCACGGTTATTGGGGAGTTTAGCTCTTGAATCTTTTCTTTCTTAATTTTAGGTATGTCCTTTCCACATAAATACTCTTTTATTTCAACCTCTGTCTCATTTCCTGCTTTATATAACTTATTATAATATTTTGTAAAACACTTTTTAATTTCCTCAGGGTTGTCTAAAGTTCTCCCCTCTTCCACTATTTTATCAATCAGTTTTTCCTTTTGTCTCTTTTTCAGTTGCCAGGCTAGCATCTTTCCGGGTTTATTTGCAAATTCGAACGACCTTTGTTTCATCCATTTAATATTATCCTCAATTTCACTATTTAATATTGCTGAAGCCTGAGTTTGTAATATTTTTAGTTTTTGGTTTATTAATTCATTTTTTGGTTGATTTGCTAATAATTTTTCATTTATTCCTATTTCCTTCCTTATTTGTTCCAGTTTTTGCTCTCTGTTTCTTTTCCTTATTGCGCTTTGTTGTATGTAAAAGCCTCTTATGAAAGCTTTACTTGCATCCCATATTGTCCTGAGGTCTGTATCCTGTTCTTTATTTAATTCAAAAAATTATTTCAATAGTTCTTGCGCTTTTTTTACAATCTTTTCGTCATTTAATAATCTTTCATTAAGTCTCCATCTTTTATTAGTTTTCTTGTGTTCCTTTAATTCTAATGTGACTGGGTTATGATCTGTAATAATTTTGGTCTGTATTTCTGCTTTTTTAATTTTAGTTGTTAAGTTATTTGATACCCATATGCTGTCAATTCTGCCCGCTGATTTTTTAACTTCCGAGAAATGTGTATACTGTCTATCTCCTGGATTTTTATATCTCCATGTATCAATCAAATTTAAGTTTTCTACCATCTGAAAGAAGGTGTCTGGGAGTCTGCCTTTTTTAGATTTTCTTTCTCTCTCTGTCCTATCTAATTCTATTGATGTGACACCATTTAGGTCTCCCATCAAAATAATTTCCTCTTTTATAAATTCCAGTAAATTAGCTTCTACTTTTCTGAAAAATTCTGTTTTGTTACCATTCGGTGCATAAACTCCTACTATAATTAAATGCTCTTTACCTTTTGTTATTTTTACCCCTAGTATTCTACCCTCATCATCCTTGAAGATTTTTTTTGCGTCTAGTTTAGGGTTCACATAGATCACAATTCCCCTTTTCTTTTTTACATCTGAGGATATAAATTCTTGACCCAATCTCTTATTTTCTAAAACCCTTCTATGGTTTCTAGTCACGTGGGTCTCCTGCAAGCATATAATATCCCATTGTTCTTTCTTCAATACATGTTCTATTTTATTTCTCTTCCTCTTATCATTTAGACCGTTAACATTCCAAGATATAATTTTTAGATTCATTAATTTTTATTTATTATCTACAGTAGTTTCGTTGAGTAGGTAAAGAAAAAGAAAGAAAAAAAGAGAGAAAAAACTCAGAAATTTTAGGATTTTGATAATCTGCTTCTTCCAATCTCTCCCCCCCCCCTCCTTAATACGCGCTTGTCTCTCTATGCTTCTTGTGATGTCTGCGTTGTTTCCTCTCGCTCCAATGTTGGCTCTCCAGTTAATTCTTTTTTGTACTTCCTCCAGAATTTTCCCAGCTCATCTACTGATCTAAAAGTTTTTCTTCTGTCCTTATATGTGAAGGTGATACCCTCAGGAAATTCCCACTGGAATCTAATCGAATTCTTCTTGAGTGCTTCTGTTACCGTCTTATAGTTCTGCCTTTTCTTCAGAATTCTTTTTGGAATTTCCTTGAATATTTTGATAGGCCTATCATCTATTACTAACTTCACTTGTCCTTTTTGATGTACCGTATTTTTCGCTCTATAACACGCACCAGACCATAACACGCACGTAGTTTTTAGAGGAGGAAAACAAGAAAAAAAATATTCTAAACGAAATAGTGGATATATGATTTTTGTGGTTCATGCTGTGGCCACAGGCATGTGATCTGACAGTGAGTTTGGAGTAGCCCAATGCAAAAATCCTGAGGATCCATGTGGATCCATGCTTTGTAACCACGGAGGAGGGAAGGAAGGGGAACCATGCATCCTCTGCTCACAACTGCAGCAGATCCCCACCGCTAACTGCAAGCATTCGCTCCATAACACGCACAGACATTTCCCCTTACTTTCTAGGAGGGAAAAAGTGAGTGTTATGGTGCAAAAAAACGGTAATATTTTGTCCTTTAAAAGTCTTGAGTTGAAAAAAATTAAGCAATCTCCTGGCCCTTTATAAGTGTCCGATCTTTCTGATTTGATCCTGAAAATTTTATCAATATCCAATAGCATCTCTTCTACCTCTACTCCCAACCAGTTTGCAATCTCCTGTGATAGTTTCTCTTGAATTTGTTCATCATGAGTTTGTGGGACGCCTCGGAAGCGAAGAACCATCTCCTTCTGACGCATCTCCATCAATGATATATCATCTAGCAGCTCTTCATGGGCTCTCTTTAGGTCGTTTATTTCTTCCTTCGTTGAGTCTTGTGATTTTTTAATGTCCTTATTTTCCATTTGCAATTTCTTCGTCATTTCCTCTTGTTTGGTAGATTTACTCTTAAGTTCTTGTACAGATTTATCCAGTTCTTTATTTTTAAGTGAGAGGTCACTTATTTGTGTTGTTAGGTCTATTATTAGCTTTGAGTTTTGTTGGATGTTGCCAGTTAGTATGTCCAACTTATCATTTAGGCTCTTTTCCATCCCCATTATAAGGTCTTTTATGTCAGCATTGGGGTCTGTTTCAGCTGTTGATTGTCTTCTCACTTGTAGACCTGACCCAGATGTCAGTGTAGTTTGGTATTTTTTAGAACCCATATTTGTCATTCTTCCTTTTGGTTCTGATCTAGATATCTTTATTTCAAACCAAGAATATATATATTCCTAAACTTTGAAAATGCTCTGTTTATAGTCTATAATTTGGTCCTTTTACCTGATGGGATTGAGAGTCAGTTAAGATTCTGGTGGTTTTACCCTATGTTGTTATCAGTTCATCTCAAATATGTAAAAAATTTTTTAAAAAAAAAAGTAAAAAAAACACACCAAGTTTTAATAAAAAATTATTTAAGTATTTTTAATTACTTTGGCAATGATCAGAGAGAAAGGGAAAAAAAAACCTTCGCAGTACTTAACATCCGTCATAAGAACTTATTTTCTAGAAGCTGAACTTGGTATTTCAAATGTCCTTTCATGTATAGCTAGTTTTCTTTATGGTTGTACTTCAAGCCTGTGTCTTAGCAGCGTTTTTTAAATTATGGGAGTAATTTTATTTTCTGCCACTAGGTGCAATTTTCGAATTTACTTGTGAGGTGGTCCTTCTTGTTTTGTTTCTCTAGCCTCTCTTTGTTGCAGTGACTGTTTCCTCCACTATTCTTCTTCCGGCTTTTTCCCTTCTGAGGGCGGTGACTCATTCTTCCCCTCCCAGCGCCATTTTCGCCAGCTGCTTTCTTCCCTATTCCAGTCTTTTCCTCCTTCTTTCTCTCCCTTTGTATATCTCTTCTTCTTCCCTTTCACTTCTTTATCTTAATCTTTATCTTCCCACCGCTGCCTGGTCTTCAAATCTTTTCTATTCCTTCTCTTTTTCCACTGAGTCCTCCACGTTTCTCCCCCTCCTTTTCCTTTTTCACTCACCCCATCATAAGTTATACAGAATAAGCCATCCATAAACTTTGCATGCAAAATGTCCTCTTTGCCTTTCCTGATGACACAGACGCTCCTCTTGAAGGAAATCTCAAAACCACGCCCAGTCAGCTGTGGGACACTGAGCAAATTGTCTGCAGCACCTGGAACAAAAAGTACATCTCTGATGGTAGTGTGCAGACTTGCAAGTTTCACAGTCCCTTTTCCTGCAATTTGCAACGTCCTTCCATCAGCCAGGTGGATCTCTCCGTCTTGAGGTGTTAAGGAGATAAACAGGTGCCGGTCTTTTGAAAGATGGCGCGTGCATCCCGAGTCAATAACAAATCTGGCCTTTGGAGCAGCTTTTCTGGCAAGCAAAACCTTGTTTTCCACCGGCGTGGGCTTTTGCAGCTTGCCCCCGTGCTCCTGGCCATCAGACTTGCCTTTAGCCTTTGGTGAAGCTGTGCCAGCAAACAAAGCCTAGTTTTCCACTGGCGTGGCCTCTTCACCCTCCCTCTGCTTCGGGCCATCTGCAGGCATCTTGCTCTGTTTACCTCTGGCCTTCCGGCCTCTGCAAAGGCGATGACCTTGGTTCCCACGAGAAACAGAGCTCTCAGCTGCTGACTCCTTGGCTCCCCCTGGAGGCTGGAATTCTGCCTGGGATGACATCACAGTCAGCTCCCCCTGCAGCTTGCAACCGGTGCCCTCAGCATCCCTGCTTTCACTCGCATTCTGGGAAACAGCCAGGACCTCCGATGCAGTCAAACTCTGGGCTGGGACGACAGGCAGATGAGCTACTTTCAAAGCATTCCACATCTGACGTGCAGTCGTGTTGCCAGCTAGCGTAGCAATTTCCTCCAGAGAGACGGACAAGACTATTATGTCTACGGCCCGTGAATCTTGGGCACTCCATCTATCTGTCAGAGGAACTGGAGGGGCCTCACACACAGTATGCCACACTCCAAATTGTCGCAGCAAGCTCTCACAGTACCTTGCCCAGGTCTGATAGTTGTGGCCATTTAGCTTTGGGCACTCAGCAGCTTCAGAGGCTTGGAAAAACTCCATTTCTGCTTTTTACTTGAGCCGTGAGCCTTTATGCCTTCAAAGACCTCTTATCTCGGCAGCACATAAATCACAAAGCCTGCTTGGCTCGGCTCCCAGGCCAGTTAGACCAGCCGGACATCAGAGACTTTTGCCGGCAAACAGAAAAGCCTTATTTCCTTTCGCTTTTCCAACACATACCTTAGCAGTCTGTCGCAGTCTTACTCTCCTGTAAGTGCCGTGAATCTGGGCCCGAAACCTGTTGTTGGGATACTGCCAGGGAGACAAAGGCCATCACTACCTCCACGCCGACTCCGGACTCCGGACGTCCATTGACCTCCCGTAGATACAGTATCAGCGATTAGTGACACGAGCTCCAGAAATAGATTGCCACATTCCTGGGCTGATGCACACTCTATCAGCAGAATTCACACAGCGAAAGTTGCACAGCAGGAGAGCATATTTACAAGTTTATTCAGCGTTGGTCAGAACAAAGAAAAACATGACCGCCTGCTAGCGTGTTCAGGCACCGAGAGAGAAACGAAAGCAATAGCAAACATAAACATCCTGTGAACAGGAAATACGCAGACTCTGACTCACACAGCCTGCTCCCTCTTAAGGTGGAACGGAAATATCCTAACAGGAACTACCCGCCACTGGTTTCACCAATGTATCTCTCTGGTTATCTGTTTTCCAAGGAATGAGAGCTTCTGCATTACCTTGGCTAGGGAATGTAGTGTTACACTCAGCAACTCCCAGTCGTGTCTTTGTCTCTGACTTAGACATACCTTTAACCTGGCTTGAGTAACACATGCAACAGCAAACAATAGTAACACATGCAACAGCAAACTCTTGAGAATACCTTTTGGGTGGTACGCCCTTTGTAACCCTCTCAGACCTGCGTATGAGGTGCTGATCCTGTCTGCTGTCTGGTTCATCCTCAGGACCTTTTGGAGAACCACGCCCAACAGTAAACAATGGTTCAGTCACTTCTAGCTCAGTCTTAACCTGTGTAGGTCTAGACATTGTGTGAGAACTCCTCTCAATGACTGTGTCAGCAGAACTCTCTGAGCTCTCTGTGTCACTTTCAGTTTCAGAATATTCATCTGAATTGTCATCAGTGGGAAATATGTGGAGAACCTCCCTCTCCTGTCTAGGTGTGCTCTCTAGAAACTTTGTGAGAATCACCTGACCAGATTCAGACAAAATTACTCTGTAGAGACCCTTTTCATAACCCACAAAAATGCCTTTTGCATTCTTAATTCCATCTGGAGTTTCTGAATTTACGTGAGATCCAAAAACCTTAAAATGTTTTACAGAAGGCTTCCTGTGGAATAGCTTCTCAAAAGGAGAACTTTCCATACCTTTTGAAACCTTTCTCACCCAAGTGTAACAAAATGAAGATAAAGATTCAGCCCAATATTCATGTGGCAAATGTGAACTCAGCAATTGTGCTTCCATGCCATTCTGCAATTCTTTGTTCACCTTTACACACATACTTTTGTTCCATGAAGCTTCTGAAATAGCAATCTTATGTTCTATCCCTTGTTTCTCAAGGAAATCTTGAAAATCCTGTGAAAGGAAAATTGGCTTTTCATCTGTGAAAAGATAATCAATATTAGCATCATGAACATTCTTAACCTTATCACAAAACTCTTTAAACCTTGCTAAGGTTTCTTTGTGTGATCCCAATACATAAATCCATACATATTGAGAGTAGTGATCAACAAATACAAGATAGTATTTTGCATTGCCTCTAGATGGTGCTAGAGGACCAATTACATCAGCATACACTCGCTGAAAAACACTGTTAATCTTAGGTGCCGTTTTATCCTTGGCTCCGTCTGATATACCTGCAAGAGAAAGCATTTTAGACTCACATGGGGTGCACATTTTGTAATCATTCTCATCAAAAGTCAACAGATACAGTCCGTCTTTCTCTCTGGCAGAAAGATACAGCTCTCCATCTTTAAAGATTTTGCAACTCTGCTTATCATAGGACAAATACCCCTTCCTCTTGGTTCATGTGGGAACCAACGACACTGCAAGCAATAGCCTCCAGAAGATTAAAAGAGACTACGAGGCTCTGGGCATGAAATTGAAGCAATTAAATGCACAAATTGTCATCTCGTCTGTCCTCCCAGTTGAACGACGTGGCCCAGGGAAAGAGGGAAAAATAGTGGAAGTGAACAGCTGGCTTCGCAAATGGTGTAAACAGGAACGGTTTGGATTATTAGATCACGGACTGCAGTTTCTTGAAGATGGGCTTCTGGCAAGCGATGGGCTGCACCTCACGACGGTTGGGAGGAATGTTTTTTGCCAAAAATCTCAGAAACCTCACCAGGAGGACTTTAAACTGACTAATGTGGGGGTACAACAGTCAAGAGTGGAAATTTTTAAAGACGTCCCGAAATATCTTTTGGATCTTAGGCCTAACTATGAAGATGTGGTTGCCCTGCTGAGAAGGAATAAAATCATCTTTAGGTGGGAGTTTCCCCAAGGTCTTATCCTTCAGCTTCAAAGGAAGGAAAATAAAAATAAGATCAGTAGAAGATAAAGTAACGTTTTTGTATAAATACGAAGAAGATATGCAGAAGGGACTTGGAAAAGAGCCAAGAGCATTGGATAGAAGATCACCAAATAGGGGAATATTGGATATATCAGCATTATCCTTTGGATTGGATCTCCCAGTGAACGTGTCACCACCACCAACAGAAGAAGAGCAAGCATTGGGTGCAGTTGGAGGAATATCAGCGTAACTACACGATGGCGTTGCAGGTTTCGAGCTGGAATGTGAATGGATTAAATTCTCTAGAAAAAAGGCAGAGAGTCTTTCATTTATTGAAAAAAGAACATTGGGACTTGATTTGTTTGCAAGAAACACATGTGATAAGGCTACACAGGAAGATATTGAGTAATAAAAGACTGGGCCAAGAATTTATCTCATCAGATAAAGTTAAAAAAAGAGGAGTGGTCCTTTATGCAAAGGAGAGCCTATCACCGAAATTCATATTTAAAGATGACCAAGGAAGATTTGTTGCAATTGAAATTCAATCACAAGGAGAGAAATTCTTGATTGTAGGTATTTATGCACCAAATGAAGGAAAATCGGAGTTCTTTGATCTTGATGGGAGATATGAATGGAGTGGTGTCTACAAATATGGACAAGGCACAGAGACAGGTAGTCACCAAAGATGGTGGACTACCAAAAACCTTTTTTGACATGACTGTAAATATGGATTTAGTTGACATTTGGAGAATGAAGAACCCTCTGGGAAGAGAGGGAACTTTTTCTCTGAGGCTAAAATGACATGGACAAGAATTGACCAAATCTGGGTAACCAGGGGATTGGCTCCGAAGATCAGCAAAGCGGAGATTTGCCCCAAAACTTGTTCTGACCATAATGCTGTGAAGATGGAAATGAAATTGACGCCAATTGGTTCCTTTAGATGGAGGATGAACGATACTTTGTTCAGGAATGAAGAGGTGACCAAGAAGGCCCAAAAAACTCTAAGAGACTATTTCGAGATAAATATGAATACTACAGTGGAAAAAAGAGTAATTTGGGATGCAAGTAAAGCAGTTATGAGAGGATTCTTAATACAACAGAATGCAATTAAGAAGAGAACTCAGAACGAAAAAAAGGATAAAATCCTGGGGAAAATAAAGGAAGGAGAGAAGAAACTGAGAGCAAAACCAAAGTCACAGGAGATCCGGAAAGAGATAAAGTTATACCAAGTACAATATACAAAGCTGATGAATCAGGAAATAGAATGGAAGATTAAACAGATGAGGCAAAAGTCATTTGAATCGGCAAATAAGTGTGGAAAATTGTTGGCCTGGCAAATGAAAAAAAGACAAAAACTCAATACTATTACGATTTTGAAGTGGAAGGAAAGAATATACAGAACCCAGTGGAGATCAGGAAGTGTTTTCAGAGGTATTTTAAACAACTTTATACACAGGAGACGCAGAAAGAAATGGACATTGATCGATTTTTGAAAATAAATGGACTACACAAAATCTCTCAGGAAAATCAGCTAATGTTGAATCACAAAATAACGGACCAGGAGGTGGAAGGGGCCATCCAGAACATGCAATTAGGTAAATCTCCAGGACCAGATGGTTTGACTTCAAAATATTACAGATCTTTGAAAGAATGGTTAATACAACCATTGAAGGAAGTCTGTAATGAAATATTGGAAGGGAGAAGGGCACCAGAGTCGTGGAAGGAAGCTTATATTACACTTATACCGAAAACAGAGACTGAAAAGACACAGCTCAAGAATTATCGCCCCATATCGCTGCTTAATGTAGATTACAAAATTTTTGCAGACATTTTGGCTAAAAGATTAAAAAAAAAATTATTATTTCCCAACACAAAAATACAATTATGCCAAATTTTCACAAATTTTCACAAATTTGATTCTTTTTAGACTTCCTTCGGCTTCTCTGACAATCATCCATAATTACTTCTCAGTTTACGCATTTCTCTGTTTATATTGCCGTTAAACTTCCCTCCCACTCCTATTTGTTTTTAACAATATATCTCTGCTTTCACAGTGCTTCTTGAAATCCCACCAGTGTTGTTTGCACATCACATGTTCTTTTCAGATATTCAACAAATTTCCCCCAGTCCTCGATGAACTTTTGGTCTTGAAGATATCTAATTTTTCCGGTTAATCTGTCCAATTCTGCATAGTCAGTCAGCTTCAGTCTCCAATCTTCTATTGTCGGTATCTCCTCTTGTTTCCATTTCTGGGCCAGTAGAATTCTTGCTGCTGTGGCTGCATATTGAAAAAGTTTACAGTCTTTTCTTCTAATTTCATTCCCTGTAATTCCTAAAAGAAAGATCTCTGGTTTCTTTACAAATGTATATTTTAACATCTTTTTCATTTCGTTATAGATCATCTCCCAGAAACCCTTCACTTTCTTACATTCCCACCACATATGATAAAACGTACCTTCTTTTTCTTTACATTTCCAACATTTGTTGCACGTCTTATACATTTTTGATAATTTTACCGGTGTAATATACCATCTGTAAAACATTTTCATGACGTTTTCTTTAAGTACTGTACATGCAGTAAATCTTAAATTCTCTTTCCACAGTTTTTCCCAGTCCTCAAACTGATTATAACCGAAATCTCTGGCCCATTGTATCATTACCGATTTGACTTCCTCATCTTTGGTATTCCATTCCAACAATATTTTATACATTTTTGACAAAATTTTACAATTATTATTTATCACATCTGTCTGAAACTTTGAGTCTTTTTCAACATAACCCCTTTCTTTAATATCTTTTTTAAACATTTCGTTAACCTGGAAATAGTGCAACCAATCATATACGTATTCTTTAACTTCTTCATAAGGTTTTAGTTTCCATTTTCCTCCTTCTTTAATTATCATTTCACCATATGTAATCCATTTACCTCTCATATTTACTTTCTTTACACTCATAACCTCTAATGGTGATAACCAGTGTGGAACTTTCGGTTCTAATAGGTTTTTATACCTATCCCATATTTCAATCAGTGAACTCCGGAATATGTGGTTCCCAAAGCCTTTATGGACTTTCTTCTTTTCGGCCCATAGATACGCGTGCCATCCAAATCTGTTATCAAAGCCCTCTAAGTCTAATAGTTCTTTATTCTCTAATTTTATCCACTCTCTCAACCAGCAAAGACATGCTGCTTCATAGTATAGTTTCAGATCTGGCAGGGCGAAGCTTCCTCTTTCCTTTGCATCTGTTAATAATTTATATTTAATTCTCGGCTTCTTGCCCTGCCAGATATATCTTGAAAACACTCTTTGCCACTCTCTAAAGATTGCTACCCCCTTTAATATGGGGATAGTTTGAAATAGAAATAACATCTTTGGAAGGACACTCATTTTTATCGTAGATATTCTACCCCAAAACGATAATTTCATTCTTCCCCACACTTCCAAGTCCCTCTTTATTCTGTTCCAAACCGGTGTATAATTATTTTGAAACAAGTCAATATTCTTAGGAGTTAACCAGATTCCTAAGTATTTAACTTTTTTCACCACCTCAATCTCTGTCCTTTGTTGCAATATTTCTATTGTACTTTGATCCATATTTTTTGTAATTATTTTAGTTTTTTTCTTATTTAGTCTAAACCCTGCCACACTTCCAAATTTCTCAATCTCATCCAAAACTTCTTTTACACTTTCTAAGGGTTCTTCAATCGTAATTACCAGATCATCAGCGAAGGCTTTTACTTTATATTCATTCTGACCAACTGTTACCCCTTTTATTAGTTCATTTTGTCTCATTGACCTCAGGAAAACCTCTAGGACCATTATAAATAGTAATGGCGAAAGTGGACACCCCTGTCTAGTTCCTTTTGTTATTTTTATATCTTCTGTAGTTACATTGTTTACAATTAGCTTTGCTTTCTGCTCTGAATAAATTGCCTTTATCCCATTAAAGAACTCAGTTCCCACATCCATAAACTCCAGGTTCTTCAGCATAAAATCCCAAGCAATATTGTCAAAGGCCTTTTCTGCATCTACAAATATTAATGTAGCTTGCTTCTCATTCCTTGCAGTCAGATATTCCAAAATATTAGTTATATTTCTTATATTATCTTTCATCTATCTTCCTGGAAGGAAACCTGCTTGATCTTCATGGATAATTTCTTTCAGTATTTTTTTCAATCTATTCGCTAAAATCCCTGCAAATATTTTGTAATCTGTATTAAGCAGTGAAATAGGCCTATAGTTTTTCACTTGTGTTAAGTCTGAGTCTTGTTTAGGGATCAATGTAATGAAAGCTTCTTTCCATGTTTCTGGGATGTCTCTTTCTTTTAGAATGTTATTCATTACTTCTTTCAATGGTTGCATCAAAACCTCTCTCATTTCTTTATAATATCTTGCTGTAAATCCATCTGGTCCTGGGGCTTTCCCTCTTTTCAATTCCTTTATAACATCTTTTATCTCCTCAATTCCTATTGGGGCATTCAGTTGGTCTCTCTTTTCTGTCGGGATCTTTTGCACCTTTTTTTCTTTCAAAAATCGTTCTATTTTCCTCATGTTGTTTCTTTCTCTGTTTTTATATAAATGTCTGTAAAAATCCAAGAATCCTTTTCTGATTCCCTTCGGGTTGTCTATCTCTTCTCCATTTACAATAATTTTATTAATCGTATTTTGTTCCTTTCTCTTTTTAATTTGCCAGGCAAGCCATTTGCCAGATTTGTTCGCAAATTCAAAGTTTTTTTGTCTTAGTCTTTGGATGTCCAGCTCTATTTCCTTATTTATGATCATTGCGAATTGTGTTTGCAAAAACTTGATCTCTTGTTTAATTTTTAGATTGTTTGGTTTTTTAATAAGTTTTTGTTCATTTTCCATTATCTGCTTTAGGATTTCTTTTTTCCCTTTTTCTCCACAAAATACTCAATTAATTTCTTTCTTGCTTTTTCTATGATTTTTTGATCATCTAAAAGACAGTCATTAATTCTCCATCTGAAAGATCTTTCTTCAAATCCTTTCAGTTCCATTTTTATTGGATTGTGATCCGAGATTGTTCTAGGTTGAATCTCAATTTGTAGGATTCTTGGGGTCAGTTCATTCGAGACCCATATTTGATCTATTCTTGACATTGACTGATTAGGTTCGGAAAAGTAAGTGAACTGTTTGTCCAATGGGTGTCTTAATCTCCAAATATCTATTAAATTGTGGTTTTTAACCATTGAAAAGAAAGTCTTAGGTAATTTTCCTTCTTTACTTATTCCATCTCTTAATCTGTCCATTTCCAGTGAAACCACTGCATTCATGTCTCCCATTATTATGATTTTCTGATCCATGTAATCAAATAATTTTTCTTCTAGTATTTTGTAAAAATCAGTCAGAGAGCCAGTGTGGTGCAGTGGTTAAGAGCGGTAGTCTTGTAATCTGGGGAACTGGGTTCGCGTCTCCGCTCCTCCACATGCAGCTGCTGGGTGACCTTGGGCCAGTCACACTTCTCTGAAGTCTCTCAGCCCCACTCACCTCACAGAGTGTTTGTTGTGGGGGAGGAAGGGAAAGGAGAATGTTAGCCGCTTTGAGACTCCTGAAGGGGAGTGAAAGGCGGGATATGAAATCCAAACTCTTCTTCTTCTTCTTCTTCTTCAGTCTTATTTCCATTAGGTGCATAGATCCCGACAATTGTCAAACTTTCGCCCTGCCATTTGATCTGTACTGCTATGATTCTTCCTTCTTCATCTTTGAAAATTTGTTGTGCTTCAATTTTGCTTTGAATGTATAAAACTACTCCTCTTTTCTTCTCTTTATCTGATGATATAAATTCATTCCCTAGCCTTTTATTAATCAAGATTTTCCTGTGTTTCTTTGCAACATGTGTCTCTTGTAAACATATAATGTCCAATTTCTTCTTTTTTAAAAATTGTTCAACCTTATTCCGTTTTTTTCCCTCATTCATCCCATTAATGTTCCAATTCCATAATTTTAGTGCCATATTGATTTCCAATTAAATAAATTTTATTTATTTTTAACTCTTTTATAATTTATCAATATCTTCTTCCTTTTCTTCTTCGTCTTCTGCCTTTCTCTCGTTCTCATCGTCTTCTTCCCCCGACTCTGATTCATCCTTGGCACCTGCTCCTTTAACTTCTTCAGCTTCCTCTTCTTCCGCCTTTAATTCCTTGTATCTTCTGAGAAATTTTCCTGTTTCTTCTGGGCTTGTTAGTCTGCGCTTCTTAGTTTTGTAAAAGAATGAAATTCCCTCTGGATATTCCCATCTAAATTCGATGTTGTTCTTCTTAAATACCTGCACCAATGGTTTATATGGGTCTCTTCGTTTCAGTAATCTTATTGGTATGTCTTTAAAGATGATTATGTAACTTCCGTCAATATATAATCTTTTCTCTCTATTTTTCTGTAATATCAGATTTCTCATTTCTCTATCCTTAAAAGTGATTAAACAATCTCCTGGAAATTTCTTTGTTACACGACCGCCAGATTCCTTTAGCGGAATACCCCTAGAGATTGAAGGCATAGGCGATGGCCACACCTAGCACTTTGACACACCACAACACATTATTCCAATGCCTAACCGCCACCCGAGCTAAAGGCTCGCCGCCTATACCTTCAAAGCTGCAATCAATCCCAGATGCTTTTGCTGACACTAGCTAACCAAATGTCGTTCCCCAGATCCGATAAGTGGATGCCGTCATTCCGGTATAAAGCTTGGTCGCTGATCCGGATACGGTCATGATAAATGACTCGGCCATACATAAAGCGCACCCAACGGGCTACTGCCCGATTTACGAGTTTCCTGGTTCTTTCAATGGCCATACAGCTTTGCGCACCGCGCCAAACAGTTCATTTCAAGAAGGAGGACCAGAACACCGTTGTTCTGGGACACAAGGCTGCAAATGCATTCAAGTCTCTTTTTATGCTCCACAACAAGTCCACACACCTTCTGTTAGCGAGGTGATTCTCCCCCAAATGAATTACAAGGATGTCGGGACGGCCGAACTTGGCTACTTTCTCCCACAGCAATGGCATAAGCTCCTCCCAACGCATGCCTCTTCTCGAAAACCAGGAAACTCGAACACCATGTGGAAGGCCAAGATTGTGTGCAAGGCCGCAGCTCACCGCTCGTACGCGGGCCCAATGAACTATACTGTGGCCGCAAATCCACACGCTTCTCCTGAGCATAGCTGGGGGTAAAAGACAGAAAAGAAAGGGCAGATAAGTAGGGTAAAGCTGCAGGTCGCATATTAGACTTATAAGCATTGGATTTCCACCAGCCCATTTCTTTGATCCTGTCCGCCGGTAGCCCCAGGTGCGCGGCCGTGGTTGCGGCGCCAGTCCTAAATGAGTGCGCAGCGTACTCCTGGGAGGATAGACCACAAGCCTCAATAGCCTTGCGAAGTACTCTGGTGAATTACAAGGGTGACCCATCTTCATGGACCAGAAACGGACCCGGGCCGGGCGGTCTGAGGTAGAGGTACCGCCTAGTGTCCTCTACCGGGCATGGGCCCTGCTGTGCCGACGCCGTGAGCTTAACTAGGACACCCTTACCAGCCTGATCAGTCTTGGACTGACGTATACGCACTGTCACGTTAGAATCGGACAACTGCACGTCCTCGCACAGGAGGCCGCGTGCTGAACCTCGTGCACTAACTTCAAACACCACCTCACCAACTCTAAGTGCGCCAAAAAGGCGATAGCATATGCTGCGGAAAAGAGACGTGCTTCGAACCTGGACCAGCAAATTGACCTGAGTTTTATGCGTATCTGTGATAACAACCCGTAAGAAATCGGCTTACGGCCCTCGGCCCTGTGAGGTTGTAACCTGCCCCAACCCTCAATGGCTCTACGGATCAAGAAGTCGCTACCCGGGTCATGAGCAAATGTAGCTTTTGAAAAGAAGCTGATGGCAGCTACGTGACTCTTTAAGGTTTTAGGAGCACGTCCCAGATCATCGAGATGGGAAAGGTACTGCAAGACATCGTCAGTGGTAGGAGGTACGTCATGTGAGAGCCCAGATAACCCAGACCTGAACCAAGGAAATCACACCAGGCCTTCTTGTAGGACCTGAGAGTGGAGGGTGCCACGGATGCCAATACTCCCTGTATCACTTTGCGTCTCCCACGTTCCACAGGTGCTCCGGAAAGGGTTCGGGCAACAGTTGTGCTCCAGGTGCAAGCAACCGGAAGCGAGGTATCGGAGGACGAACGCCCGCAGAAGGGAGGAGATCCTCTCAGACCGAGATGACTGCCTGGCTAGAATGTTCACGACCGCCAGGTTGTCGGTCCTGAAGCACACGCGGTGATCTCGAAAATCTTCCGTCCAGAAGAAAAGACAAAAACTAAACACTGTGACAAATCTTGAAGTAAATGGAAGAAATGTACAAAACCCACAGGAGATTAAAGACTGTTTCCAGAGATATTTCAAACAATTGTATGCACAAGGGCCACAGAACGAGACCAGGATTGATGAATTTTTAACAACAAATGGATTACAAAATATTTCACAAGAGAACAAACTAATATTGAATGGAAAAATTTCTGAACAGGAGGTTGAAGGTGCCATTAAGAATCTGCAACTTGGCAAGTCTCCAGGCCCAGACGGGCTTTCCTCCAAATATTATAAAGTGATGAAAGACTATTTAATTCAACCATTAATGGAGGTCTGCAACGAAATTATGGAGGGGAAAAGAGCGCCGGAGTCGTGGAAAGATGCTTATATCACTCTTATACCGAAAAATGAAGTGGAAAAGACACAGCTTAAGAACTACCACCCCATATCCCTACTTAACGTGGATTACAAAATTTTTGCAGACATTTTAGCTAAAAGATAAAAAAAAGTTTTGGCAGGAATTATACATAAAGATCAAGCAGGCTTTCTTCCAGGTAGACATATGTCAAATAACACAAGGAACTTAATTGATATTTTGGAAAAATTACAAGCTAATATCAATACAAAAGCAGTATTGATATTTATAGATGCTGAGAAAGCCTTTGATAACATCTCTTGGAGTTTTATGAAGAAAAATCTGCAAGGGATGGGGGTGGGAGAAAGGTTTGGAAACGGTATAGGGGCGATCTACTCGGAACAAAAGGCAAAGTTAATTGTGAACAATGCGGTTACAGAAGAAGTTAAGATAGAGAAAGGGACACGACAAGGCTGCCCAATCTCCCCTCTACTTTTTATCTCAGTCCTGGAGATATTGCTGAATATGATTAGAAGGGACCAACAGATTCAGGGTATACAGGTCGGAGTGAAACATTATAAACTAAAAGCCTATGCAGATGACCTAGTTTTGACTTTACAGGAGCCAATCCCTAGTACTAGAAGAGCTTTGGAACTAATACAAGAGTTTGGTCAGGTGGCAGGGTTTAAACTTAACAAATTAAAAACTATGGTCTTAGAGAAGAATTTAACACAAATGGAGAAAGACAGGTTTCAGAGAGAAACAGGTTTAACAGTAGTGAAAAAAACAAAATACCTAGGGGTGAACATGACTTCAAAGAATGTTAACTTATTTAAAGACAATTATGAAAAATGTTGGTCTGAAGTGAAAAAAGATCTTGAGATATGGACAAATTTAAAGTTATCCTTACTGGGTAGAATAGCAGTTATCAAAATGAATGTATTGCCAAGACTATTGTTTTTGTTTCAATCGTTACAGATAATTGACAAGATGGACTGTTTCAAGAAGTGGCAAAAAGAAATTTCTAGATTTGTCTGGCAGGGCAAAAAGCCCAGGATCAAATACAAAATTCTTACTGATGTGAAAGAGAGGGGGGGGGGGTTTGCCCTGCCGGACTTTAAACTATATTATGAGGCGGCAGCTTTTTGCTGGCTGAAGGAATGGCTACTTCTTGAGAACACAGACATTCTTGATCTGGAAGGATATGATAATGCTTTCGGATGGCATGCATATTTGTGGTATGGTAAGGATAAAGTACAAAGGTCGTTCAAAAACCATATTGTCAGAAAAGCGTTGTTTAATGTCTGGGTCAGATATAAAGATCTTTTGGAGAATAAAACCCCAAGGTGGCTTTCTCCAATGGAGGCTAAGGCCTTGAAAAAACTTAACATGGAAACTAACTGGCCAAAATACTGGGAAATTCTGGAGCAAGAGGGAGATAAATTGAAATTGCAGAGCTATGAGAAACTTAAAGATAAGGTGCGTGATTGGTTACATTATTTTCAAGTAAGAGAGGCCTATAATTTGGACAGGAAAATTGGCTTCCAGGTGGAAAAATCGAAGCTAGAAACAGAATTGTTAGAACCCAGTGTCAAGGTATTGTCGAGAATGTATAACTTGCTGCTGAAATGGAATACTGAGGATGAAAGGGTTAAATCCGCTATGATAAAATGGGCACAAGATATTGGTCATAACATCATGTTCGCTGACTGGGAACGGTTGTGGACCACCGGTTTGAAATTTACGGCATGTAGTGCCATAAGAGAGAATATTATGAAAATGATATACAGGTGGTACATGATCCCAGTCAAGCTAGCAAAAATCTATCATCTGCCTGATAACAAATGTTGGAAATGTAAAGAAACGGAAGGAACTTTCTTTCACCTTTGGTGGGCCTGCCCGAGGATTAAGGCTTTCTGGGAAATGATATATAATGAACTGAAAAAAGTATTTAAATATACTTTTCTAAAGAAACCAGAGGCCTTTCTTCTGGGTATGGTTGGCCAATTGGTGTCAAACAAGGATAGAACTTTTTTTATGTATGCTACAGCAGCAGCAAGAATACTCATCGCAAAACACTGGAAGACACAAGATCTACCCACCTTGGAAGAGTGGCAGACACAAGTAATAGACTATATGGAACTGGCAGAAATGACCGGCAGAATCCGAGATCAAGGAGAAGAGTTGGTGGAAGAAGATTGGAAGAAGTTTAAAGTTTATCTACAAAATTATTGTAAAATCTATGAGTGCTAAGGGCAGTGTAAATGAAATGATGGGGTTCTAGCGATTAAGATAAGTAAGAGTACAAAGGGAAAGATAAAGGATAAAATGAATATGAATGAGCTTGCTGAAAAAACTCTTAAAGTGGAATACAAGAAGGGAAGGTGGGAGGAAGTAAGGAAAATAAGGTTTTGAAGACTATTAAAATGAACCAGAGTTTTCTTTTTAATTTTTTTATTACTAGGTTGAATCTTTTTATGTTTTCTTTTTTTCTCTCTCTTTATGTTTTTTGATGTTGTTTGTATTTTTGATGTTTGTTGTTTGTTGTCTTTTTACCTTTTGTAAAACTTAATAAATATCATTTAAAAAAAAAGAAAAGAAAATCTTCCGTCCAGATGTGAACGGCCACCACTATTGGAAAGAACTCAAGAAAGGTGAGATCCCGCGTGATGGCCTGACCTTGCCTTGCCGTCGGCCATCGTAGTGCACACCAGCGCCCATTGAAGTACAAGCCAAAGCCTAAGGACCCAGCCGCGTCCGATTGGACCTGGAAGTCTGATGACAGATTCAAGACATCCTGCCATAGAGATACCCCATTGTAGATCTCCAGAAAAGTCGTCCATACCTCCAGATCTGCCTTGACCGACCTGGGGAGGCGGACCCTGTGGTGCGGGTGTCTAAGACCAACTGACAGCCTGGCTAGGCGGGCACAGAAGGCGCATTGGAGTGGACCAGAAATCAGAGGCCAAATTAAGGATTTCCAGCCATAGGGAGACTCCGTTGTAGTGTTCCAGACATCTGATCCCCATCTCGAAATCCGCCTTGACCGACTTGAGAAGTCTTACTCTATGGTGCGGATGCTTGAGGCCCGCTGACAACCTGGCTAAGCGGGAGCGAAATGGGCGGCCTGGTGAAACTACTCTACATGCGAAGTTGAAATGATCTAGCAAGGACTGGACCTGTCTAAGAGCGACTTTATTATTATTATTATTATTATTATTATTATTATTATTATTATTATTTCGGGAAGGGTTTGACGAATTGCTTCCTTAAGGGCAACTATTTTCCCCACTGGCAGGCGGGCGGATTGAGCTGCTGTATCAAGCTCTATACCCAGGCAAGTAAGATGCGTTGAGGGTCCGCCTTATCTGCTGTGAGGGGAACTCCCAGCTCCTGGGCCAAAGCTGAAAAGGCCTCCAGAAGGGAGGCACACTCGCCAGTATTGGGCTTCCCAACGAGTAGAAAGTCACCGAGGTAACGTGTCACCCCAGGTGAGTTGGTTCTGTAGCGCAAGGCCCAGTCCCAACAAGTGCTAAATGTCTCAAAGGCCGAGCCGGCTGCAGAACAACCCATTGGCATAGCCTTGACAATGTAATATTTCCCTTGAAATTTGAATCCCAGCAAATGATAGTCATTGGGATGAACTGGCAATAGACAGAAGGCTGACTCTATGTCACATTTTGCCAAGAGTGCCTTGTAACCAAAATTCTGGATAAGTCTTAGTGCCTGATCGAAGAATTCAATCAAAGAATGCGGAGAGGAGGGAGCTGGATCAGGGAAAATGCTAGACCCGGAGGGTCCCTATCGTCTGTTCCCTGCTGCGGGGGCTTCTCTGGCACTGGAACCCCGCCTTCCCGAAAGGGCTGCTTCCTTCTGTAACACGCTACGGCTGGGAGTACCCCTGCACACCTCTCGCACTCGTGCAGATACCTACAAGACTGCCTTTGGCATGACCCCTTATTGAATTCCCAACATACCTTGCGCTTTGGCTCCCTTCTCAGGTCCGGCTTACCCGTGCGATAAGAATCTAATGGCTTCTTCTCAACATACGGGACGACCGCCACAGACCAGGTGCCATTTTCAATTTGATCCCAGCATGCTAGAGGGATCCTGGAAGCCTTCCTTCGGACTTTATAATAGCTAATGGTGGCGGCCACCCAGAAAGCGGACAGGCTGTTCTGACTCTTCATCCATGTCGCCCGCTTTTTACTTGCTCTTCTTACACACGTGCTTCTTCTTGGTGCGTCTTTTACCTGACGGTTTGTCCCCCCTCAGCTGTCTGAAGCTCCCCCTCCAGCTGCTGGGCTGCATATTCTGCAAAGAACCGAAAGAACTGGACGCAACAGGGTTATTGACACAGGCCGGCGGCCTCCGCACAGGCGACCCAATGCAGATTCTGAGGGCCAGAGGCCTAGTTTTCACTGCCGCAGTTACTGCCAGAGAGCTTGGGCCTGCGTCTGAAAACTGAGAAACGTTGAAGAGGGCGGCAGAGGTGCCTGGGAGGTCATCAACCTGGGTGAAAGGCAGGCTCTCCGGAACCACCTGGGAATCTAGTATCATATCGGGGTAGCAGCGGAGGGCATGGGGTTAGGGATTGCTCGAAAAAATGCTGCTCATAATCATCAATGAACGGTCTAAAGGCATTTAGGTAGTGTGAAATAGGTTTGGTGTTATTATCCTGTGCATGTGGCACCCATGCAGCCTGAGGTGTGAGCTGATTCCGCCGCAGAGCACTTCTTCTTAGGAGCCATGGGTAACGCGCTAAAGTTACTGCCACAAACACGTGCTACTGTTTACAAGCTGTTGTACAGGCACATGTTATAGATTCTGAAACGAATGTACTAATTAACGATTGATTTACTTATAATAAATAACGATTTTTCCAAGTATTTGGTTTATATATATATATATATATAAATATATATAAATATTAAAGATGCTTCCTACTTCATATTATAATATCTCATTCAATATGCAGGGGTCCCATACAGGGATCAAACCAGCAACCTAGGCATTATCAGCACTATGCTCGACCAGTTGAGCTTGACCAGTTGAGCTATTCAGGCTCTCTAGAATTGTGTGGGACCCCGAGGGTCATCCAGGCTCTCTAGAATTGTGTGGGACCCCAAGGGTCATTTAGTCCAACCCCTTCCAATGCAGGAATATGCAGTTGTTCCATACAGGGATCAAACCACCAACCTTGGCAACCTCATGCTCTAACCAATTGAGCTATCCAGGCTCTCCAGAATTGTGTGGGGCCCCATGGGTCATCTAGTCCAACCCTTTGCAATGCAGGAGTATGCAGTTGTTCCATACAGGGATCGAACCTGCAACCTAGGCATTATTTTCACCATGATCTAAGCAACTGAGGGCTCTGCAATATATGTCAATTATTTATTATAATTGTTATTTTTATTTTTTTTAATTAATTTTATTTGTCTGTTTATATATTTATCTTTAGATTTATTTATTTATTTAATTAATCAATTTAATCTTGGTATGTGATGCCATTCCACTTATTCTCTTTAATATATATATATATATATATATATATATAATTTTTTATTCATATATATATATATATATATATATATATATATAATGTTTTATTTATTATTATTATTAGTATTATTATTATTGTTATGATTCTATTATTATTTATCTATTATTTATCTATTTCTTGTTATTATTATTTATTATTATTGTTATTTATTAAAATCTAATCCAGTATTATTTGTTCAATCAATTACCACTGTAAGTAGAATTAATTACTGATACTATCAATTGTCTACCGTAAATGACGATGATATGAAATAATTATTCATCACTTGACTGTTCCGTTTGTATATGTCTATAAATTTATTTATTTGACACCAAACTAATGGGTCAGGTGGATAGACACATCTAAATATTTAAGACAATTGTATTATCACTGTGCAGTTAAATCAAATATATAATACCTTTATAAGATCATCAAATGCTAAACTATCCTTAATGAAGATATCCCTGTATCAGTAGCAATGTACCAAGCCTAAGTCCCAAGAGCTATGGTGCCACAGTGGCACAATACATAAATAAAATGATCAGCAGCTAAATAATGAAGTAAAGTGAGCAGCAGCTAGACACGTGGAGCTGCTCTCCTAAAACAGAGAAGCCACTCCCATTACAACAGTAAATTTCATGGAAACAATCTTAAGCATCCATTATTGAAACCAGGCTGCAAACTAGCAGCTCCCCACAGCTATACTTTACTATACAATAGGAAACAACACTCAGCAATCCTTTAGCTGCTGGCCTCTGGAGAACAATGGCCCTACTTATCTATGAAGAGTCCTGCCGGCCGGCAACAACAATGGCGTTACTATGGGAACACGATGAGTCACCAGGCAAGAAAGGCTTCTCTTTTTAAGGGGCAGCAGCAGGGGGGGGGGGAGGGGGAAGGAATTTCCAAGCACAGGGAAGGATTAAAACCCAAGAAATAAAGAAACACCAGGCGAGAATAGATTTACTTTATATGGGGTAACAGCGATGGCGTTTCCAGCAGAAAAGCACGAGGGAAGCCCCCAATAAATGTCCCCCAGCCTCCAGATGTTCCTGTTACGGCAAAAATCTGGGTGCGAGGCTGCTCTGCCACCCAGCTCATCGGACTAAGTCCGTGGGTCCCTGCGGAGGAAAATGAGCTCAGCCGGAGACAGGAGCAAGATGCGGAGATCCGAGTTTATTGGCCAACAGGTTCAAGATGAGATTGAACCGTGAGAAAGGGGTGACATGAGTTTTTGAAACTCCCTCCATGTCCCAGAATACAGTGCAAAACACGTCATGAATACATTAAAGAGAGGTTTGGTTACACAGATTACATCATGAATATATTAAAGGGAGGTTGGGTTACACAGATTAACATATGGAGGAGGGAGGGGGGAATATGCAGAGCTACACCGGATTAACATAAGGAGGAGGGAGGGGGGAATATGCAGAGCTGGAGATATGCACAGATAAACACTTCCTGGGGATGAGAAAACAATAGTCCCAAATATGCATAATCTGCCACCTGACATTGTCTGGAGGAAAGGCTGATCAGAGCAATTTGAAAGGATTAGGGTCTTGACACCTTGCTTGAGGGATTATGCTGGACAGGGGAGGTGTGATGGAGTCCTAGAGTAATTGAGCAAACTGGCACGCTGATTTTCTATGAATTTTATAGATTTTAGTCCCTTTTGACATTGACAAGTGGAATAAATGGATATATTGTAGCGAAGAAGAAGGTAAAGAAGACATGCCCCCCCCCTTTCCGTATCAGTCCCCCATTCGGAGATAGATTTGCATTAAAGTTCTGTAAGAACTTGCAAATCTTTTCTCCGCACCCTAAATCTCGGTGAAGGTAGGGGTGCCGTGTGAGTGGGAATAGGCCCTAATGGAAAAGGAGGTGGGTTGAGCAGGGCAACAAAGGAGGGAGCAACACGGACCAATACAATGTATGTTTATGTTATATAGATATGCACTAAATAATAACTTTGTATCTATCGTACTAGATGTGTGGGTTTGTGCAAACCTGAAGGGGACTTGCAAGCCATGCCTCTTAAGGTCATTTGCAAGTATAGTAGTGCAGATAGCTGGATATAGGATATCGCATAAAGGAACACCTGTTGTATTTTGTTCAGTAGTGGTCTATGCTTTACGTTTAGCAGGAAGGTCCACTATTGACTGGAAAAAAATGCAGTTTGCTTTGCCCCCCGCCATTTTGTGTTCTCAGGTGTCAAGGTAGCTCTTCTGTGGTCTCACGTGTCACAGTAGTGGCAATCCCTGGTGAATCCACTTAGGGCTTTCATATTAGCCATGTTGCCTGGCACCCATCACAGCTGGCAGGTTTGGACACGTCCTGAGGGAAATGTCTTTACCTTGGCCTTTCTATGGGGTTTTATTTTAGAGGCTCTGGTCTTGCAGTCATGGGAAGTTGCTCACTTGCACTTAAAAGGACCAAAAGCTAATTGCAGCCTGGATACACATGCCCAATTCACACTGGGTCCAATTTGAATTTATCTTGCCCCATGGTTCTTAACTCTTCAAACCAATCTGTTAAAAGAAAACCATTCTTAAAAGGGGCACTTGTCCAAATAAGTCAATTTAACTCTATAAGGGATCATTCCTGCTAAATCAAGGCATATACACCTTCCTGAAGCTTCTCCTTGGTAAAGCGAGTTTTAACACATTTTAAAATGGGTAGGGAAGGTTGGCAGTGTGCCAGGTGGGACAGCGAAATGTGGTTATCTAAACATTGAACTACACAATAGCCTGATCCATTAGAAAGCATAAAATGTATGAAAATCCTCCATTGGGGTATAAGGAATAAGGCAGTATACATTAAACATAAGACAATTACACACACACACACAAAAATTCCTCCCTTTGTGGAAATAACACTGTCAAACACATTTCAACATTCCTACATAATAACACATAATACACAACAAACTAATTAAATATCAGTTGAATATAAAAGTCAAAAATGTCCTTGCAATTCAACTCCTCCCCTCTTTGTCAGCCCCACTTCCCTTTTGAAAGAAATTGCTGTGGCCACTTTGTAAACTTTGGTGTCTGTTGTTGTTGCAGGTAATAAGTCTCGTGGTAGCGAAGCTTTTCATTGGATCTGTAGTAACACACTTGTAGAAGTGATATCCTGTAAGGACAGGGTGGACTTAAAAGACACAGTTAAAATAATAATAAAACACACACACAAACACACACACACAATGACCTATGAGGAACCAAAATAAATAAATGCTAAGACACAGAATTTTAAGAAATCTGAAGTAACAATGAAAATAAAAGAGTGTTTCTTGATGTGACAACATCGGCTAGAGTGTTAATAGCAAAATACTGGAAAATGACTTAATGGCAATGTAACTTTGTGCAAGTACCTTGAACTAGCCAAAATGACAGAATTAATAAGAAATGCTCAGGCAAAAGGTAAACAAATACCATTCCACAAACAATGTTTGGTTATGCTTCGATTAATTTCATAGACATCATGGAAAAACGGATTAAATAAATGGAAACAGATTATTTATAACTTTAAAAGTGTCAAAGACACAAAGGGATGGAAGTCACTAATACAGCAGGGATTTCACAGAACAGAAAGAAAGTTGTTGTGGGAGGAAAAAGGGACAAACACTTTGTTATCGGGGTTCACATATCCTGTTAAAAGGGAAAATTATTTCATGTGAGAAGCCTGTCAGGAAATGCTGTTCCTAAAATGCACACAAACAAAGTCTGTGACTTAAATCCCATTGAGGGGTGGAATGCTTTGATATTTACCTGTGAAAAGAATTTGGCATGTTAAGATTTCAAACTTGAGACACATTAAGGGTGATTTCTCTCAATGGTTCCAAGTTTTACATAAACCTCCTCTCCCCCCCCCCCACAGTTCCCCCTCCTTCCTCTCTCTCTCTCTCTCTCTCTCTCCTTTTCCTATTTTTTTTTTAGCTGATCTAGTCTCTGTGCATGTGTGGAGTTCATGTCTCAGCAAATCTTTTATACTATTGAAATGTTGCATCTTTTGGCAAAATTAGAATTTGAATAAGGGAAGGGTAAGGAGTAGATTTTAAAAGAGGGTTAGATTTAAAACAAAAAAGGGAAACTCAGCAATTGAAGTATTCACCAACAAAAGCTAGCAATTTCAGCCCAAGCAAAGCGACTGCTTCCTTTATGTACAGGAAAGGGCTAATATCCCTCTGGCCATTCGCGGAACCATGCCACGCCCTTATATATGGGACCTTTCCGTATCATTCCGAATAGAACTGACCACAACCGTCCTTCACAAATGCCTCTGTGGCTGCTTGCGGATAAGCAGTAGCAGCAAGCAGCTTATCAACAGCGCTCCCAATACTCTTTTATTCAGAGACGGAAGTGGCACCAGAAACACGTGGGGCTAACGCACGTGGGCAACAATAAATTGCGAGGCAAAAGAAAATTGGGTCCCACAAAGTAACGTTTAGCCAGTCCACCCCCGGCAAAAGCCAAGACACCAAAATAAAAGGATGCAGCAACACGCGAAGCCAAATAAATGAAACAATCAGGGCACTCTCCCTCACCGTGACCAACCCTCAGTCAAAAGAGTATTGAACAGGGCTGTAATATGGGTATAAATTCACTCCCCCCACGAATTAAACACAATCCCAATGCCGGCACCCCCCCGAACAATGTGAAAGACGATTTTCAATCAGCCGCTTAAGGAGTAGTTTAAAGAGACAAACGTGAAGGGAAAATTTTCGGAGGCACACACAAACCACGTGGGCAAATATACCCGCACACAAATACAGAGCACCCCCCAGCAGATTTAAGGTCAAACGTTCAGCAATCGTTCTTACACCAACCGCTCAGACACTCCAATTAAATAAATCAAACCAATACACAGTAAGTAGGGTAGAATTAGCAGCATAAAATAAAATTAAAATTAGCACTCTCAAAAACGCAGCTGTGCTGGAAACACACACTGGAAGACCCCCTACACAGCGAAAAGGCTTTGGGATCAAAGATGAAACTAGGGGGGATATTCTGTTAAAAGTAAAGGGGGAAATGATGGTGGGGAGGAAGGAGGATTTAAAGACAAGGAGAAAGGAAAAAGTAATCGCACAAGTAATGAAGGAGGATTTGAGGGCAAGACTTCCCTTTCTCAGAAGTCTTCTTCAAAGTTAGCTCCACGTGGCCGCTTCTATGCAGGAACACGGAGGTGACATGGCACCTGGTTGGACGGCCACCGGGGGGCGTGAGTGCCAGCCAGGTGAGCTGGAGGCAGGGGGCAACGCCCCCTGCTAGGAGTGGTGTTCAGGCTCCCGCCCACAACCACTCCCCTCTCTTTCAGGGAGGAGAGTCTTTTCAGGAGGAGACAGGACTAACATTGGTTAAGAAAGTGAAATATTTAGGGGTTAACATGACTGCCAAAAATGTGAATTTATGTAAGTCTAATTATGAAAAATGTTGGATTGAAGTGAAAAAGGATTTAGAAATATGGACAAATTTGAAGTTATCATTGTTAGGCCGAATTGCTGTGATAAAAATGAATGTGTTGCCAAGGATGTTGTTTTTGTTTCAAACATTGCAAATTTTGGATAAGATGGATTGTTTCAAGAAGTGGCAGAAAGATATTTCCAGATTTGTTTGGCAGGGCAAGAAGCCTCAAATAAAATTTAAGATGTTAACTGATGCCAAAGAAAGAGGTGGATTTGCCCTGCCAGACCTTAAACTTTATTATGAATCAGCTGCTTTTTGCTGGCTGAGAGAATGGCTGCTTCTTGAAATCACTGACGTGTTGGATTTAGAAGGCTTCAATAATGCATTTGGCTGGCATGCATATTTGTGGTACGATAAGGTAAAAGCACATAAAGCGTTTAAAAATCATATTGTTAGAAAAGCATTGTTTAATGTTTGGATAAGATATAAGGATTTGTTAGAAAAGAAAACCCCAAGATGGTTGTCACCAATGGAAGCGAAGGCACAGAAAAAACTCAATATGGAGGCCAAATGGCCGAAATATTGGGAAATCCTGGAACAAGAAGGAGACAGAATAAAATTGCAGAGCTTTGAAAAATTGAAAGACAAAGTGCGAGATTGGCTCCATTATTACCAAATAATGGAGGCATACAATTTGGACAAAAAAGTTGGTTTCCAGGTGGAAAAATCAAAATTGGAAACAGAATTGTTAGATTCAAAAATCAAGAATTTGTCAAGAATGTATAACTTGCTGTTGAAATGGAACACTCGGGATGAAATGGTGAAATCAGCTATGATTAAATGGGCACAAGACGTTGGACATAATATAATGATGGCTGACTGGGAAGAGTTATGAACCACAGGTATGAAATTCACGGCATGTAGTGCCCTAAGAGAAAATTTAATGAAAATGATTTATAGGTGGTACATGACACCAGTCAAGCTTGCAAAAATTTACCATTTGCCCGATAATAAATGTTGGAAATGTAATGAGACTGAAGGTACATTCTTTCACCTTTGGTGGACATGCCCAAGGATTAAGACATTCTGGAAGATGATTTATAACGAAATGAAAAAGGTATTTAAATATACCTTCCTGAAGAAACCAGAGGCCTTTCTCCTGGGCATGGTCGGCCAATTGGTGCCAAAGAAGGATAGGACTTTTTTAATGTATGCAAAAACAGCAGCAAGAATACTCATCGCAAACTATTGGAAGACACAAGATTTACCCACCCAGGAAGAATGGCAGATGAAGTTGATGGACTATATGGAACTGGCGGAAATGACTGGCAGAATCCGAGACCAGGGAGAAGAGTCGGTGGAAGAAGACTGGAAAAAGTTTAAAGACTATTTACAGAAATACTGTAAAATTAAGGAATGTTAGAAAAATGTGGGAATGAAGTTATATGGCTTTAGTAGAAATGTTATAAGGAATTAAGTATAAATAGATTATTAGAGTATTAAAGGAAAAAACAAGGTTAGAATATGCTGAGATAATTATAGGATATGATCAAGGTGTCTCCCCTGCCAGGTAAGTATAATTATAGGATAGAAAACAGAGGAAGATGGAAAGATGTGTTAGTGTTATGTAGTGTTTTTGTATTGTATTGTATTGTGCACTTTTTTGTAGTGTTTAAAATGTTGGAAAAGTAATTTTTTTTTTTAAAGCAATGTCCTGGAGGCCTTGATGGAGACCCTCAAGCTGTGGTGGTGAGTGCAGGCCCCGCTCCCTAGGCCAGATGGAGTTGGCAGGAGAGGGAGCGGTCCTCCCAGCACTCACGAGAGCAGCAGCAGCAGCAGCAGCAATCATCTTCATCCTCCTCTGAGTGGCTCTGGAAAATTCCCACATTTCCCCCCCACTTAGAATTGTACTCAACACTCTTTGTGAACCTAATGGACTGAGAGTCAGTCATGAATACCCTGTATGCACCTTTTTCATACCCCATGAACAAACCATGTGCCCCACGCTTCCCAAGCTTGCTGCTCTGTGGGGTGTGGACCCACATGTCAGAACCAAAGATTCTCATGTGTTTGACGTAAGGTTTCTTACCAAACATCTTCTCATAGGGAGTACAGCCAATAGGGGAAGACAATCTCCTGTTATACATGTAAACAAAATTAGAGAGTGACTCTGCCCAATATTGCTCAGGAAGATTGGCATCATGCAACAAGGTTTGTAGGTCTTGCAGCAAAGTTTGATCGCCCTTTCACAAAGTCCGTTCTCCCAGGAAGACCTAGGACTTGAAAGGTCATGCTACATTCCCTTCTCAGTCTGAAAAGCTTCAAACTGCTGAGAAGTGAATTCACCACCTTGATCAGAAAATAAACAGCCAATGCGTTTATTGTGAGCATTCTCCAACCAAGCACAGAACGCCTTGAACTTAGGAAACGCTTCTGTCAGGGGTTCAGGAGCAGAGGCGCAGGGAAGAGAGGAAATGGAGAGCGAGAGGGAGGAATCCGAGGGGAGCGCAGGAGAGGAAAGTGGTCCGAGGGATTCCACGAGCCTCTCCAGCGAATCGGAAGATTCACAGAAGGGGGCGCCAGCGGCCAAGGGCAGGGGGTTCCCAAGGGGAACGCTCCAGGAGCAAGGGGGCAGCAGGGACTCCCAGAGCAGTAGTTGGAAATCAGGACCAGCTTCCCCACCAGAGCGGAGTGGGGGGGAAGAGTCCCAAGCATCGGGGCCAGTGCATTCCCCACCAGGGAGAGAAGACGAGACAGGGCTGACCACGCCTCCATCGGAGAGTCTGACAACGGGGGGAAGGTCAGATCCGGCCAGTGTCCCGGAAGGGGGAAGCAGTGACACAAGCAGTGTGACGGTTAGGAGAAAGGTCACTGGGTTGGCACGAGAGGCAAGTTCAAATGTACAGGAGCGCGGGACAGCAGAGAATGAGGATTGGGAACCTGGTCCTAAAGCCCGCCGGAGGGAGGGGGAGGAGCTGAGCGACTCAGCGTCGGAAGAGTCCAGAAAGGGCAATGCCCCAGCGGGCAGGAGGACCCAGAGGAGGAGAGAACAGCGCAGAAGGTGGAGCAGGGCTAGGATCTTAAACTGGTGCGGAAGGGGAAGTGATTCAGACGGGACTTCGCCGATCTAAGGTCTAAGACGTAGGGCTGCACGCTCTGGCGTTGAAATGGAAACTAAACTTCAATAAAGACTTTTGTACATTACATCAACCTGGCGTTGGTCCTCTGTGAGCTGGGATCTAGAGGCAGCTCTGACAGTAAGTCCCGTCCCAAAAGAACCTCGCAACGTGAGTGGACGCCGCGAGGGGCGAAGATTGGTGCTTCGCGAGCTCACGAAAGCAGGACAAGATGACTACCGAAGAACAAATAGCAACCCTGCGAAACGCAGTGACACAACTTAACACGGAGATACTAGCAGCCAGGAAGAGGGAAGACGAAGCAGCTGCTGTCTGCCAGGATCTGCGAACCAGGTTGGAAGTGTTGACTAAACAGGGGCTACCGGGACCCAGACCAGAGGGGATTGGGCTGGGAAAGAGAGGAGGGAGCCTTGTGTCTCATTTTGATGGGAATCTGCAGCAGTATCCTAACTTCAGAGCAGACATGGTTTTTGCGCTAAAGTTGCTGGAGAAGGACTTTAGAGATGAGCAGGAGAAAGTAGGCTTCATACTAACTCATCTCCATGGAGAAGCTAAAGCGTGGGATCTAGAGGCAGCTCTGACAGCTTCTGACTTCTGCTGGAGCATAAACACATGAATGTACCTGGAAAAAGAATAAATTAAAACCATGAAGTACCTTGCTCCACCCAAAGAGGCAAGTGGACCAACCAGGTCTGCGTGGGCTAGTTGATAGGGTTTGAAAGTTATCAAGAACAAGCCATCTATAAACTTCACATGCAAAATGTCCTCTGATGACACAGACGCTCTTCTTGAAGGAAATCTCAAAGCCTCGCCCAGTCAGCTGTGGGACGCTGAGCAAATTGTCTGCAGAATCTGGGGGGGGGGGGGAAGTACTTCGCTGATGCTTGTGTGCAGATTTGCCAGTTTCACTGTCCCGACTCCTGCAACTCTCATCGTGTTTCCATCAGCCTGTTGGATTTCCGCATCTTGATGTGTGAAGGAAATAAACAAGTACTGATCTTTCGTTACGTGCCTCGTGGCTCCAGAATCGACAAGAAATCTGCCTTTGGAGAAGCAATGCCAGGTAACAAAGCCTTGTTTTCCACCAGCTTGGACTGCTGCTTGCCCCCCTGCTCCTGGCCATCTGCAGGCTTTTGTCTCTGTTTACCTCGTGGCTCCAGAATCGACAAGAAATCTGCCTTTGGCCTTTGGAGAAGCAGTGCCAGCAAACAAATACTTGTTTTCCACTGGCTTGGGCTGCTGCTTGCCCCCCTGCTCCAGGCCATTTGCAGGCTTTTGTCTCTGTTTACCTTTCACCTTCCGACTTCTGCGAAGGTGACCTTGATTCTCACAGGAAGAGAGCTCTCAGCTGCCGACTCCTTGGCTCCCCCTGGAGGCTGGAATGCTGTCTGGGATGACATCACAGTCAGCTCCCCCTGCAGCTTGCAACCGGCGCCCTCGGCATCCCTGCGATCACTCTCAATCTGGGAAACAGCCAGCACCTCCAACGCAGTCAAACTCTGTGCTGGAAATGCTGCCAGATGGGCTACTTTCAAAGCATTCCACATCTCACTTACTGTCGTGTTGCCAGCCAGTGTTACAATTTCCTCCAGAGAGACGGACAAGACGATCACGTCTATGGCCCTTGAATCATCGGCCTTCCATCTATCTGTCAGAGGAACTGGAGGTGCTTCAGAAACAGTGTGCCACACTCCAAACTGTCTCATCTGGCCCTTGCAGTACCTTGCCCAGCTCTAATAGTTGTGGCCATTAAGCTTTGGGCACAGAGCCCCATCTGAGGCTTGTAAAAGCTCCATTTCAGCTCTTTTCTTCAGCCGTGAGCCTTATTCCCTTCAAAAGCTCCTTATCTTCGGCAGGTCGTAAATTACGAGGCCTGCTTGCTTCTTTCTGCCAGCCTGATTACTTGGCTCGGACTTCAAAGACTCTCTGCTGTGGCACAGAAAAGCCTCCCTTTTCCACATACCTCTGTTGCTGCCAGGATCTCAGCAGGCATCACCAGTCTTACTCTCCTGTAAGCGCCGTGAATCTGGGCCTGAAACCTGTTGTTGGGATACTGCCAGGGAGACGGAGGCATCAGGCAGGCCCCCAGTTGTCTCCGGACGATCACTGGTCTCCCATGGAACAGCATCAGTCAATTAGCGACACAAGCCTCAGAGACATTCCAAGGCCCGTGCACACCCTTTCAGCAGTCTCCACAACGAAAGATGCAGACAGGAGAGCATATTTACAGCTTTATTCAACATAGTTCAGAACAAAGGAAAAACATGACTGTTTGCCTCCGTGTCCAGGAAAACAGCTGGAACAAAAGCTATATACAAAATGGAAGTTCCCAGCAGACAGTGCTGGGAGTAAACAGGCATGTGATACACAACAATCATGCCTGACACTTTAAGGTGGAACGGAACTATATCCTAACAGTTGTAAACATGTGGTGCAGTATTGGGTCGCCTCTTCGTATGGTCTTAATTTTAATTGGCCCTGTTGCTCCCTCAGGAGCTGCTGGTATGTCGCCAATCTTCCTCTTGTATTTTCCTTTTTATCCGATATTACTTCTAACGGTGAAACCCACCATGGGGTTTTCGGTTCTAACAACCTTCTATGTCTCACCCAGACCTTATATAATGAATTTCTAATTACATGACTTAGAAATTCTTTATGCACTGCCACTTTGTTGTAAATTAGATAGGCATGCCAACCGTATCTGTTGTTCCATCCCTCCAAGTCTAAAATGTCATTATTATCTAATGTAATCCAGCCTCTGATCCAACTAAGCCCTTTCCGAGGCTGGAGAGGAGAGGGTGTTGCGGGCAGGACCCTCCCACACTCGCGGGGGCTTCCCTTGCCCCCCGCGAGAATTGGGGAATCCCTGGGCGTGCCTGCAACCCCGCTCGCCAATCGGCGGGCGAGGGGAGTCGCGGCCTGGGCTACTTAAGGCCAGGCACGCCCAGGGACCGCCCTCTTTCATCATAATATATTCTCAGGTCTGGGAGCCATTAACGCGTTACTTCCTCTCATAACCTGTTTAAGTTTGTGGCTCGTAAATCCTTTGCCCATGGAGTGTGCTGCAACGACACTGCAATAAATCTGATTTACTGGCACTCTGACAAACTTCAATGGCACCCACACGCTTCCACTCGTGCGCTGCCACTCTTCTCAGTTGTCGGACGATAACAGAGTTCACACGCAGCGTAAAATGGCTTTGTCTGTATCGCCGTGGTGTCTTCAATAACTCAGCTCGACACCAGTGCTTCTATTCTATCATTCTTTATTCAAAAGCATATAAACAGAAAGGAAAAATCTACAGAATCTAGCTGCATGTTCGCAGCTTTCTGTCTCTAACAAAAATGAAACTACCTTGCTCACATTCTCAGACAGACTGCTCTCCAGAGAGAGCTCAGCCCCCATAGAGCACAGATCAAAGGAAAATGTCCAGGTCATGTGGGCAGTGCACCCAGTGAATCAGAACGCTTCCTGGAGTGTTAACTCTTGACTGTCCAGAACCACAACAAGTTTCCCACAGCCATTTTACAGGATAATGTTGTCCAATTGTTAATTGGCTGAGTATTTTGAAGAGCATAGGTTTTTATTGCATATTATCATTCTAATTGCATTTTGTAGATGAACCGCATCATTATACTTCTGGAAGTGTTGGTAAATCACTGTCAGTCTTTTCTTTTTTTATATAAGATATTTATTAAAGTTTTCAAAAGATTATATAAAATAGAAAAACAAAAAAACAAAAAACAGAGAAAGCAATAAGACATACATACAAAACACATACAATAACAAGTATAATTTCAATCCCTTATATTCATAAAACTTACTTTCCTGACCTCCTCATACCTCCCCTTTCTGTATTCCAATCTCTAATTAAATCAATTCAGCAAATCCTTCCCCTAATTTCTATTTAATTTTTTATCTTTCTTTTCTTAATTACATAATCATTGCAGCTAGAAACCCTTAATTTCTAAATCAACATCGTTCTAACATTCAATAATCTTGCAATATTTCTTAAGATAGTCCTTAAATTTCTTCCAATCTTCTTCCGCCGTCTCTTTTCCCTGGTCTCGGATTCTGCCGGTCATTTCTGCCAGTCCCATATAGTCTATAACCTTCATCTGCCATTCTTCCACGGTGGATAAATCTTCTGTCTTCCAATACTTTGCGATGAGTATTCTTGCTGCTGTTGTAGCATACATAAAAAAAGTTCTATCCTTCTTTAACACCAATTGGCCAACCATACCCAGGAGAAAGGCCTCTGGTTTCTTCAAAAAGGTGTATTTAAGTACCTTTTTCATTTCATTATAAATCATTTCCCAGAAAGCCTTAATCTTTGGGCATGTCCACCAAAGGTGAAAGAATGTACCTTCATTCTCTTTACATTTCCAGCACTTATTATCAGACAAGTGGTAAATTTTTGCAAGCTTGACTGGAGTCATGTACCACCTATAAATCATTTTCATAATATTTTCTTTTAGGGCATTACATGCCGTAAATTTAATACCGGTGGTCCACAACCGTTCCCAGTCCTCAAACATAATGTTATGACCAATATCTTGTGCCCACTTGATCATAGCTGATTTAACTATTTCATCCTGTGTATTCCATTCCAACAGCAAGTTATACATTTTTGACAAATTCTTAGTTTTGGGTTCTAACAGTTCTGTTTCCAATTTTGATTTTTCCACCTGGAAACCAATTTTCCTGTCTAACTTATAAATCTCCATTATTTGATAATAATGAAGCCAGTCTCGCACTTTATCTTTCAATTTCTCATAACTCTGCAATTTCAATTTATCCCCTTCTAGTTCCAAAATCTCCCAGTATTTCGGCCATTTAGATTCCATATTAAGTTTTTTTACAGCCTTTGCCTCCATTGGGGACAACCACCTTGGAGTTTTGTTTTCCAGCAAGTCTTTATATTTGACCCAGACATTGTACAATGCTTTCCTGACAATATGGTTTTTAAAAGCTTTATGAGCTTTAACCTTGTCGTACCACAGATTCATCACTGTCAGTCTTAGGTCTTTTGCCTTGATGGACAAACCTTACCAATAATTTTAAGAGTTTCAGTCAATATACAAATAGGAATAGTCTGAAATGAAAACAATTTTTGTAATACCATCATTTTTACCGATAACACTCTTACCATTCATGATAGGTTTAACTTGGGTCTATTACTTACGGTCTTTAACAATATTTTTAGTAATGGTAAAATAGTACTTTTAATGAGTTTTACCCAAGAATTCCTAGACTACTTGTTCAGAGATAGCCCAGCAATTTTACCATATGCTTTCCATCTCCCTTATGGCCTCTGGCAGTGATTATTCTGGATCAGAGATCATCAGTGCAATATAATCAGCAAATAAATTGAGAGGGTAAGTCTGACCGTTGCGCAGATGACGTCACCACCACCCTGTCTTTTTAAACAAGTGTTATTTGTTTTTTGAGAAATCAATAAACAAATTTAACAAAATACAACTTGCCAGTTGTTCCCTCAATGTCAAATTTTCAATGTCATTTTCTCCTGCTAACTCAACAGCCCATATGTGCGTATATCATGAGGCAAGTGTCAGACCCATCACCAAATTTTCAGCATTTAGCTTTTTGAGGCCAACTGAAGTTTATTCTAGTGTTTAGCTTCCGCTTAACTGAAGAAGCTAGCTGTCTGTGAGTTCAGCCAGTTGTGTTTTGTTGGAGGGAGAGAAGGGAAGGTGGGATAGGGTATTTCCATGTGAAGACATAGGTTTACTAGCCACGAATTTGGTGACAGGGTTGGTTGATTTAAAAGTGCAAGCTTGTATTGAAAAATATGTCTAATACCTCCCTCTTTTTCATAAGCAAATTACTTTAAAAATAATGCAGTTGGGTTTGTTCATCTCTTCCAAGATTAAATGTCATACTCTACTCAACCTACTATGGGGAAAAGCTATAAATATACTGCTGCTTCAACAAGCTCAAAGGAAATAAAGCTATTAACATGTATTTATCTCCAATAAAACTTCTACATTTGATTGCATCATGTGTGGGATTGTTGTTGTTGTGACTTCCTGAGCTGTAAATCTAAGAATCGGTGCTGAAAACTTCCTGTTAATATTTGCACATTAAAAATGCTGTTAATTCACCAATGGAGGCAAAGGCCCAGAAAAAAACTAAATAAGGATACCAAATGGTTGAGATATTATGATTTATTAATAGAAGAAGAAGGAGGAGGTTACAAATTAAAACCATTTGATCAAGTTAAAGATAAGTTAAACTGGTTACATTATCACCAGATTAATGAATTGTATAAATTGAATAAGAAAAATGGTTTTGCTTTTGAAAAATCTAAGTTGGAGACGGAGTTGTTGGATACTAAAGGTTAAAATTTATCTAAAATGTACAAGTTATTGTTGGAGTGGCATACAAAAGTTGAACAAGTTAAATCTGTGATGATAGATTGGGCAAGCGATGTAGAACATAATATAATGTTTTGAGGATTGGGAAAGATTGTGGAAGAAAGGGGTCAAGTTCACCGCATGTACTGTGTTAAAGGAAAATATACTGAAAATGATGTACAGATGGTATTTGACTCTTGTAAAATTAGCAAAGATATATCATAACTGTGACAATCTATGTTGGAAATGTAAAGAAAAGGAAGGAACTTTTTATCATATGTGGTGGACCTGTCCCAAGGGGAAAGACTTCTGGGAAAAGATTTATAATGAATTGAAAAAAAATGTTGAAATATACATTTATAAAGAAGCCAGAGGGCTTTCTTCTTGGAATAACAGGTTTGGAATTGCCCAAGAAAGATGTTAAATTATTTTTGTATGCCACAACGGCAGCAAGAATTTTGTTAGCGAAGAATTGGAAAACACAAGAAGTACCAAAGGTGGAAGATTGGCAGATGAAGATGATGGATTTTTCGGCGCTAGCTGACCTGACTGGAAGAGTCCGTGACCAGAAGGAGGAGGAGTACCAGGAGGAATGGACATAATTTAAACACTATTTACCGTATTTTTTGCTCTATAAGACGCACCAGACCACAAGACACATCTAGTTTTTTGGAGGAGGAAAACATTAGATACTAGGCCTGGGATGTGACTCTTCATGTTGCTAGATTGCATCCTGCATCATTCCTGGCCATGGGCCATGCTTGCTGGGGGTGGGGTGGGAACTGGGAGTTCAGCAACACTTGGAGAGCCACAACTTCTTCACTCTTCTAAGCAGATCAATCCAGATGTTTGGTTCAAAACCTCGGTCTTTTTAAAACATGATCACCTTCCTTACGCTTTCCAAAATGCCGCAACTGCACACCTGCATAACTCACTGAAATTTAAGTCAGCATCAAAAAAAACCATAAACATCTGTCTGAAAGCCTGTGTTAGTTATTAAAAGCTCATGTTCTGCCATAATAAAGGTTTCTAAATTTAACAGCCCTTGTAGAAGACAATATGCATGTCATTTGGGGGGTCCTGGAACTTATAGCAGAGAAGCTGAATCTGTCTTCTTGCATCTGTCTTCTGAGAGAAAGATATAAGACAAACCTTTCTGCCTGAAGTAACTTTTGCAGAAAGGCAGTTTGAGGAACCGAGGCAAACAGTGGTGGTAAGTAATAAGTTCTACACCTAATAGGCAAAATAAAAACCAACAAATTGCCAGGTCTGGATGGTATCCACCTGAGAGTTCCCAAACAACTCAAAGGTGAAATTACTGGTCTTTCAAAAAGAATATGTAACTTATCCCTAGTATCAGCTTTCATACCTGAGGACTAGAAAGTAGCCAATGTAATACCAATTTTTGAAAAAGGGATCCAGGAGGAATTCTGGGAATTATAGGTTAGTTAATGTATTTTGTTGATGGACAGTGTTGTTAAAGATAAAATAGCACTGTGTAAGGAAGAAGAAACCTTGTTGAAGCAGAACAAGCATGGCTTCTGCTAGGGGAAGTCCTATAGAGAGTGTCAACAAGCATACTGATAGAGGTAATGTGGTTGATGCAGTGTGTTGGACTTCTAAAAAGCTTTCAGCGAAGTACCTTACCAAAAACTGAGTAAACTTAACAATCATGAAATGAGAGGTGAGGTATTGATCAGGAACTGGTTAAGTAACAGAAAGTAGAGCATAGGAGCAAATGATGATGATGGCAGGATGTAGAAAATGGAGCCCACCAAGGATTGATACAAGGTGAAAGACTTCTGGGAAAAGATTTATAATGAATTGAAAAAAATGTTGGAATATACATTCATAAAGAAACCAGAGGCCTTTCTTCTTGCAATAACAGGTTTGGAATTGCCCAAGAAAGATGTTAAATTATTTTTGTATACCACAACTGCTGCTCGTATTTTGTTAGCTAAAAAATGGAAAACCCAAGAATTACCAATGATAGAAGAATGGCAGATGAAGATGATGGATTTTTCGAAGCTAGCCGACCTAACCGGAAGAGTCCGTGACCAGAAGGAGGAGGAGTATCAGGAAGAGTGGATTAAATTTAATGATTACTTAGTTAAATATGTTAAGTTAAATTAACTGAAAACAGCTTGCAGATACTTAATTGGCTTAGGATTTTATTTATGTTAAGTGATGAATTAATATGTTTAATTTCATAAAGTGAAGATCTAAGGATGCTAATATTTAAGTCAAATTTTATAAGAACTGTGATTTGGAAAACCGTTAAAAGGATGTGCAATGAAATTCAACCAAGGGGAAGTGAGGAAGTCACTTAACAATGTTAATAAGTGTAATTTTCGATAAGGTTATGATTTATGTTTGTTTGTCTTATGTGTTTGTTTATAATGTTGTGAAAACCAATAAAAAATTGGGGGGGGGGATGCTGTTAATTGTGTGCATGTGTGTGTAGAAAACAACTACACCTTATAAACAAAAATGGGAATGAGAGTGCAGAATGCAAATAATTACAAATGACACTTCTATGGCAAATTGTTCCTGTGTTGGCTCTAAAGACTGAAAGCATATTTTGCAAATCAGCACTGTCACGCTATGTGTTTCCATTGCCCCTGCTGCAACATATGAACAGCCTGCTATAGAGATAAGGAGTGTTCAGGTATTTGCCTGAACTCTCAAACTCTGTATCCAAGGACAAAAGCAGGAGTTTGCTTGGCAGCCCCACTCCCAAAGTGCACTGTGCCCAGTGTTAAGTGGGAAAGGTATATCGGAGTCCTCAATGTGAGATATTCTATGTTCAAGAAAACAGAGGTTTTTAAAAAAGCCCTGCAGACCTTTCTTGCTCCACACAAGGGAGGTTGGGGATGTTAGGATATTTCCGTTCCACCTTAAGAAGGGAGCAGGTTGTTGTGTCACAGCCTGCGTATTTCCTGTTCACAGGATGTTTCTGTTTTTGTATATAGCTTTTGTTCCTCTCTGTGCCTGGACATCGAAGCAGGCAGTCATGTTTTTTCTTTGTTCTGACCAACGCTGAATAAAGTTGTAAATAATGCTCTCCTGAGTGCATCTTTCATTGTACGAACTCTGCTGAAAGAGCGTGCACGAGCCCTGGAATGTGGCAAGCTATTTCTGAGGCTTGTGTCGCTAATTGACTGATGCTGTATCTATGGGAGATCGATGGATCGTCCGGAATCGACGTGGAGGCATGATGGCCTTTGTCTCCCTGGCAGTATCCCAACAACAGGTTATGGGCCCAGCACGTGGGAATTTTCCAGAGTTACCCAGAGGAAGATAAAGGTGATGTGAAAAAAGCAGCTGATGTTGAGGTAGAAGAGGAAGCTGAAGAAGCTGAGGATGATGATGATCAGAGTTCGGATTCCAGCTGAGTGGGCAGCGCTGCTGCTGATGTCAGCGACAGTGATGACACAGCAGACTACAAGAGCGCAAAGGCCTCAGTCAGACTATCTGATGCGTCTGACAATGAACTGGAAGAACCACTGTCCACCATTGGTCACTTTTCTCCTAAGAAGGAGGAGATGAGTGAAGAAGACTTACGTATAGTACGCAGATCTGAAAGGGCGACCAAAGGCAGACCTCCAAAGAGATTTGCTGATGAGTTTGCTAAGACGGCAACTGCTGTTCTTAGTAGCTCAGAGAAGGTGTGGCAACCTGCAAGCTTCAAAGAGGTTCAGGAGTTAAACTCTAAAGATGCTGAGCCATGGCTGAATGCCACGAAGGCTGAAGTTGATTCCTTGGATAGGAACCTGACTTGGGAGCTAGTCCCAGTAGTCTCAGGAATGAGACTGGTTGGCAGCAAATGGGTCTTCAAGGCCAAGACAGACCACAATGGCAAGGTTGTCAGGCACAAAGCCAGATTGGTTGCCAGAGGTTTTTCTTTTTTAAATAATAATAATAATAATAATTTTTATTAACTGGCCAATCGCATCAAATTAAATCACATCGCATAAATTCCAAATTACAAAGCCAAATTTTTAAATTTTGTTGGGGGAACCCATACTTCAAGATGCAAAGGGGGATTCAGATCATCTTCTTATTACTGCGTTAATGTCCAAATCAGTCCCAATCAGTCCAGACAAAGTTCATAATTCTATCCAATCTTATCTTGGTGTTTCCACATCATATCTTGTTCATATAATTTCTCTTTTTCCTTTACGATCTCTTCTGTTAGTCTCCTTAAGCCGATAGCAAGTATAACAATCCTGTGTGGATTTCCCGTTCCTCCACTAAGTCCATATGGTTTCCATATATCTCCTTCGTAGATAACATCACTCTTTCCATCATAAATTTTGGCATTTGTCGCTCTTAAGTCCCACCGAGGAGTTGATCCACGATATGTAAACAACTCTATTTCTCTCTTTCTCCTCCCAGACCCAAGAGCTCCAACAATGCCTCCCAAGATGGCGACGGCATTTTTAACTGCGTCATTCCAAAACTCTTAGCTTTCCAGCTTCATCTTGAAACATTGCTTTGGATCGAAAGTTTATCTCCACACAGCCTTAAATCCACAGCTTAAGTCCTTGATTTCTGACTCATTAGGGGAGGGGATTCTAGTTAAATCACATAAAAAAAGGGAAGGCAGGTTTTTCCCCCCCTCCCCCCTCAGTCATTTGTCGTACCGTATCTTGACGTATCTTCTCATATTTTATTCTTGTCTTGTTATCAGAGATCTCTTCTGTCAGCAGTCTTTACTCCCCTTTTTCCTTGAAACATGTGCAATTTATCTCGTCCAAATTGTTTCTTTTGAAGATCCTTGCAACTAGCGGCGCGAATCAGGGACGGCGTCCAGGAGTGCCGGAATCCCACAGGAGGGCTTTGGGGGTGGTATAGGGCACAGCAGGCAAGGGCCGTCCCCCCCCCCACAATCCTGGGGGGGTAAGGAGGCTAATTACCCCCATCATAGCCTCCAAATTACCTCGTGTGGGTCGGAGAGATGTTATTGTCAGCCATCTTCCGATGCGCCACCTAGTGGCCACCTGGTTGCCAGAGGTTTTTTCACAGGTACCAGGACAGGATTACCACGAGACCTACTCTCCCACCGTCAAGTATGAGAGCATTCGGCTAATGCTCAAGATTGCTGCGGAGGAGAAACTGCATGTTTCCCATCACGACATTAATACAGGGTTTTGGGGGAGGAGCTGTATATGCTTCCACCTGATGGGATGCAGATACAGAAGGGAATGGTCTGTAAACTGCAGAAATCCTTATATGGTCTCAAGCAGAGTACCAGGTGTTGGAACACAAAACTCACTGAGACATTGCTTTCTCTAGGTTTTCACCAGGGCAAAGCTGATCCATGTGTGTTTGTCAAGGAGGAGGGGCAAAACAAACTGTATTGTTTATGTTTTGTTGACGATCTTTTGATGTTTTGGAAGAATCAGGCTTTGTACCAAGCACCCTAGCTCAGCTGAAGGAGCACTTTGACATGAAGGATCTTGGTGAGGTATCCAACTATCTTTCTCTGCAGGTGGAGAGGGACCAAGCAGGTAATTTTCTGGTACACCAAACACATTCTGGAGTATGCTACATGTACAACCACTGTCTGTTTGACTGGCTGTGCAAGAAGCAGACGACAGTGAGCCTAAGTTCCTGTGAAGCAGAACTCAATGCTCTGTCATTTTCACTCATGGATTGTGAATGGTTTATGCAACTTTTTCAGGACGTCAGAGTTTCTGTGAAATGTCCTATACAGGTGTATCAAGATAATAGATCCTGTTTGGCTTTGCTGAACTCAGAGAGTTGCAAGCAAAGAACCAAGTACTTGCAGATTAAGCTACATCGTGCAAGAGAGTGTATTCAGAAAGGACTCATTCAGGTGTCCTACATGCCAGGAAATGAAATTCCTGCTGATCTGTTGTCTAAGGTTGTTAACAGAGAACAACTTAAGGTTTATGTACAGAGGTTGCAATTGGGTTGAACCACAGGTACTACAGGTTACATGGAAAGGGGGAGGATGTTAGGATATTTCCGTTCCAACTTAAGAAGGGAGCAGGTTGTTGTGTCACAGCCTGCATATTTCCTGTTCACAGGATGTTTCTGTTTTTGTATATAGCTTTTGTTACTCTCTGTGCCTGGACATCGAAGCAGGCAGTCATGTTTTTTCTTTGTTCTGACCAACACTGAATAAAGTTGTAAATAATGCTTTCCTGACTGCATCTTTTGCTGTGCGGACTCTGCTGAAAGAGCGTGCACGAGCCAGCCCTGGAATGTGGCAAGCTATTTCTGAGGCTTGTGTCGCTAATTGACTGATACTGTATCTACGGGAGATCGATGGATCGTCCGGTATCGACGTGGAGGCATGATGGCCTTTGTCTCCCTGGCAGTATCCCAACAAGGGACACAGCAAGGGTGCTGCACGAAAGGATGTTCAAGCATGTCCACATTTGTCTGCTGCTCAGAGTTACATGATTCACACAACCAAGTTAATGCCTGTAGCATTTAGGACAGGTGTCAGCAAACTTTTTCAGCAGGGGGCCGATCCACTGTCACTCAGACCTTGTGGGGGGGCTGAACTATTTTTTGGGGGGGAACAGAACAAATTCCTATGCCCCACAAATAACCCAGAGATGCATTTTAAATAAAAGGACACATTCTACTCATGTAAAAACACGCTGAATCCCGGACATTCCGTGGGCCGGATTTAGAAGGCAATTGGGCCGCATCCAGCCCCCGGGCCTTAGGTTGTCTACCCATGATTTAGGACCTGGAGAGGAAACTTAACCCTACACACGCCCATGGTCCCAATGTAAATCACCTGCCAGAAGCTAATGGTTGCATGAAATGTGAGCTGCTCTTTGTACCAATGGAAGCTCCCTCCCCCCAATTTTTTTTATTGATTTTCCACAAAAAAAAAATTAAACAAACAAATCTCAGCCGTTTTTAAACCAATCTTAGTAACGTTGTTAAGTGACTTCCTCATATCCCCCTAGTTGAATTTCAATGTATATCATTTTAACGGTTTTCCAAAAACAATATTATAATAAAATTAACTTAATCTCTTAACATCTTTCTTTCTAATTTGGCATTAAACATATTAATTCATAACATTACATATTTAAATCCTAAGTCTATCTGATATTTGCAAGCTTTTCCAATTAATTTAACTTGACATATTTAACTACCGTATTTTTTGCTCTATAAGACTCACTTTTTCCCTCCTAAAAAGTAAGGGGAAATGTGTGTGCGTCTTATGGAGCGAATGCAGGCTGCACAGCTATCCCAGAAGCCAGAACAGCAAGAGGGATTGCTGCTTTCACTGTGCAGCGATCCCTCTTGCTGTTCTGGCTTCTGAGATTCCATTTCCCCCCCCCTTGTTTTCCTCCTCCAAAAACTGGGTGCGTCTTGTGGTCTGGTACGTCTTATAGAGCAAAAATATGGTAAATAGTCTTTAAATTTTGTCCATTCTTCCTGGTACTCCTCCTCATTTTGGTCGCAGACTCTTCCGGTCAGGTCGGCTAGCTCCGAAAAGTCCATCATCTTCATCTGCCATTCTTCCACAGTTGGTAGTTCTTGCGTTTTCCACTTAAGAAAATTGAAGAGAAAAAAAAAGGATTGATACAGGGACCTGTGCTTATTTTATTTTACTTTTTACTTCCCTGGATACTCCACCCAAATACATTATAAAAAGCAGTATTCTCATACATGCACCTCAACTTTTAACAGTATACATCCGTAAAACACATTCTTATTAAGTGGTCAACAAGTTAGTTGAAACCTTTGGAACGAGTCTTTGTTTTTCTGGAGAGGACCTGTGCTTTTTAACTTGTTCATAAATGATATAGAGTTAGGGATGAACAGTGAGGTAGCCAAGTTTGCTTATGATACTGAGCTGTTCAGGGTCATTAATAAGGGATTACAAAGATCTCCTAAAATATATCTCCAAATTGAGCAAATTGACAGTTAAAATTGTTGGTTCAAGTTAAAAAATAGGTATATAGAAAGCATAATTCCCTGGATACCAAGATCTAAGTCGGAGGCAAGTACTCTTTGATGAGAGAACCCCATGGAGATATGGGCTGTTAAGACCTTTAAAATAAGCCCTTCCAAGTTCCTTCCAAAGCTTCCCACTTCCCCTAGCATAGAAAAAGGCCACTCATTTGGTAAGCTAATGTGGTGGTCACATGGGATTACTATGAGGAATTACGAAATATGGAGCAAGCCATTGTGTCTGCAATGAAAGCATTGCGTTGACTGAGCTTGGGTCATTGACAATAATTTCTGAAAAGCCACCTCTATTGGTCTTTCTCCCCCCCCCCCCCCCCAACTGTATTACCTGGGTTATGAAGGCACCCAAAAGATTTTAAAGCAAAGATTATGGGATAATGCACACGGTGACTTGCGATCTCGATCACACGCAGTCTGTAGTCCGCTGGCAGTAAGAGTTCAATATGGGTATGTCTTTAAGTTAACATCTTACATTAAAAACCTGACAGTACCAAATTACCGAAGGCTTTTCACCAAAGCCAGACTAAATGTCTTTCCCTCTGCAGTGTTGGATGGCAGGTTGAGAGGAGTTCCCTACCAGGACAGACTTTGCTCGTGTGCTCAAGACATCGATTCCATAAAACATATTTTGCTGCATTGTGCAAAATATGAGCAGGCCAGGGCTGAACTGATACTACCCTTGCTGGTACCTTTCCCAGGAAAATCAGAGGCTCACTATGTCAGGTTCCTACTGGAAGACCGGACAAATGCTAGAACAAAAAAAATTCCTTCCAGTAGCACCTTAAAGACCAACTAAGTCAGTTCTTGGTATGAGCTTTCGTGTGCATGCACAATGCTAGAACGTTAGTGGCAAAGTTTTTATCGGTGGTTGCAAGAACAAATGAGCCCTATATTCTAAACAAAATGCTTGATTAATCTGGAGGTAGGCTGTATGAATTGTGTATTGATTTGTAATGATTTGTTGAGTCTCTGGACCGTAATAAAGATTGATTGATTGATAATTTCTGATCAAATCCCACAAGCCTTTGCATCTCTGCCATTTTTTCTACTGCCCATTTCTCTACGCCTGACAGGCATGTATAAGCATTCTAAACACAGGCCAGTTGTTCACCAGGCATCCTGGGTCATAAAGATAGAAGATAGCTTTTGATGTAGTTTTTGTTAATCTTTAGCTAGATCTTAAGGACCAGGAACAGAGTTTATACGGAGATGGTAAATGCGTCTTTCTTTCCTATGGGTTTATGACCTCTGGGGGTACTAGAGGCATTCCTCCTTGGTTCCTGTTTATTTAGCTTAACCACGTATGCATGCTCAAGTAGGAAATAGTTTCTTTGTACTTAAAAGGATTTCTTCTGATCTGACTTTGTCCCATGTGGGTTTTTTTGAAATGCTCAGAGGAAATCTGATTGGTTCTTACGAACACTGTGTAAAAAGTTCTTTTGTTAATAAAACGACCTGGGCCAAGGGGTGGTCAGTTGATTATTGGCACTTCCTCCCAGAGTCTTGTTGGTGAAGCCTCGTGTGTATTTTATTAATTAAGAGTCCAATCCTTCCTTGCTTTTGGAACACAACAAGTTAAAAATGGTTTACTTACACACTCTCCAAAGGTCAGGTTCATGTGCTTTACCATATAACATTCAGAAAAGGTTGCACAGGCAGTAAAAGTTTAGTTGCAAAGCGGTGAAAGTCCCTAAATTGGTATAGGAGCTCAACAGAGGCTTTTAAGAGCCATGTGATCTGAGTTGCAGCAGCCAGCTAAGACTTTCTCACACATTGAGCTTCTCTGGGAGACAAAATGGGAACAATGGTTGTCTACCTAGTTCAGTCAGAGGCAAACTCAGCCCTCCAGATGTTTTGGGACTACAACTCCCATCATCCCTGACCACTGGTCCTGTTAGCTAGGGATGATGGGAGTTGTAGTCCCAAAATATCTGGAGGGCCAAGTTTGCCTTTGCCTGACCTAGTTCCTCCCAAGGTGAGCTAAGCTTGGCGGGACAGCTTGCAGTATGGTATTAACCCCTTCATGCATTAAGTAGACTTAAGCAGGTTGGTTATATGAGGCTGGTTATCCCACAGAAATGGCTAATGCAGTTCAGGGTAAACAAGTGTAAAGTGCTTCAAGTCAGGACAAATAATCTTAATTTCACATATACATATGCTCATGGGGTCTAAACTGGTGGTGATTGACCAGGAGGAGCAAGCCTTTGAGGTTGTAGTAGATAGTAAAGGTAAAGGTACCCCTGCCCGTCCGGGCCAGTCATGTCCGACTCTAGGGTTCCGTGCTCATCTCGCTCTATAGGCCGGGAGCCAGCGCCGTCCAAAGACACTTCCGGGTCACGTGGCCAGCATGACAAAGCTGCAGCTGGCGAGCCAGCACCAGCGCTGCACACGGAAACACCGTTTACCTTCCCGCTATAAAGCGGTACCTATTTATCTACTTGCACTTAGGGGTGCTTTCGAACTGCTAGGTGGGCAGGAGCTGGGACCGAACGACGGGAGCTCACCCCGCCACGGGGATTCAAACCGCTGACCTTACGATCAGCAAGTCCTAGGCACTGAGGTTTTACCCACAGCGCCACCGAAAATTTCAACCCAGTTGTCATAGAAATAATAGTCCAGGGGGGGAGAATTAAAGTTATCGGCTTTTACGGGCCGAATGAAAAAAAAAGTGAATTTTATCAAAAGTTGGAATGAGATGGGGGATTTTATTGGAGATAAAATTATATTTTTAGGAGACCAAAATGGCGTGGTAAATCCTGATTTAGACAGATCCAAAAAGACTACTAAAAAACAGCAAATAAAACTGCCCAAAACCTTTTTTCAGTTAGTAGATTTGTTAAGTTTAGAGGACGCATGGAGAATACAAAATCCGACAGTGAAAGAATACACTTTTTTCCCCTACCCTAATGACTCGGCAGGAAGAATTGATACCATCTGGCTAACAAAAGATTTGACAGTCAAAATATGTAAATCTGAAATTCAACCAAAGACAATAGCTGATCATAATGCAGTACAAGTAACGCTGACTTAGGAATTCTATAAGATGGAGATTAAATGAAACTTTATTGAGAGATGAAACAATAATAGAAAAAGCAAAAAAATACCTTAAAGGAAATTTTTGAACTGAATTTAAATAAGGGCACCGATTTAAAGATAGTCTGGGATGCTAGTAAAGCTGTCTTAAGAGGTTTCTTTATTCAACAAAACGTAATTCAAAGAAAACAAAAGGAAAAACAACAACAAGAAATCTTAGAAGAGATTAGGAAAAGCGAGCTGGAATTATACAAAAAACCAAATAGTGTAGAATTAAAAAGAAATATTAAGATCCTACAATCTCAGTATTTAATGCTAATAAATGCAGAAATGGAATGGAAACTAAGATTATTTGTCAGGGAACTGCCATCAGAACGAGAGACGGAGGCAGGGCCACCCAGCGATGCCGGAGAGGGGACGAGCGGGGGGAAGGATTTCAACGTAACACCCATAGAGAAGAGAGGGAGATGGGGGAATTGGTGACAGGGCTCCAAGACCCTTCCCCCGACGATAGTGGAGAGAGCGCTGGGACGCCCCTGCCTTCCCCTTACTTGCGCAGACGCATTCCGCGCAGAGAACATAGGAGGAGACTCGGGGTCAAACAGCTTTTATGCTGGAAGAGGTTCAAGAGACGCCCACTCTCGGATTCTGCAAGTGACTAACAGGTCACGGAGGGCGAGCTCCGACCCTGGGCATGGTTGGGGCAAGCAAGCTAACTGAACTGAAGTAAGGTTACGCACAAGTAACCCCTAACAACCATTACATTATTGAAACAAAAAACCTTTGAACATGCTAATAAACCAGGAAGGTTATTAGCATGGCAATTAAAGAAGAGAGAGGCAGAAAGGCTTATAAATAGAGTTAAGTGTGAAGGCAAAATAATAAACAACCCTAAAGAAATAGAGAAACGATTTGTCGAATTCTTTAGAGAACTCTATAAGGAAGGAAATGAAACATCAGAAGAAGTTAAAGAATATTTAGAACAGAACGGTCTTCCGAAACTTACTTACAGAACGGTCTTCCGAAATGATAGTCTTACCAAAGCTACTCTTTTTATTCCAAACGATTCCAATTATAGGAAAGACCAGCAGTATTATAGGAAAGACCAGCAGGAGCCAGTGTGGTGTTGTGGTTAAGAGCGGTAGTCTCATAATCTGGGGAACCGGGTTCGAGTCTCCACTCCTCCACATGCAGCTGCTGGGTGACCTTGGGCCAGTCACACTTCTCTGAAGTCTCTCAGCCCCACTCACCTCACAGAGTGTTTGTTGTGGGGGAGGAAGGGAAAGGAGATTGTTAGCCGCTTTGAGACTCCTGAAGGGGAGTGAAAGGCGGGATATCAAATCCAAACTCTTCTTCTTCTTCTTCTTATTGACAAGTGGCAAAAAGAAATTTCTAACTTTTGACTTCTGGTTCAGCGCGACTCCGATTCAGGCGGGGATTTCTTCCCAGCGGAGAATCCCGAGCTTTTCGGAGAAAATAGGAGTTCCACAGGGCGCCCTGGTCCCCTGAAAAGTATCTGGAGGACGTCCAGATTCACTGGTTCCCGTGGAGCCGAAACGCGGACCTCTCGGCCGTCAGGTAACTCCGGTTTGGAGCGAAGAGTACGGCGGGGGGAGAAGCGGGCTGAGGGAAGCCATAGCTGTCTCCGAAAAAGCGAAGCCCCGAGCCTGAGAAAGTGTTGGTTTCTGCTTCCTTCACTGAGCAGCGAAGTGCTTGTCACAAGACAATGTTTACATTCAACAGTCAAGTGCTGTTGGGTTTTCTCACGGGAAAGGAGACTGGATGTGACGTACACTGGTTTCCTGTTTTTCACTGTTCTTTGCAGTTCAGTGGTGTGATTCTCTCCGTGCTTTAGAGGAGAGAGGATGCCTTTCTCTGCTCCGGCAGAGGGAAAATGTTTTTCTGTAAATTACCAGCTTTGAAGTGTAAATAAAGTAATATAGAGCATGTTGGCACGTACTTTTCATCATTCCGCTGTGCACTGGACACTGCTTATATCCAACATTTGGTTATGGGCCCAGAACAACGCAGTGTTTTGAGAATGGACTCCAGAAGTCGGGCTCCTGGCAAAGGAACAAAGGAGCAAAGAATTGGAGTGCCGGCAAAGGATCGGAATGCAGAGGGCCGGATCGGACGATATCTCTGCGCGTCAAGATGATTTGATGAGGTATGTGCTACTGCTCCGGGCAGCCTGCCAGCTTCTAATTAATGGCTGGACTTTGAACTTTTATAGCCGGTTTTGCCGTGGCACAGGCAAAAGGCTAGAAGGATAAATTTTTCCTATGCTGGGGGAAATCGAAAGTAAAGCAGCTGCAGCAGTGTCGCAGCATGAATTTAAGACAGCAGAGAGAACTTTCACTTTTGAACTTGCCTTTGGAATGCGGTTTGAAGCAGCTGCAGATAAGCAAAGCAGTTAAGCAGAAAGGCACAGGTTCATAGGCAGAGGCTGTTTTTGAATTTGCTTTTGGATTGAAGCAGCTGTACACAGACGCAGCATGTATAAAGCAGCCTGATTTAAAGCAGCAGAGATGACGCAGAAGGCTAATGCCAGAGTCATGACGGCTAGCTGCAGAAGGCTGGATGAGGCAAGTGGGGAATCTGATGCCAATCAGCCAAATGCTCAACTCACAGTAGCCTGTGATACTGCCATGATTCTGAATGAAGCGGATCGCCGGGGTGCTAGCTGCATCAACAAGGGGGAGACTTCACAGACGTCATCCCATAGTGCAGTGGAACCACCAGATGGTGCCAAAGCTTTGAAGGCAGTGAAATGCTACTCGTGTGGACGTCTAGGCCATATGAAGAGGGAATGTAGATATCCCAGGGCCAAGACAGAGCAGCGCAGCGAAAGCTCATCGCGTGGAAAAGGCCGAGGCAAAGGCAAAGGTCCGGTGTCCAGGACAACGCAGCACAAGGCAATGGTCTCACGCTTCACTCCAAAGGTTGCAGAGGTCCAGAAGACGTCTAGATCTTTCTTCGTTGTTGATTCGGCTGCAACGCACCACATGTGCAACGATAAGCGACTGTTCGTGTCTTTTACACCGCAGGAAGGTGCGATTCACCAGGCGGATGACCACACAATTCCCAGTAAAGGCTACGGAACTGTTGTTCTTCACAGTTTGGACTTATCGATACAGGATGTGCTTTATGTGCCAGAAGCTAAGCATAATCTGCTCAGCGTTGGACAGCTGAATGAGCGGAAAATTGACGTTTCCTTTAAGAACAAAAGGCACATCATCACAAAGAAAAATGATTATGTATTGCATGCTGAATATGTTGATCGTTTGTATGTTTTGTATTTTGATGATGTTGTGCAGGATGACACTTGTTGCATTGCAGGTTCTAACAAAAGTTTGCATGCAGAATGTATTCACGATTTTCATCGAAAATTTGGTCATTTGCATTTTGAGGCAGTATCTAAAATGCCTGCCTTGGTTGAAGGTATGACTATTAAACCCTGCAGGTACCACATGAAGTGCAAGGCATGCGCAGCAAACAAAGTGAAAATGGCTGTGAAAGGTAAGGTGTCTAGTAGGCAAGCTACAGAACCATACCAGGTTGTTCATGCTGATTTGGTTGGACCACTAGCGCCCTCTTTGGGTGGAAACAGGTACTTCATGGTTCTCATTGATGCATTTTCCAGGTATATTTATGTGTACAATCTCAAGCAGAAATCAGAGGCTTTTCCAAGGTTCAAGGAATTCTGTGCTTGGTTGGGAAATGTGCATGGTAAGAAGGTAAAGACTCTTTTCAGTGATCGCGGGGGAGAATTCACTTCTCAGCAGTTTGAAGCTTTTCTGACTGAGAAAGGAATTCAACACGATTTGTCTAGTCCTCGCTCGCCATGGCAGAATGGACTTGCGGAACGAGCAAATCAGACATTGCTTCAAGGGTTAAAAACCTTGCTGCATGATGCCAATCTTCCAGAGAGTTATTGGGCCGAAGCTCTCTCATGTTTCACTTACAGTTATAATCGCAGGTTATCTTCAGCGATTGGTTGTACCCCCTATGAGAAGATGTTTGGCAAGAAGCCATACATCAAACACATGAAAATTTTTGGTTCTGACATGTGGGTTCACTCACCACAAAACTCCAAGTTAGACAAGCGTGGATTGCATGGTATCTTTCTAGGTTATCAGAAAGGGTCTTACAGAATAATGATGACTGACTCTAAGGCAATTAAGCTCACAAGAAGTGTTGAGTACAATGCCAAGTGGGGGGAGAATGTGGGAATTTTCCAATGTTATCCTGATGACAGTGATGAAACTGAGGATAGTCAAAAGCAACCGCAACAACCCACACCCACTGATGAAGGTTCTGATTCTGAGTCTGAAACTAAATCGGGTGATTCAGAGGATTTCAAGAGTGCGAAATCCTCTATGCGACCCTCTGAAAGCTCTGATCAAGAATTGGAGGAACCATTGTTCACAATAGGTCACTTTTCTCCTAAGAAGGAAGAGGAGAGTGTTGAAGACTTAAGGCTAATTCGTAGGTCACAGAGAGCAACAAAAGGCAGACCTCCAAAGAGATTTGCTGATGAGTTTGCTAAGATAGCAGTAACAGCTGTTAAAAGCTCCAAGAAGGTGTTTGAACCTTCAAGTTTCCAAGAAATCCAGGATTTGGATTCAAAGGAAGCTGAGCCATGGTTAAATGCCATGAAGGCTGAGCTTGATTCCTTGGAAAGGAACAAAACATGGGACCTTGTTCCAGTAGTTCCAGGAATGAAACTGCTTGGAAGCAAATGGGTCTTCAAAGCGAAGACTGATCAAAATGGCAAGATAGTCAGACACAAAGCCAGATTGGTAGCCAGAGGTTTTGCACAGGTACCAGGTGAAGACTATCATGAGACCTACTCACCCACCGTGAGGTATGAGAGCATTAGGCTTATGCTCAAGCTAGCTGCAGAAGAGAATCTACACATTAGTCACCATGATGTGAATACAGCTTTTCTGTACGGATCTCTAGATGAATCACTTTATATGCTTCCACCTGATGGCGTACAGGTAAAACAGGGATTTGTTTGTGCTCTGAAGAAGTCCCTTTATGGTCTCAAACAAAGTGCACGGTGTTGGCACACAAAACTCACTGAAGTATTGTTTTCTCTAGGTTTTAAGCAAGGGAAAGCTGATCCATGTGTATTTGTCAAAGAGGAGGGGCAAAAGAAACTGTATTGTTTGTTTTATGTTGATGATCTTTTATTCTTTTGGAAGGATGTCACAATGTACAATAATGCCCTAGCTCAATTGAAAGAGCACTTTGACATGAAAGATCTTGGTGAGGTAAACAACTACCTATCTCTGGAAATAGAGAGAGATCAAGATGGTAACATTCTAGTACACCAGTCACGTAAAATTGCTGATGTGTTAAGCAAACTAAACCTGATGGATGCTAACCCTGTAGACACACCGATGACAACAGGTTATCAGGTAGATGACACTGAAGAAGCATTTTCTGATACTACACTGTACAGAAGTGTGCTAGGCAAGCTAAACTTCATTGCCAGATGTTCAAGACCTGACATTGCTGTTAGCTGTAATTTGCTAAGCAGACAAGTCAACAATCCTACTGTTAAGGATTGGAAAGCTCTGAAACGCATAGCGCGGTATTTGAAAGGCACTATGCATTACAGACTGAGATTTAACAATCAGAAGTCTGGTGGTCTTGAGATATTTGCAGATGCAAGTTTTGGAAGTGACACTACAGACAGGAAAAGTACGTCTGGAGTTTGCTATAAGTACAATCAGGGTCTATTTGATTGGTCATGCAAGAAGCAAACAACAGTTAGCTTAAGTACTTGTGAAGCTGAACTGAATGCACTGTCTTATTCACTTAAGGATTGTGAATGGTTGTTACAATTGTGCAAAGACATGAAAATTCCTGTCAAATGTCCAATCCAGGTTTACCAGGACAACAAAGCATGTTTGGCTTTGCTGAATTCTGAAGGTTGTAAGCAAAGCACGAAGCACTTGCAATTGAAGTTGCAACATGCTAGGGAACGTATTCAGAAGGGACTCGTAACGGTGTCCTATATGCCAGGTAATGAAATTCCTGCTGATGTATTGTCCAAGATTGTATCAAGGGATCAACACTGTACCTATGTGCAGAAGTTGGGTTTGTACTAATATTGTACGAACACGCTGCCCAGTGATGTTCACAGAAAGGGGGAGGATGTTGGTTTCTGCTTCCTTCACTGAGCAGCGAAGTGCTTGTCACAAGACAATGTTTACATTCAACAGTCAAGTGCTGTTGGGTTTTCTCACGGGAAAGGAGACTGGATGTGACGTACACTGGTTTCCTGTTTTTCACTGTTCTTTGCAGTTCAGTGGTGTGATTCTCTCCGTGCTTTAGAGGAGAGAGGATGCCTTTCTCTGCTCCGGCAGAGGGAAAATGTTTTTCTGTAAATTACCAGCTTTGAAGTGTAAATAAAGTAATATAGAGCATGTTGGCACGTACTTTTCATCATTCCGCTGTGCACTGGACACTGCTTATATCCAACAGAAAGGAGCGCTGAATTCTCAAAACTAGCAAATTCGAGCTCTAATAAGGACAAAAGTAAATGGGAAGATATCTAAGGAAAGATTCGAACAAAAGGAAATTAAAAAAGAGCTCAAGTCCTATCTGAAATCATCGCGAACGCAGAGAGCTAAACAAAGCGGAGAAAACGTGAGTGACGCTAGCGGTTAAGTTTCTCTCTCCTCTCTAACTTTTCTCTTGATACATGCTAAGATACAATATAACTGGCAAAAGAGGGAAGTAGAGGGGGAGCAAAAGGATAATATTTTGCTACTTCTAGTCCTCTTTGTGATGGAGGGAAAGAAGAGAAAGTTAGTTTCACTTTTGGAAAGTTCTGCGCAACGGAGGACTCTATTGTGTCACTGCTCAGGCTCCATTATTCATTGTCTTTGTGTGCCTGGGAAGAAGAAGGAGGAAGAGGCGGGTTGGCGTTCTTGTTTTTGCTTTTTTTCTTTTCTGTGTCACATCCATCCCTTAGGATTGTGATTTTGCATTTGAACCTTTGCTAAAACTTTAAATAATTCTAAATAATTGACTGAGACGCCACTACTGCCATCGTTTTGGAGAAGTTAAAGCTGGGTTTTTCCCTTTTGCCTTTTTTTTTGTTTGTTTTGCTTTCTTCTTTTTTTATTTGCCGGATGGTGGACTCCTGGTGGATGACGGTGAAATTACAATTTGTTTTTCTGGCGTCTGCTGAACTCTCTGGGCAGGTCTGTCGTGTTTGAAGTCAGACTTTTATTTTTGGGAGAAAACTTTGGTCTGCCTGAATTTCCTTTGGATCTATTTGCCAGTCTGAGTCTCTGTGGGATTTAGCCCAATTGAGGGCAAGAAGATTAAGTGTGGCTTTTTATTTAAGTGACCCGGAATAGCCTAAACGGAGGCATGAAGATTTAAGAACTTAAGACTTGACTTAAATATATTTCAGTTCAAATTTCCAAATCTCTGGATACCCCCCTTTTTTTTGGCTTTGTTTCCTAGCTCTTGGCTTATGCTATTTGGTGGATTAGCCTAATTAGTGGCAACAAGATAAAGACTCTGGACTTAAAATTAAAGTGAAATACATTTGGACTAATTATTCTGAACTTTAGTGAATTCCACTGAACTTAAATGATTGAATTCTGTTTTGAGCTTTGAAAAATTAACTGATTTTTTTTTCTTTATAGGGATTGGTGGTTCCAATACTGAAACAAGTGTTTATATTTAATTGGTGTGTTATTGATATATCTGTATAAAATGTCTCATTTACCAAAGAAAACTGGAGATGGGGGGACTCCGGCAGAAAGAAAGGGGTCTAAACAAGAATCAGACTTTAGGACTGAAATATTAAAAATGTTTGCAGAGATTAGACAAAGTGAGAAAAACTTAGAAACCAAGGTAGAACAGGTGGACTCAAAGATTGGAAAAATGGATAAGAAAATTGATGAAACAGTAAACGAACTGAAAGGGCAAATTAAAGAGGTATCCAAAAGAACTCATGTGTTAGAGGAAGGAATGAAAAGGACGAAATTGGAAATGAAGGAATTGAAACGTGAAGAAGACAAAATCAGGGTAGGTCTCCTGGAAACTAATAAATCACAAGAAGAAATGTGGGATGCGATCTCTATGAATGAACTCCGGCAACGGGAAGTCAACCTAAGACTGAGGGGAGTACCAGAAAGCCAAGGTGAAAATATTAGACAAAAATTAGTGACAGAATTGGCACAATGGTTGGAGCTTCAAGCAGAGGAGATGGCAAGTACAGTACAGAATGCCTTCAGAATGAAAGTGAGAACGACCAAGCCAAAGAAATTTCCAGGAGACTGCTTGATAACGTTTAAGGATAGAGACATGAGAAATTTGGTGCTCCAAAAGAATAGAGAAAAAAGACTATCTATAGACGGCAATTACATAATCATTTTTAAAGATATCCCAATCAGATTGTTGAAACGGAGAGACCCTTACAAGCCACAGGTACAAATTCTTAAAAAGAATAGCATAGAATTTAAGTGGGAGTTCCCGGAAGGGATCTCCTTTACTTATAAAAATAAGAGGCACAGACTGACCAGCCCGGAAGAGATAGGCAAATTCCAGAGAAAATATAAAGAATTACTAACAGAGGAAGAAGAAGAACTTAAAGGAGCGGTAGGAGGAGTGATTGTCAAGGGAGTGAAGGATCTGAAGGGGAAGGTGAAAAATGGAGAAAAGCATGATGAAGAAGAAGAGGGAGAAGAAGAAGAAGAAGAAGAGGAAGAGGAAGAAGAGGAAAGATTATAACAAAAGAAATTAGAGAAAAGTATTATTGTTATTAATTGGAATCAATATGGCTTTAAAAATATGGAATTGGAATATTAACGGACTGAACGATAAAAAAACGGAATAAAGTGGAACAATTTTTAAAGAAAAAGAACTTAGACATAATTTGTCTGCAGGAGACACACGTGGCAAAAAGGCATAGAAAAATCTTGATTAACAAAAGACTTGGAAACGAATTTATATCTTCAGATAAAGAAAAGAAAAGAGGAGTGATTTTGTATATAAAAAGTAAAATTGAAGCCCAGCAAATTTTTAAGGATGAAGAAGGAAGAATTATTGCTGTCCAAATTACTTGGCAAGGCGAAAAAATAATAATTGTCGGGATCTACGCACCTAATGGAAATAAAACTGATTTCTACAAAAGTGTGGAAGAAAAATTGTTGGAATATGTGGATCAAAAGATAATAGTGATGGGAGACATGAATGGGGTAGTCTCTACAGAAATGGATAGATTGAGAAATAGTGGAACAAAAGAAGGTAAACTACCCAAAACATTCTTTGAAATGGTAAAGAACTGTAATCTAATAGATATCTGGAGGTTAAGATACCCATTGGAGAAACAATTTACATTTTACTCAGATGCAAATCAGTCAATGTCCAGAATTGACCAAATTTGGATCTCTAGTGAATTAACTCCAAGAATCCTACAAGTGGAAATTGAACCAAGAGTAATTTCAGACCACAGTCCGATTAAATTAGAACTTAAAGGCTTCGAAGAAAAAACATTCAGATGGAGAATGAATGAATACTTATTCGACAACCAAAAATTTGTACAGGAGGCACAGAAGAAATTGAATGAATACTTTGTGGATAATTGTGACAAGGGAACGAAGATGAGCATAGTGTGGGATGCAAGCAAGGCGGTGATGAGAGGATTTCTTATACAACAAAACTCAATTAAAAAGAAGAACAGAGAGAAAGAAAAGAAAGAAATCCTAAAACAAATCATGGAAAACGAACAAAAACTGATTAAAAAACCAAACAACATAAGAATTAGACAAAGTATTAAGGCTTTACAAACTCAATTTGCAATGATGATAAACAAAGAGGTGGAATGGAACATTAAAAAATTAAGACAAAAGAACTTTGAATTTGCAAATAAATCTGGAAAATGGCTTGCTTGGCAGATTAAGAAAAGGAAAGAACAGAGTACAGTAAACAAAATCAAAGTGGAAGGAGAAGAGATAATCAGCCCTAAAGGTATTAGAAAAGGATTCTTGGACTTTTATAGACAACTGTATAGACGTAGAGAAAAGAATAACATGAGGAAAATAGAAAGATATCTAAAAGAGGTGCGAAAGATCCCGACAGAAGCAACAGAGAGGCTGAACACCCCGATTGATAATGAGGAGATTAAGGAAGTAATAACAGAATTGAAAAACGGGAAAGCCCCAGGACCAGATGGTTTTACAGCAAGGTATTACAAAGAATTGAGACTAACCTTAATGACACCGTTAAGGAAAGTAATGAATTATATTTTAAAAGAGAGTGAGATTCCGGAGACTTGGAAAGATGCATTTATAACCTTTATTCCAAAAGAGGATGCGGACTTAACACAAGTAAAGAACTATAGACCAATTTCTTTATTAAATACGGATTACAAAATCTTTGCAGGAATAATGGCAAAGAGATTAAAAAAGGTATTAAAAGAAATCATTCATGAGGACCAAACGGGTTTCCTTCCTGGCAGACAGATGAAGGACAATGTGAGGAACATAATAAATATTTTGGAATATCTGACAGCCAGGAATGAGAAACGAGCAATGCTAATGTTTGTAGATGCCGAAAAGGCATTTGATAATGTGTCATGGGATTTTATGTTGAAAAACTTAGAATACATGGAAATGGGGAATGATTTCTTTAAGGGAATTAAGGCAATATATACGGAACAAAAGGCGAAGCTGATAGTACATAATGTGATAACAGAAGAAATCAAAATATCAAAAGGTACCAGACAGGGTTGCCCGCTATCACCTTTACTATTTATAATGGTCCTGGAGGTCTTTCTGAATTCAATTAGGAAAAATGAAAAGATAAAGGGGGTGACATTAGGCCAAAACGAATACAAAGTTAAAGCCTTTGCCGATGATTTGGTTATAATGATGGAAGACCCGATGAATAGTGCAACTGAAGTGTTAGAAGAAATTGAGAAATTTGGTGAAGTGGCAGGTTTTATATTAAACAGGAAGAAAACTAAAATTATAATTAAAAATATGGAACAAACAATGATGGAAGTGCTGCAACAACAGATGGGGATTGAAATTGTTAAAAAAGTTAAATATCTGGGTATATGGTTAACTCCAAAAAACATTGATTTATTCCAGAACAACTATGTTCCGGTGTGGAAGGGAATTAAGAAAGATCTGGAGATATGGGGAAGGTTAAAACTATCCTTTTGGGGTAGAATTTCAATGATCAAGATGTCGGTGCTACCAAAGACGTTGTTTTTATTTCAGATGATTCCAATTCTAAAAGGAGTAACGATTTTTAAGGAATGGCAAAGAGTGATTTCAAGATATATCTGGCAGGGCAAAAAGCCGAGAATTAAATATAAATTACTAACAGATGTAAAAAAAGAGGAGGCTTTGCCCTGCCGGACTTGAAGTTATACTATGAAGCATCATGTCTTTGCTGGATAAAAGAATGGATAAAACTTAAGAATACAAAACTCCTGGACTTAGAAGGATTTGATAACAGATTTGGGTGGCACGCGTATCTATGGCAACAGAAGAAAAAGGGATATAAATCCTTTGAAAACCATATCTTCCGGAAATCGCTAATTGAAGTATGGGATAGATACAAAAACTTATTAGAAATGGGGGTTCCACATTGGTTATCCCCACTTGAGATTATAGGAGTTAAGAAAATTAATATGAGGAGTGAATGGATTACTTATGGAGATTTAGCGGTGAAAGAAGGAGAGAAATGGAGATTAAAACCATATGAGCAAATAAAAGAATATGTATATGACTGGCTGCACTACCATCAGATAAGAGATATGTTCAAAAAGGAGGTGAAAGAAAAAGGGTATAAAGAAAAAGATTCGAAATTCCAAACAGAAATTGTTAATAATGATTGTAAGACAATCTCGAAAATGTATAAGATTTTATTGGAATGGCACACGATAGATGAGGAAGTAAAAGTGGTTATGATTCAATGGGCCAGAGATTTAGGATATAATATAGATATGGAGGATTGGCAAAAAATATGGAATGAAAATCTGAAATTTACAGCGTGTACTGGGTTAAAAGAAAATGTTATGAAAATGGTATACAGATGGTATATGACACCAGTTAAATTGGCAAAAATGTACAAAACTTGTAACAAATGTTGGAAATGTAAGGAGAAAGAGGGTACATTTATTCATATGTGGTGGGAGAGTAAGAAAGTGAAGGGGTTCTGGGAAATGATTTATAATGAGTTAAAGAAAATGCTGAAATACAGCTTTTCAAAGAAACCAGAAACCTTCCTATTAGGAATAACTAGAAAAGAAATAAATAAGAGGGACTGTAAACTCTTTCAATATGCAATAACAGCAGCAAGAATATTGATGGCCCAAAAATGGAAACAAGAAGAAGTACCGACTTTGGAAGAGTGGAGAACAAAACTAACAGACTATGCGGAACTGGACAAATTAACTCGAAAAATAAGATTCCAAAGGGATCATAGGTTTCTAGAGGACTGGGGAAAATTTAGAGAATATTTGAAAACTATATGTGAAGAACATACAACGCTAGTGTGTTTTAAAGAAGCTTTGTGAAAAAAACAAGAAATATTGCTAAAATGTAAATGAGGGGGGAAACTTTTTACCTAAAGGCGATATTATAATTAAGGAATGTGAAGTTAGGAATTTGACTACGGATGATTGTTAGAGGGGAAGTCAAAAAAGTTAAAATATGTGATATGAAATCTGTACGATTGGAGATTTTATGGAAAAAATTAATAAAAAAAAATTATAAAAAAATAATAATAAAAAAGAAATTTCTAACTTTTTATGGAAGGGTAAAAGACCAAGAATAAAGCATAGGATATTAATAGATACTGTAGAAAGAGGTGGCTTCGGGTTACCGGATTTCAAGCTATATTACGAAGCCTCATGTCTTCTCTGGTTGAAAGATTGGTGTTAATTAAAAAATTGGGATACTTTAGATCTAGAAGGTCATGACACCCATTTTGGATGGCATGGCTATCTTAATTATGGGAAAATAAAGGTGCATCGGAGTTTTTCAAATCATATAATAAGAAATGCTATATATAAGGTGTGGGAAAAATACAAAAGATATTTGGAACAGAAAACCCCAAGATGGAACTCTCCATTAGAAGCAACCACTGTTAAAAAAAAAAAACCAACATCAAAGAGAACTGGATAACGTATAACACAATATTAAGGGAGGAGGAGGGTCAACTAATATTGATAAGTTATGAGAAAATAAAAGATCACTTTTCTAGTTGGCTAGATTACTTCCAGGTGAATGAAATGTTCAGACAGGATAAGCAGATAGGTTTTGAAAAGGAGCCTTCAAGATTTGAAAGAGAATTACTGAATAGTAAAACTAAAATAATCGCAAAAATGTATAGACTTCTTTTAGACTACGAAGTAATGGATGAGGAGGTTAAGGCTTCAATGATAAAGTGGGCCCAAGATGTGGGTCGTCCAGTTATGCTAAAAGATTGGGAAAACCTATGGAAGGTAAATTTGAAATTTACAGCCAGCTATAATATAAGAGAGAACATGATGAAAATGGCTCATAGGTGCTCCTTCCAAATTATCAAGAATGTATAAAAATTTGGCGAATGCTTGTTGGAGCTGTGGAGGAAATAACGGTGACATGATCCACATGTGGTGGACGTTTGGAAAGATTAAGATTTTTTGGGGGGAAATATACGATGAATTGAAAAAGATGATGGGGATAACTTTTACTAAAAAACCGGAGGCATTTCTATTAAGTAATTTAGATAAAGAGATCCCAAAAAATCTAAGAGATGTATTTTTGTATGCAACCGCAGCGGCTCGTATACTTGTGGCCAAGAGATGGAAAGATCACGAGGCTCCAAAAATAACAGACTGGCAAATCAAATTACAGGAATTGGTGGAGACGGCTCAACTGACTAGAAAACTCAGAGGAAACTCAAAGCAAAAATTTGCGGAAAAATGGGATGGTTATAGAAGATATTTTCAAAAATACAATAATAGTTTTGACTCCGTGCTAGCATTTGAGTGATAAAGGAACTAAAAGGAGGTGTACTACAATTAAGGATTTATTATGTTTTCAAAATATATTAGAAAAATTATATATAAAGGTTTATTGTTTTGTGTACATTCAAATGTAAGATAAAACATATTAAAAGGGACTTGACAGGAAGTCAAAGTTGAAGAAAAGATTTTGGAAGATAAAAGGGGAAAAATAGTTACTTTCGTTATTACCATTTTCTGTGCGGGTGTCTGCACATATGTGTGTTGTTGTATGCAATGTTTGGGAGGAAATAAGACGGTAAATAATAAATAACAAACGAAATATCAATGTATGTAATTTTTATTTTCTAATTATACTTAGTGGTAGTATGGCTGTATTGTTTTTTGTAACATAAAACCATTCAATAAAAAATATTTTTTTTAAAAAAAGAAAATTGCAACCCAGTTTTCAGCAGCTGTGAAAAAGGCAAATTCAATCCTACAGATCATTTGGGAAAGGAGAATAAAACTGCAGATATACAGTGGTGCCTCACAAGATGAAAAGAATCCGTTCCGCGAGTCTCTTCGTCTTGCGGTTTTTTCGTCTTGCGAAGCAAGCCCATTAGCGGCTTAGCGGATTAGCGCTAAGTATCCAGCCATCCTAACTAGTGGTGCTCATTGTTAGCCTTATACTTCATGAAAATGTCCAAAGCTGTCCATGTTGTGGGTTGGGCCACTATTGCATATTGTGGTAGCAAATGCCATATTTTAATTATGTGTTCTGTCAAGAAATCCTTCCTTTTTGTCTGTGCTGAATCTCCCAACATTCAGCTTCATTGGGTGGGCCCTAGTATTTACAAGAGGGAGGCAAGTTCCTTTCTGCCCACTATCTCCATTCCATGCTTAATTTTATATACCTTTTGTCATGTTTGCCCCCTTGCCTTTGTTCTAGCTCCTTAATCATTTTGCTTGCACTTTTCCAGCTCTGTGATATCCTTTTCGAGGTGCCGTAATCAGAACTCTGCACAGTATCCCAAGTGCAATCACACTGTAGATTTGTAACAATAAATGGATATTGGTTGCTGTATTGGTGTCCTCTTTCCTAATGATTCCCAGCATGGAATTTGCTTTTATGTTGCATTTGGTTGTTTTTGTTTGCCATTGTTGGGGCAATGGAGAGTTTAAAACAAAAAAAGGAGCAGCAGGTAGGAAAGGGGAAGTCCTCGTTTGAACAAACATCACCCAGTGGACTTGATGTTGGCAATTCACAGGGGTAACTATGCATTCCTAGCCAGACATCTTGCCTTCTTACAAAAATGGGAACTTGAGAGGATGGAAACTATATTTAGCAAGTCTATCGCATGGCTCCCCCAGGAGACAGTGATGGCCCAACTTGGATTAGGCAAATTCATGGAGAAGACTGTTAATGGGTACTAGCCATGATGGCTCTGCTCTGCTCCCATGATCAGAAACAGAAATGCATCTGAATACCAGTTGCTGGAAGCTGCAGGAGGTGAAAGTGCTATTGTGCTCATGTCCTGCTTGCAAGCTTCCCACAGGCATCTGCTTGGACACCATGAGAACAGGATGGTAGACTAGGTGGGTCACTGGTCTGATCCAGTTGAGCTATTCTTACATTCTCAACATGCATGTTTTTAAATATGCAAATAGCAGCCTCCAGACCATGGGAATTGGAGAGCTTAATCCTACCGTCCCTTGTGTGGTCCTGTCAAAAAAAGCTTCCATTGGTACACAATGTCAAGAACTACAGACCAATCTCCCTGCTTTATGTGGATTATAAAATCTTTGTCAATATATTAGCTAACAGGCTAAAGAAGGTTCTGTCTGAATATATACATAAGGACCAGGCAGGATTTCTGCCTGGAAGACACATGAAAGACAATATCAGGAATGTTGTAGATATTTTGGAAAAGTTGGAAGCAAGGAAGAACTGTAAAGCAATGTTAATGTTTATTGATGCAAAGAAAGCCTTTGACAATGTATCTTGGAGTTTTATGTTACACAATTTAGAAAGTATGGGGATTGCTCAAGATTTTTTAAATGGTATCATGACCAAAAAGCTAAAATTATTATAAATAATGTGGTATCAGAGGAAATTGGAGTTGAGAAGGGTGCCCATTTCCCCCTCTGTTGTTCATTTCAGTACTAGAGGTCTTGCTAAGTATGATAAGAAAAGATGAAGAAATTAAAGGTATTACAGTAGGATCCAAACAATATAAATTAAAAGCCTTTGCTGATGATTTAGTACTGTCACTACAGGATCCAGACTCCAGTGCAGTCAAAGCACTGGAGTTGATACAGGAATTCATATAGGTAGCAGAATTTAACTTAAATAAGAGCAAAACCAAAGTGTTAGAGAAAAATCTGGATAATGATGAAATAAAACTATTACAAGAAAAGATGGGCCTAGATTTTGTGAAAAAAGTTAAGTATCTGGGAGTGAATTTGTCGGGGGAAAATTTAAATTTATATAAAGATAACTATGAGAAACTATGGAATGAAATTAAGAGAGATCTAGAGATATGGTCAAATTTAAAATTGTCATTAATGGGCCGGATTTCGGTGGTTAAGATGAATGTATTGCCAAAGATGTTATTTCTGTTTCAAGCAATCCCAATTATAGATAATGTGAAATGTTTTAAAGAGTGGCTGAAAGCTTTATCTAGATTCATCTGGCAGGGGAAAAAAACCAGAATTAAATATAAATTACTAACAGATTCTAAAGAAAGAGGGGGATTTTCCCTGCCAGATTTGAAAATCTATTTTGAAGCGGCGGCGCTTTGTGGATTAAGGAATGGATACAATTAGAAGATACTGATGTTTTAGATTTGGAGGGATTTGACAATGTGTTTGGATGGCATGCATATTTATGGTGATACGGAAGGGGGGCATGTCTTCTTCACCTTCTTCTTCGCTACAATATATCCATTTATTTCCAATTGTCAATGTCAAAAGGGACTAAAATCTATAAAATTCATAGAAAATCAATGTGCCAATTTGCTCAATTTCTCTAGGACTCCATGACACCTCCCCTGTCCTCCATAACCCCTCAAGCAAGGTGTCAAGACCCCAATCCTGTCAAATCACTCTGCCAAGCCTTTCCTCCAGGCAATGCCAGTACATGGACCATTGTCTTCTCATCACCGGTACTCAGGATGTGCTTATCTGTGCATATCTCCAGCTCTGCATATTCCCCCCTCCCTCCTCCATATGTTAATCCTGTGTAACCCAACCTCTTCTTAATGTATTCATGATGTAATCTGTGTAACCCAACCTCTTCTTAATGTATTCATGATGTAACTGGGATGTGTTTTGCACTGTATTCTGGGGCATGGAGGGAAGTTTCAAAAGTTCATGTCACCCCTTTCTCGCTGTTTAATCTCGCCTTGAACCTGTTGCGCAATAAACTTGGATCTTCTGCAGCTTGCTCCTGTCTCCGGCTGAGCTCATTTTCCTCCGCAGGGACCCGCGGACTTAGTCCGACGAGCTGGGTGGCAGAGCAGCCTCGCACCCAAATTTTACCGTAACAGATGGCGCCCAACGTGGGGCTTTGCGGTTCTCCCATGTTGCTGGCCGGGGGCCCTGAAATCTTCAGCCAGCACCGGGCCATTTTGCCTGGGAAGATCCTTTGGACCCCCAGCCATCTTCTGGGCGGTAATAGAAAGCCCCAGGAGTTCAGCCGGGGAGCAAAGAGGGATCCAGCCGGCTTATTCATCAATCCCAGGATCATCATAGAAGACGCGTGAGTATAAGGAAAAGGAAAAATCCAGTACACTGGTGGAAAGGGGGTGGAAATCTCCTGGCAACTGAATTCTCTGCCCTCCTCTCTATCGCTCCTTCTTACCTTTCTCTTGGTCCGGTTAGTGAGAGAGACCGTGGACCGCTGCCAACCCGAAAGTGGGGTTCTGAGCTCTATCTCTTTCTCTTAAAAATCTCCAGCCAGCCGCACCAATTGGGAGCCCGAAAGTAAGATGGAGAGAGCCGACTTGAAAGACAACCGACTCTCCGCAACGGGCATCTCAGTTGAAAGCAAGGGGTTGGAGCTCTCTTTCCGAACTTCCCTAGCGCCCGGCAAGGGGGCAGGAAGGGGTCTGGCTTTCTGTCTCAATCCCAGCCGCACTGGTCGGTGCCACGTAACACGTGTATCGTGCGTGAGCCCGCTTCCAAAAGCAAGGGGGATTTTCGGTTCAAAACTCTATCTAGAGATCACCCAATCTGGCACCGCACGGTGCGGGCGTTCAGTAGGGCCCCTTTTCCTGAGATTGTGACGATAGGTAGGAGGTTGCCAGGAGGGATAGCCCAGGAGGAATTGGGCGGGATTTGGCAGAGTGGAAAGGAACCCCAAGATTTGGAATAGGAAATAAGGAAAGGAACGAGAGGTAACCGGATAGCTAGAGCTCAATAAACCACTAGGAAGTTGCCAAGCAACAAGGAAAAGGAAAACCCTAAATAGCCCCCTGTACAAGTTACCCAAATCCTAATCAACCCCTCTCTTTCTCCCTTCTCTATCCCAGACACCCCCAAAAAGAAAAAAAGAAAAAAGCAGCAACAGCAATGCATGCATATATAAAGGGGTACCCAGTCAACCAAGCGTTGTGAGCCCTGCCAGTTTGATTAACTGGTGGTGTGTTTGAAGAGGCAAGGAGGCTCATAAAACCATGTGGGACCTTCCTACTAATTTCACTTAATGAAGCCAAAGGAAGTGGCCCAACTCCTTGCAATAACCAACTAAAGGATGAGAATATATATGTTTACATGTTGTCTGTTATGTGTGTTGTCTGTTAATACATATATGAGAATATGTATGTTTACATGTTGTCTGTTATGTGTGTTGTATGTTCCTTCTGTCTCTGACAGACTGCCTTTCTAAGTGTGCATAGTTTAAACTACAAGCTTGCTTCAAAATTTTAAATCTAAGGAAGCCATGCTGGACCTTATCAATCTTAAAACAGGACAAAAAAACACAAAAAAATGAGAATGAAGGGTGCAAATGTTTGTTATTTGAGAGAGGCTCCAAAGAGTCTTCCTCCGAGTAGCTTAAGTGAGGAGTATGATTTTAAGTTGATGGTAGATAATGTTATGTTGCTACCTTTGAGTTTGTGAGTCTACATCCGTGTTCCAGTCTTTTTCCAGTATTTTGAAATGTGCTGTGAAGAAACTAATGTTTCTGCTGCAAAAGCCTAGTTGAGCCAACTGCTCTCTCAAGCTAAAATGCAGTGTATGTATTTCATTAAGCACATGCCTATGAGAATAGGTGTTCCTTCTAAGAAAATTGTTAATAAAAGGTAGAAGCTTTGATAGACAACAATTGTCTATCTATAGAGTCCAGTCCTGATATCAGTCTCTAAGATCAGCCAGGGTTTCCTGGCTTCTTATTGGAAAATGCCACCCCCACTTGTTTCAGTCTCTTTCAGGTCCCCCCCCTCTTACTTCCGTGCCAAGTGAATTTACTCCCGAGTAAGCTTCCTTCAACAAGGGAGGGGGGCACATTCTTTGCTAAAAGTACCCGCCATCTCACTTTCCTATGTATCGTTATTTTTAAAAATCTTAATTAGGCGTACTATTCCTATGCAAGTTCAGAAACATTATTAACTTTTGTATCCCTTTTAAATCAAGTCCAGGACTGTTTTTATTATTTGTGAGTGGTTATATCAACTGAAATAACCCTATGCTTATAAAATATTCTCTCCCAGATTCTCTTCCTATCTTATCTTAGGAAAACTGTTCTTTCTTTAAGATCATTTCTCTAGGAACTTGCACTCTTTAGTCTAAGGAAGTAAATTCTCAATCAAACTAGCTTCAAGATCTGCTAAAAGGGTTCTGTATAAAGCTGGGTACTTTTATTTTCCTCTTCCTTAGTACATGATAGGAGCATTGATGTTAAAAAAAAAATCCTATGAATTCTGACTCTCTGGCCATTTTTTCCCATATATAAGGGCGTGGCATTGTTCCGCGAATGACCAGAGGGAAATCAAACAAAATGATAGCCCTTTCCTGTAAATAAAGGAAGCACTCCCTTGCTTGGGCTGCAGGAAACATGATCCCTTAGAAAACTTCTAGCTTTGGTAAATGCTTGAATTGCGGAGTTTCTTGTTTTGTTTTAAATCTGACCCTATTTTTTAAAAATCTACTCCTTACCCTTCATTTCCTTTATTCAAATGGTAATTTAGCCAAAAGATTCAACATTTTCAATATTATAAAAGGTTTGCTGAGACTTGAACTCTGCACATGCACAGAGGCTAGATCAGCTTAAAAAAAAGAAAAAAGAAAAGAGAGAGAGAGAGAGAGGAGGGAGGGGGAACTGTAGGGGGGGGGGAGAGGAGGTTTGGAGAGCTTGGGCTGCAGGGAGAAACTTATTCAAATTTCCTTATGTAAGACTTGGAACCACTGAGGGAAATCACCCTTAACGTGTCCTTTGCTCCAGGGGCTATGTAAGACAAAAGGGTTAAGTACTGGACCATCAAAGTCAAGAGGTTGCCAAGTTTCATTTTTTTAAAAAATATTTTTTATTAGTTTTATAAAATACAGAAAGAAGAATAAAGAACGTATTATAAAAGCAAAAAAGAAAAGTTACAATTTTTTCTTACCCTTCTTTCCAAATCTGTTGGACTTCCCCACATCCTCCCAACCCTGCATTCTCTGTAATACATAACGTCTGCAATTTGTTAACTTATTTCAATACTTATTGTATCTTCCTTTTTATCATGTTGCCCAATTTCAAATGTATTATAACCCAAATCATGTACATTTTCATTTTAACACAATAAAGTTGTTTCATTATTCTATCTCTGACTCCTTGTACCTTAATTTCCATTTCTTAAATTTAACATTACTGAAGCTAGGATTTCCTAAAAGGTGCATTTTTTAACATTCATACAACTTATAATGTTTTTCCAAATAGTCTTTAAATTTTCTCCAATCTTCCTCGAATGTTTCTTCTCCCAAGTCTCGGATTCTGCCAGTCATTTCGGCCAGTTCCATATAGTCCATCAACTGCGTGTGCCATTCCTCCAGTGTGGGTAAATCTTGTGTCTTCCAGTATTTTGCAATCAGAATCCTTGCTGCTGTAGTAGCATACATAAAAAAAGTTCTGTCCTTCTTAAACACTCTCCGGTCCACCATGCCCAGAAGGAAGGCCTCTGGTTTCTTAGGTAAGGTAAATCTCAGTACCTTTTTTAGTTCATTATGAATCATTTCCCAGAAGGCCTTCACTTTCGGGCAGGTCCACCAGAGGTGAAAGAATGTCCCTTCCGCCTCTTTACATTTCCAGCATTTATTATCAGACAGGTGATATATCTTAGCAAGCTTGACTGGGGTCATGTACCACCGGTATATCATTTTCATAATGTTTTCCTTCAAGGCACTACATGCCGTAAATTTCATTCCGGTGTTCCATAACCTTTCCCAGTCTTCAAACATAATGTTATGCCCCAAATCCTGCGCCCACTTTATCATGGCGGATTTGACTGTCTCATCCTGAGTATTCCATCTAAGCAGCAGGTTATACATTCTCGAAAGTAGTTTACTTTTTGGTTCTAACAATTCTGTCTCTAGTTTCGATTTTTCCACCTGGAATCCAACCTTCTTATCTACTTTAAAGACCTCTTGAATTTGTGCATAGTGCAACCAATCTCGCACCTTGTTTTTTAATTTTTCCAAGCTCTGCAACCTCCAATTGTCTCCAATCTTTTCAATAATTTCCCCATATTTAGGCCAATTGGCTTCCATATTAGGTCTCTTACGTGCCTTGGCCTCCACCGGTGAGAGCCACCTCGGAGTCTTACTCTCCAATAAGTCTTTATATTTTGTCCAGACAAGAGGTTGCCAAGTTTCAAATCTTAACATGCCAAATTCTTTTCACAGGTAAATATCAAAACACTCCCACTGTCAGTTCCCACAACACAAATGATAATGAGGGGATGCAAACAGTGATTTAAATACTCTATAAAAGTAATTGCAATTGTATTTCTTTTCCCTTACAACCAAACAGTCTTTCTGTTCTGCGAAGCAAGTCTGAATCCCTGCTATATTAGTGACTTCCCTCTATCACTTTGTGGCTTTGACACTTCTTTAGGTTACAAATAATCTGTTTTCGTTTATTAAATCAGTTCTTCCATTATATCTATGAAATTAATCAAAGCACAACCAAACATTGTTTGTGGAATGGTATTTGTTTACCTTTTGCCTGAGCATTTCTTATTAATTCTGTCATTTTGGCTAGTTCAAGGTACTTGCACAACTTTAAATTGCCATTCGTTTTTTCTTGGTATTAAGTCATTTCCCAGTATTTTGCTAACACTCTTTTATTCTCATTTGGGATGTTAGAATGCCAAAACAGGTAACTTCGGGTTTCTTAAAAATTGTGTGTCTTAGCATTTATTTATTTTTGGTTCCTCATAGGTCATTGTGTGTGTGTGTGTGTGTTTACTTTGGGGACATGTCAATCACATGTTGAAAGTCATTTTCATCAAGTTCTACTTATCAGATAGCGCATGCTGAATTTTAAGCCTTTTTCCATTTCCCCCCCATTTTAGTCCAGCAGTAATCTGTGTGGTTTTGATAATATCTTTGTATTATTTAATAATTATTATTTTCTGAATCTGATATCTTTGTGTCAAGTCTGTTTTCATCTGACTGGTAATCTAATTTTTTGCTTTCTTTTTATTTTTTTAACCTTTCTTGTATTTTTTACAGTTCTCTTTCTCTACATGTGGAGTAATTTTTTATTTAATAATATGGAATGGAAAAGGAAAAAACCAAAGTGAAGGAACGCAAACAAACTTAGCAGATAATAACAATAATTATAAGGAAATGTGATAATAATATTGAAATGAATAAAATGCTTAATCCACTAAGATTTTTATTATTTGCAGCTTCCCACGGAAACTGAAGGACATCCTTTTGCCTTTCGCCCCTTCCCTTTTCTAACTCTGTCTTTTAAGTCCCCAAAACCCTGCCCCTTACAGGATATCACTTCTACAAATGTGTTACTACAGATCCAATGAAAAGCTTCGCCACCACAAGACCTGCAACAACAACAGACACCAAAGTTTTCAAAGTGGCCACAGCAATTTCTTTCCTTACACCTCAGTGGAGGATTCTCATACATTTTATGCTTTTTAACAGATCAGGCTATTATGTCGTCCAATGTTTAGAATTAGATAAATTTATAACCACATTTCGTTGTTTCACCTGGCACTCTGCCAACTTCCCTACCCATTTTAAAATGTGCTAAAACTCACTTTACCAAGGAGAAGCTTCAGGAAGGTGTATATGCTTTGGTTTATCAGGGGGACTGTTGCTGTGAAAAGAGGAAGATGGTGGCTGTAACAACTCCTCCGTGAACCCTCCTGGATTACAAACCTTTTATAGCCTTTTACAGCGTTTTATAGCCGTTTTTATAGCTGTTTTTATTAGACTTTTAATTATTTTACCTCTGTTAGAAGTTTTAACCATTTTATCTCTACTGTTGGCCAGTCGTGGCCAATATATGTATTAACAAGGATATTCAAACCTTCTGCTGAGAAAGCCTGCTGCTGATTAGAAACGCCGCCTTGAAGACTGGGTTATGCTGAGCAGTGGAGGAGGAGTAGCAGAGGAGTTGTGTCCACAAAAGATAAGTTCTCTTTTTATCTCCGTTTATGTCTACTTTTAACCTCCGTAGCCAGTGAGACAGTGACAAATGGGTCATGGCAAGCGACCAAGATCTGCTGAGAAAGGTTGTTCACCTCCAAGAGCAAAGCAGTCAAAGCTTGAATCTCCCTCACCACCTACTAACAATAACAGCCAAACAGAGCAAGTAATTGTTTCTGCGGTCGAAACATACAACCGCTTTTGGCCTCTGTATGGTCAAGGGGAGCTGGAAAAGCCAGTTGATCCAGGGGGGGATGGAAGCCATAGGGAAGCCCCCCTTCCTGACACCTTAATTACACCTTCGCCGTCACTAAAACAGGACGCATCAGGGCAAACTGCCCATGAATCAGTACCTGATCAAATACAACTAGTAATCAGGACTTTAAGCTTCATTTTCAAGCAATTGGAAGGGATTTCTTTATCTTTGAATAAACTTTCACAAGCCCTTCTGACGCATCCATCTTCCTCAACTGAGCTATCTAATTTGCATCAATCTCCTGTGCAGCTTGTAAGTGCCTTAAAGAGACAACATGACCAGAAATCTCACCTTAAGGGTTCTAGAAGCAGGCTGCCACTGCCCCAAAGGAACAAGCAATCCTTGATTTTTCAACCTAATAAAATATGTCTATCCATTTTTTCCCGTGACGCCCCCAGACTTAGGTGGAATAACCTGAGGATGGCTAAAGGGTACCTACGTGACTTGCTAAATATCCTTTTTTTCCAGATAGATCTTATATCTGTAGTACCCCTAAATGCCACGCCCTGGCCAAGGAAATTTATGCTCTCCTTCCAGTCTGCAAGGGTCCCACATCTTCTTGCAAGACAAAAAGACCGGCTGGCAGCCTGGGAGATTGTAACAACAAGAGTCTTTAAGGACACGAGTGTCAAACCTCTTTTTGCCAACTTCTTAACCGGCAATGAATACTCGTTACCTCCTTCTGTTCCTATAATAAAGGAAAAAACACCTAGCCGGGTACCCCCTGTTCCACCTGCGATCCCAAGTGCCCATCTAGTTACGCTGAGGAATGATCCAATTGCAAGCGGAGATTGGAATATCCCTGAAGAGAGAAATCTTATCTCCTCTTATGGAAAACTCCCTTCAGAAGAACAGCAGGCTATTCTCGACAGATTGGATATACTCAAACAAAGACTCCTATCGCAAGGGGACCCCTCTATGCCGACGAGAGAGGAGAACAGGCGCTCCACGTCCCACAAGGCGTCTCCATCAAATGCCTTGATAAGCTTTCAACCTGCTACTTTGTTACCCCCTACTGATCTGAATCAGCAGTCACCTGTTGACCAACAGCACCATTCTACCGTGGAGGAAGTCGATAAACTCAACACTCCCGTTTCTGACCTTATGTCCAATCAAAATATGGAAGTTGATGAATCCTTTGCTTCAATGCCAGAGCTAGAATCTACCCTGTCTGAAGATCACCAGGAAATGATTATGCATGCACCATCCCCACGCTCACGTCCTTCTATACATCTGCGTGATAATTCTTCTCCATCTGCGCAGCAACTACAAGTGATGGCTGGAACACCTCTTAGCGCTACCCTGGTTAAGACTGACAACTCTGATGGATCTACTAGTATAGCCCATCCAAGACCTACTACTACTCACCTCAATGAACAGCATCCGACCTCACCAACTTTGCCTAATTCTTCCTCCCCGGCAAAGCCCTCCCTGCCTGTTAATGTTACCAAATCATGGATTCGATCAACACAGAAGAAGACCTTATCCGCACAAACTAAAATTACTGATTTCTTTATGGGTCCTCCTCCTACCTCCAAGAACCTATTAAACAACTCAAAGTGACAATTACCGGGACAGCACAAGGATCTGACATTATCAATACTTAGCTGGAACATTGCTGGTTGGAGAACCAAAAAATCAGATCCCGAATTCAGGAAGTACATAAATTCATTTAATATCATTCTATTCCAAGAAACATGGGATGAGGAAGAGATTACCATAGACGGCTTCGATCTTCTAACACTTCCGGCCTCCCCTTCCTTGAAAGGTGGTCGCCCCAAAGGGGGTCTTTTGATTGGGATCTCACTCCAACTTCACGCCAAATTCACTCTGGTACGGGCTTCCCCGCCTTTTGCTCTATCTGGACTGATCACAGAAGGGAAGTCCTCATTACTAATTACTAATGTCTATCTCCCCCCTGAAGGCTCTGCACCTGATCTTGATTGGAGATGGGAATCATTTGAAAATCACCTATTGTCATGTCATACCAAATGCCCTAACTCGTACTCCTTAATTGGGGGAGACTTTAATGCTCGTATTGCCACAAATTGGGACCTACTAACCAAGTCCAAACGGTGGACTCCCCCATGCATGGACAACTTTGACTTGGAACATGCCAGAATTAGAACTTCAAAGGACAACAGAGTAAACAAAGCAGGAGTGACCCTTTACCAAATGGCCATTCGCCTGAATCTAGTCTTCTTGAACGGCACCTTCCCCCCCGACATACCGGGGGAGTTCACTCACCTGGGACTAGCATCTAACAGTGTTATCGATTACTTCTTGATCTCTGCAAATTTGGCCGTTAATGTACTTTCCTTTCAAGTTGAAAACCAACATTTCAGTGATCACCTTCCAATAGTGACCACTTTGTCATTGTTCCGGTGCCAGAAGGACTATAAACACTCAGTCCTTCTGGAAACCTCATCATCGACCAAAATAAGAGGGATCAAATGGTCGGAGGCTGTGGCCCAGAAATACCAGGAATTTTTTCATAGGGAAATTATTGCCTATCTACCTCAAATAACTACTGATTTACAAGACTTCAATTCGGTTTTGAAACTTTTTAACCTTCTTATAACAAACCTTACCACTTTTTTTACATCACCTCCTCAAAAGGCGAAAGTGGTGCATTGCAGTACTGGGGCCCCTTGGTTTAACACCTCTTGCAAACAAGCAAGATCCCTTCTTCATTCTATCTATAATGAATACAAAAACTCTAATGCCCAGGCTCTACCACCCTCCTATTTACAAGCCAAAAGAGCATACAAACAGACTTTAAAGCTGGCCAAACGCGAGTGGTACCAAAAGTGTTGGCGAGCCTTGATTGCGGCCTCTAGATCCCGCAGACCACAGGAATTTTGGGCTCTGATAAACAAAAGAGGAAGGAAGTACCCACTGGCGATTATCCCTGCGCCCACATGGGAACAATTCTTGAGTAAATATTTCTCTTTGGCAGAGGAATCCAACTCATCCACGGAATTCCGAGCCGACCATCTACCTTTGTGGCCCTCTACCGACCCAGAGCTGATAATGGACTTGATACTAGATCTGAAAATGGGCAAAGCCCCTGGGCCGGATCTAGTCCCTGCTGAGGCTATTGTTGCGCAACCGAGGTGGTGGGCTGAAATTCTGGCCAAAGTCTTTGATGCAATTAATTCTACGGGGCTTATCCCTAGGTCATGGAAGGAGTCCGTGATCGTACCAGTCCATAAAAAGGGTCCCCCTGCTGACCCAGAGAACTACCGGAACATCAGCCTTTTGTCTATCATCGGGAAAATCTATACAAAATTTTTGCTGTCTAAGCTGTCCCATTGGGCATACGACTCAAATTTGATTGGCCATGAGCAAGCGGGCTTTAGGAAAAATTATTCGACCACTGACCATATGGTAATTATGTATCATCTTGCCAGAAAATATTCTGCCCCGAGTCGGGGGCGCCTATGTGTCGCTTTCATAGACTTAAAGGCCGCCTTCGACAGTATCCCAAGAAACTGTCTATGGAAGAAATTAGAGAGATGGGGCATAGATAGAAGGCTGTTATGGCTTATAACCCAATTACACCACGGGACGTCGGCTAGAGTGAGACTCACACCGGCGGGAAACCTATCCAATGAGGTCCCAATAAATAGAGGAGTGCGCCAAGGCTGCATTTTGGCCCCACTCCTCTTCAACTTGTTTATTAGCGACATGAAGCTCTTTCTGAGTGAGTCTCAAGCCAACATTCATGCCCCCCGCCTAGCTGATTTTCGCTGCCCTCTGCTCCTATATGCTGACGATGCAGCGATCCTTTCCTACTCTAGAGTCGGTTTATGCAGAGCTCTAAAGATTTTTGCGGCTTATTGCAAACTCAACCATCTGACAATTAATCATGGAAAATCTAAAGTACTGGTCGGAAAACTTACAGCTGGAAGTTAGATGGAGTCCAATTAGAACAGGTTTTCAAATTTAAATACCTGGGAGTCTTTTTTCACTACAACCTAAGCTGGAAGCCACAGATACAGTATTTACTGAACAAAGGGAAAACAATACTTTACACTCTACTCCAATTTTTTGCGGTCGACGGAGCCTCCCACATCCCTTCTGCATTGAAGGTGTACCACGCAAAAGTGGTTTCCACCCTCTGTTATGCTGCCCCACTCTGGGCCCCAGGGTCCAATTTAACATCGCTGGGGACATTACAGAATCAGTTTCTCCGTCGCCTCCTGAAACTCCCCATGTGTGTGAGCAATGCAGCCATACATCTGGAGCTAAGGATTGCATCATTGGAGACTGTCATCTGGAAGCGAGTCTTTGGCTACTGGATGTCCAGCTGGCATAGGCTTCCCGACCATTACCTCTTTCAGTGCCTCTGGCGGGATGACTTTGTTAATCCGTGGGTAGGAAAAATCCATGCCAAACTTCTGAGCATCGGAATTTCCCCAGCGGACTCCTTAAAGATGAACCTACGCTCAGCCAAAAGCCTTATCGAGCAAAGATTAGCAGACATTGAAAATCAACACAACCTCTCCAGGGGTGGGGGTGTCTGCTCCCCCAGGTATCATGGAATAACCCCATCACTTGGCCTTCCATCATATATGTCATCTCTTTCATCTGTACCACACCGACTTGCATTTATTCGTGCAAGGTTCAATGTTTTTCCATCGAACCTGCTGAGCCACAGATTTTCCAAGGGTTTGGTGTCTCCGCTATGCGAGTGTGACGGGAAATCAGTTGAATCTCTTCCACATATAATGTTCAACTGTCCCTTACATAGCATAGCCAGGACTAAATTCCTGGGTCCTGCTTTACTGCGCTTGGTTGGCAGGCCTGTTGAGTCACATGCCGCACTGCTTTTGCAGGATACAGATCCTTCTGTAACTCTGCAGGTGGCGAGATTCCTGAATGCGGTTATCTCACACACAAAAACCACCAAAAAACAACATCAACAACAAAAACTAATCGGACAGTTATGATGAGAGTGCATGACGGATCTCGTCTCCAGTTCTCCTTTTTCTGTGAACCGTCCCTTGGATCTTTCCGGGCCCCAAGCTGTTATTTGTCACTGCTCAGTGACCCACCCTTGCATCGTGGTGTTCCCCTTCTGTTGTTAGATGTATTGGTTTTTATGTTTCTGTGCTTTTATGTTTGTATATATTTTATGGGCTAATAGCCGTAAATAAATAAATTTGAATTTGAATTTGAATTTGGTTTAGCAGGAATAATCCCTTATAGAGTTAAATTGACTTATTTGGACAAGTGTCCCTTAAGAATGGTTTTGCTTGAACAGATTGGTTTGAAAAGTTGAGAACCATGGGGCAAGATAAATTCAAATTGGGCAAGTGTATCCAGGCTACAATTAGCTTTTTGGTCCTTAAAGTGCAAGTGAGCAACTTCCCATGAGTGCAAGACCAGAGCCTATAATAATAAAATCCCATAGAATGGCCAAGGCAAAGACATTTCTCTCATGACGTGTCCAAACCTGTGCCAGCTGTGGTGAGTGCCATGCAACATGGTTAATATGAAAGCCCTAAGTGGATTCACCAGGGATTGCCACTAACTGTGACACCATGCTGGTGTGAGACCACAGAAGAGCTAGCTTCGCACCTGAGAACACAAAAACGGTGGAGCTAAAAAACCCAAACTGCATTTTTTCAGTCAGTAGTGGACCTTCCTGCTAAATGTAAAGCATAGACCACTACTGAACAAAATACAACAGGTGTTCTTTTATGTGATATCCTATATCCAGCTATCTGCACTACTATACTTGCAAATGACCTTAAGAGGCATGGCTTGCAAGTCCCCTTCAGGTTTGCACAAACCCACACATCTGGTACGGTGGATACCAAGTTATTATTTAGTGCATATTTATATAACATACACGTACATTGTATTGGTCCGTGTTGCTCCCTCCTTTGCTGCCCTGCTCAACCCACCTCCTTTTCCATTAGAGCCTATTCCCACTCACAGGGCGCCCCTACCTTCACCGAGATTTAGGGTGCGGAGAAAAGATTTGCAAGTTCTTACAGAACTTTAATGCAAATCTATCTCTGAATGGGGGACTGATACGGAAGGGGGGTCATGTCTTCTTCACCTTCTTCTTCGCTACAATATATCCATTTATTTCCAATTGTCAATGTCAAAAGGGACTAAAATCTATAAAATTCATAGAAAATCAACGTGCCAATTTGCTCAATTTCTCTAGGACTCCATGACACCTCCCCGTCCTCCATAACCCCTCAAGCAAGGTGTCAAGACCCTAATCCTGTCAAATCACTCTGCCAAGCCTTTCCTCCAGGCAATGCCAGTACATGGACCATTGTCTTCTCATCACCGGTACTCAGGATGTGCTTATCTGTGCATATCTCCAGCTCTGCATATTCCCCCCCCTCCATATGTTAATCCTGTGTAACCCAACCTCTTCTTAATGTATTCATGATGTAATCTGTGTAACCCAACCTCTTCTTAATGTATTCATGATGTAACTGGGATGTGTTTTGCACTGTATTCTGGGGCATGGAGGGAAGTTTCAAAAGTTCATGTCACCCCTTTCTCGCTGTTTAATCTCGCCTTGAACCTGTTGCGCAATAAACTTGGATCTTCTGCAGCTTGCTCCTGTCTCCGGCTGAGCTCATTTTCCTCCGCAGGGACCCGCGGACTTAGTCCAACGAGCTGGGTGGCAGAGCAGCCTCGCACCCAGATTTTACCGTAACAATGGTATGATAAAGTAAAGGCCCATAATGCTTTTAAAAACCATGTAATTAGGAAATCTCTGTACAATGTATGGATAAAATATAAAGATCTCTTAGAAAGGAAGATACCCAGATGGCTCTCGCCAATGGAGGCGAAGGCCCAGAAAAAGCTAAATATGGATATCAAGTGGTTGAAATATTCAGATTTGCTATTGGAGGACAAAGAAGGTTATAAATTCAAACCATTTGATCAAATTAAAGATAAGATAAATTGGTTACATTATCACCAGATTAATGCATTGTACAAATTTGATAAAAATTGGTTTTGCTTCAAAAAAATCAAAGTTGGAAACAGAGTTGTTGGACTCTAAAGTTAAAAAATTGTCTAAAATGTATAATTTAATGTTGGAATGGCATACAAAGGATGAACAAGTTAAATCAGTGATGATAGATTGGGCAAGAGATGTGGGACATAATATAATGTTTGAAGACTGGGAAAGATTGTGGAAGGAGTCAAGTTATACGATACGATATATACGATACACGATATCTTTATTGTCATTGTCCCATGCAGAACAATGAAATTGAAAAACTACATAAAACTACATTAAAACTACATAAAACTACCACAAAACTACACAAAACTACATAAAACATTCTAAACCCCCTAAAAACTCTAAAACCCAATTTTAAAATATACTATACTATAGAGACCCCTCATGCTGCGTTTAGAACCAGAATTGCATTTGCATAGAAATTGTTTCTCAGGCGGCTAGTCCTGGCCTTTATAACCCTATACCTTCTTCCAGAAGGCAGAAGCTGAAAGAGATCAATTCCGGGGTGCGTACTATCCTGTGCTATCTCTGCCAATTTCTTATGGCACCTGGCAGCATAGATTTGATCTAAGGTGGGAAGAGTGCACCCAATTATTCTCTCTGCAGTCTTTACAACCCTGGATAGCATTGTTTTTTCCCCTGGCCGTGCAGCTCCCAAACCACACACACAGGGCAATGGTAAAATGCCATCAACAGGTCCTTTGAGAGATTGTTTTTCCAGAGGATCTCAGAAAATATAAGCTCTGCTGTGCTCTCTTCACCAGGTCTTTGCCAGTGTGGTGTAGTGGTTAAGAGCGGTAGTCTCGTAATCCTGGGGAACCAGGTTCGTGTCTCCGCTCCTCCACATGCAGCTGCTGGGTGACCTTGGGCCAGTCACACTTCCTTGAAGTCTCTCAGCCCCACTCACCTCACAGAGTGTTTGTTGTGGGGGAGGAAGGGAAAGGAGAATGTTAGCCGCTTTGAGACTCCTTAAAGGGAGTGAAAGGCGGGATATCAAATCCAAACTCTTCTTCTTCTTCTTCTTCTCTCCCCAGATTAGGTCATCTCTCAACTCCATTCCCAGGTTCACTGCATATACGGTGTTAAAGGAAAATATAATGAAAATGATGTACAGATGGTATTTGACTCCTGTAAAATTAGCAAGGATATACCACAACAGAGATAATTTATGTTGGAAATGTAAAGAAAAAGAGGGTACTTTTTATCATATGTGGTGACCTGCCCAAAGGTGAAAGACTTCTGGGAGAAGATTTATAATGAATTGAAAAAAATGTTGAAATATACATTTATAAAGAAACCAGTGGCCTTTCTTCTTGGAATAACAGGTTTGGAATTGCCCCCAAAAGATGTTAAATTATTTTTGTATGCCACAACTGCTGCTCGAATATTACTAGCTAAGAATTGGAAAACGCAAGAACTACCAACTGTGGAAGAATGGCAGATGAAGATGGTGGACTTTTCAGAGCTAGCCGACCTGACCGGAAGAGTCTGCGACCAAAATGAGGAGGAGTACCAGGAAGAATGGACAAAATTTAAAGACTATTTATGGTAGTTAAATATGTCAAGTTAACTTAATTGGAAAAGCTTGCAAATATCAGATAGGCCTCCGGTAATGGCTCCCTCCCTCTGAACTGGAGGGACCAGCTCCACGTGAAACAATTTGACAGCTGTCAAGTTAGCTGTCAAGATACAAAAAGATACAAAAAAAGGACTTTGTCTCTGCTGCTTACTTTGGTTACAAAGAAGGAAGGATCGATACAATTTAACGTATGGAACTTTTGGTTTTGTGCTGAAAGGAGTAAAAAGAAACTTAAATCCCCCTAGAGGGAGTTTTGGGACATTGCATTAAGAACCAGCTGAGAAATTGTTTTTTGACCTTGATATGTTTAAGAATGGCAGTTGGTAAAGAAATACAGTCTGAAGTGAACAAGACTTTCTTTCTCTTGGGAAAGTTGCAAGGTCAAATAGGTGTTTTGACTACAAATGTTACAACTTTGGGGACAAGAGCCAGTACTAGCAATGAATTTGATAAGAACTTGGTACAGGAACTCTACTTAACTGAACAAACAGAGGAAATTGAGAAGGAGAATAATGTTGTCTTTGAAGAGAAAAAAGGGGGGGACCCAACCATGCAGATACAAAAGGTGAGCTGTAACCTGAGGCTGGACATGATGGGAACAAGAAGAAACAAACCTCTGAAGATGGAAGCCTGGCCTGAATTGGAAAATGAAAGATGGAGAGATCTCCTTATCTGGGGATCATATGACACTTGGATTACAAATCTGATTCAGTTGGAAGTGGGAGCTATAGGGACATTTGGAATCCTAAGGAGAATGAAACAAGATGTGGAATACCCTATAGGCCTTACTTTCAAGTACGCAGGCCTGGCTGGAAGAAGCCTGGATGCTGCACGGTGGGAGTCCCATCGAGATTTGGTCTGGATCATTAAAGACTATCAAAGAGACTGGCAGAGGGGTCATGAGAGAGACTTAAGAGCCTCGGACATAAGGTCACCGGGTTGATGGGTTTATTCTGAGATCGGTTGGGGACTGAAACCGGGAAGAGGGATAGGTGGAATAATAAAAAAAAAGGAATTTAAAGTGTACATAATACAAGTTGCTCTTTTGTTTAATCTTTTTTGTCTTATTTTTAGGAGAATTGGAAATTTGTGGAAGGGAACTTTCTTTCAACTTTAGGGAATTGTTTTAAGAATAAGCACTGTTATATAGATATGGACGAGAATTAAGTATGGATAAAGTAAAAAAGTGGTTTATATAGAGAAAAAATATGGTTAAATCAAGGTCTTTGTGAAAAGGACTTATTGAACTAATAATTTGAACTGGAATATAAGGATTTGCTGAATTAATAATTGGAATTGGAATACATCAAAGGGAGGTATGAGGAGGTCGAGGAAAATGTTAATGAAAAATAAGCATTAGAAATTTTGTGTGTTTTTTTTAAAAAATTATTTTTTTCTTTTTGTCATTTCTTTTTTTTCTTTTTTGATTCTTTTTTTCTTTGTATTAATATTGAAAATTCTAATAAATATCATTTTAAAAAAACACAAATATCAGATAGGCTTAGGATTTAAATATGTAATGTTATGAATTAATATGTTTAATGTCAAATTAGAAAGAAAGATGTTAAGAGATTAAGTTAATTTTATTATTAAAATGATATACATTGAAATTCAACTAGGGGGATATGAGGAAGTCACTTAACAACGTTACTAAGATTGGTTTAAAAACGGCTGAGATTTGTTTGTTTGTCCAGGCCCCCACAAGGGGGGCAATGGAAACACATAGCGTGACAGTGCTGATTTGCAAAATATGCTTTCAGTCTTTAGAGCCAACACAGGAACAATTTGCCATAGAAGTGTCATTTGTAATTATTTGTATTCTGCACTCTCATTCCCATTTTTGTTTATAAGGTGTAGTTGTTTTCTACACACACATGCACACAATTAACAGCATTCCCCCCCCCAATTTTTTATTGGTTTTCACAACATTATAAACAAACACATAAGACAAACAAACATAAATCATAACCTTATCGAAAATTACACTTATTAACATTGTTAAGTGACTTCCTCACTTCCCCTTGGTTGAATTTCATTGCACATCCTTTTAACGGTTTTCCAAATCACAGTTCTTATAAAATTTGACTTAAATATTAGCATCCTTAGATCTTCACTTTATGAAATTAAACATATTAATTCATCACTTAACATAAATAAAATCCTAAGCCAATTAAGTATCTGCAAGCTGTTTTCAGTTAATTTAACTTAACATATTTAACTAAGTAATCATTAAATTTAATCCACTCTTCCTGATACTCCTCCTCCTTCTGGTCACGGACTCTTCCGGTTAGGTCGGCTAGCTCCGAAAAATCCATCATCTTCATCTGCCATTCTTCTATCGTTGGTAATTCTTGGGTTTTCCATTTTTTAGCTAACAAAATACGAGCAGCAGTTGTGGCATACAAAAATAATTTAACATCTTTCTTGGGCAATTCCAAACCTGTTATTGCAAGAAGAAAGGCCTCTGGTTTCTTTATGAATGTATATTCCAACATTTTTTTTCAATTCATTATAAATCTTTTCCCAGAAGTCTTTCACCTTGTATCAATCCTTGGTGGGCTCCATTTTCTACATCCTGCCATCATCATCATTTGCTCCTATGCTCTACTTTCTGTTACTTAACCAGTTCCTGATCAATACCTCACCTCTCATTTCATGATTGTTAAGTTTACTCAGTTTTTGGTAAGGTACTTCGCTGAAAGCTTTTTAGAAGTCCAACACACTGCATCAACCACATTACCTCTATCAGTATGCTTGTTGACACTCTCTATAGGACTTCCCCTAGCAGAAGCCATGCTTGTTCTGCTTCAACAAGGTTTCTTCTTCCTTACACAGTGCTATTTTATCTTTAACAACACTGTCCATCAACAAAATACATTAACTAACCTATAATTCCCAGAATTCCTCCTGGATCCCTTTTTCAAAAATTGGTATTACATTGGCTACTTTCTAGTCCTCAGGTATGAAAGCTGATACTAGGGATAAGTTACATATTCTTTTTGAAAGACCAGTAATTTCACCTTTGAGTTGTTTGGGAACTCTCAGGTGGATACCATCCAGACCTGGCAATTTGTTGGTTTTTATTTTGCCTATTAGGTGTAGAACTTATTACTTACCACCACTGTTTGCCTCGGTTCCTCAAACTGCCTTTCTGCAAAAGTTACTTCAGGCAGAAAGGTTTGTCTTATATCTTTCTCTCAGAAGACAGATGCAAGAAGACAGATTCAGCTTCTCTGCTATAAGTTCCAGGACCCCCCAAATGACATGCATATTGTCTTCTACAAGGGCTGTTAAATTTAGAAACCTTTATTATGGCAGAACATGAGCTTTTAATAACTAACACAGGCTTTCAGACAGATGTTTATGGTTTTTTTTGATGCTGACTTAAATTTCAGTGAGTTATGCAGGTGTGCAGTTGCGGCATTTTGAAAAGCGTAAGGAAGGTGATCATGTTTTAAAAAGACCGAGGTTTTGAACCAAACATCTGGATTGATCTGCTTAGAAGAGTGAAGAAGTTGTGGCTCTCCAAGTGTTGCTGAACTCCCAGTTCCCACCCCACCCCCAGCAAGCATGGCCCATGGCCAGGAATGATGCAGGATGCAATCTAGCAACATGAAGAGTCACATCCCAGGCCTAGTATCTAATGTTTTCCTCCTCCAAAAAACTAGATGTGTCTTGTGGTCTGGTGCGTCTTATAGAGCAAAAAATACGGTAAATAGTGTTTAAATTATGTCCATTCCTCCTGGTACTCCTCCTCCTTCTGGTCACGGACTCTTCCAGTCAGGTCAGCTAGCGCCGAAAAATCCATCATCTTCATCTGCCAATCTTCCACCTTTGGTACTTCTTGTGTTTTCCAATTCTTCGCTAACAAAATTCTTGCTGCCGTTGTGGCATACAAAAATAATTTAACATCTTTCTTGGGCAATTCCAAACCTGTTATTCCAAGAAGAAAGGCCTCTGGCTTCTTTATAAATGTATATTTCAACATTTTTTTTCAATTCATTATAAATCTTTTCCCAGAAGTCTTTCCCCTTGGGACAGGTCCACCACATATGATAAAAAGTTCCTTCCTTTTCTTTACATTTCCAACATAGATTGTCACAGTTATGATATATCTTTGCTAATTTTACAAGAGTCAAATACCATCTGTACATCATTTTCAGTATATTTTCCTTTAACACAGTACATGCGGTGAACTTGACCCCTTTCTTCCACAATCTTTCCCAATCCTCAAAACATTATATTATGTTCTACATCGCTTGCCCAATCTATCATCACAGATTTAACTTGTTCATCTTTTGTATGCCACTCCAACAATAACTTGTACATTTTAGATAAATTTTAACCTTTAGTATCCAACAACTCCGTCTCCAACTTAGATTTTTCAAAAGCAAAACCATTTTTCTTATTCAATTTATACAATTCATTAATCTGGTGATAATGTAACCAGTTTAACTTATCTTTAACTTGATCAAATGGTTTTAATTTGTAACCTCCTCCTTCTTCTTCTATTAATAAATCATAATATCTCAACCATTTGGTATCCTTATTTAGTTTTTTTCTGGGCCTTTGCCTCCATTGGTGAATTAACAGCATTTTTAATGTGCAAATATTAACAGGAAGTTTTCAGCACCGATTCTTAGATTTACAGCTCAGGAAGTCACAACAACAACAATCCCACACATGATGCAATCAAATGTAGAAGTTTTATTGGAGATAAATACATGTTAATAGCTTTATTTCCTTTGAGCTTGTTGAAGCAGCAGTATATTTATAGCTTTTCCCCATAGTAGGTTGAGTAGAGTATGACATTTAATCTTGGAAGAGATGAACAAACCCAACTGCATTATTTTTAAAGTAATTTGCTTATGAAAAAGAGGGAGGTATTAGACATATTTTTCAATACAAGCTTGCACTTTTAAATCAACCAACCCTGTCACCAAATTCGTGGCTAGTAAACCTATGTCTTCACATGGAAATACCCTATCCCACCTTCCCTTCTCTCCCTCCAACAAAACACAACTGGCTGAACTCACAGACAGCTAGCTTCTTCAGTTAAGCGGAAGCTAAACACTAGAATAAACTTCAGTTGGCCTCAAAAAGCTAAATGCTGAAAATTTGGTGATGGGTCTGACACTTGCCTCATGATATACGCACATATGGGCTGTTGAGTTAGCAGGAGAAAATGACATTGAAAATTTGACATTGAGGGAACAACTGGCAAGTTGTATTTTGTTAAATTTGTTTATTGATTTCTCAAAAAACAAATAACACTTGTTTAAAAAGACAGGGTGGTGGTGACGTCATCTGCGCAACGGTCAGACTTACCCTCTCAATTTATTTGCTGATTATATTGCACTGATGATCTCTGATCCAGAATAATCACTGCCAGAGGCCATAAGGGAGATGGAAAGCATATGGTAAAATTGCTGGGCTATCTCTGAACAAGTAGTCTAGGAATTCTTGGGTAAAACTCATTAAAAGTACTATTTTACCATTACTAAAAATATTGTTAAAGACCGTAAGTAATAGACCCAAGTTAAACCTATCATGAATGGTAAGAGTGTTATCGGTAAAAATGATGGTATTACAAAAATTGTTTTCATTTCAGACTATTCCTATTTGTATATTGACTGAAACTCTTAAAATTATTGGTAAGGTTTGTCCATCAAGGCAAAAGACCTAAGACTGACAGTGATGAATCTGTGGTACGACAAGGTTAAAGCTCATAAAGCTTTTAAAAACCATATTGTCAGGAAAGCATTGTACAATGTCTGGGTCAAATATAAAGACTTGCTGGAAAACAAAACTCCAAGGTGGTTGTCCCCAATGGAGGCAAAGGCTGTAAAAAAACTTAATATGGAATCTAAATGGCCGAAATACTGGGAGATTTTGGAACTAGAAGGGGATAAATTGAAATTGCAGAGTTATGAGAAATTGAAAGATAAAGTGCGAGACTGGCTTCATTATTATCAAATAATGGAGATTTATAAGTTAGACAGGAAAATTGGTTTCCAGGTGGAAAAATCAAAATTGGAAACAGAACTGTTAGAACCCAAAACTAAGAATTTGTCAAAAATGTATAACTTGCTGTTGGAATGGAATACACAGGATGAAATAGTTAAATCAGCTATGATCAAGTGGGCACAAGATATTGGTCATAACATTATGTTTGAGGACTGGGAACGGTTGTGGACCACCGGTATTAAATTTACGGCATGTAATGCCCTAAAAGAAAATATTATGAAAATGATTTATAGGTGGTACATGACTCCAGTCAAGCTTGCAAAAATTTACCACTTGTCTGATAATAAGTGCTGGAAATGTAAAGAGAATGAAGGTACATTCTTTCACCTTTGGTGGACATGCCCAAAGATTAAGGCTTTCTGGGAAATGATTTATAATGAAATGAAAAAGGTACTTAAATACACCTTTTTGAAGAAACCAGAGGCCTTTCTCCTGGGTATGGTTGGCCAATTGGTGTTAAAGAAGGATAGAACTTTTTTTATGTATGCTACAACAGCAGCAAGAATACTCATCGCAAAGTATTGGAAGACAGAAGATTTATCCACCGTGGAAGAATGGCAGATGAAGGTTATAGACTATATGGGACTGGCAGAAATGACCGGCAGAATCCGAGACCAGGGAAAAGAGACGGCGGAAGAAGATTGGAAGAAATTTAAGGACTATCTTAAGAAATATTGCAAGATTATTGAATGTTAGAACGATGTTGATTTAGAAATTAAGGGTTTCTAGCTGCAATGATTATGTAATTAAGAAAAGAAAGATAAAAAATTAAATAGAAATTAGGGGAAGGATTTGCTGAATTGATTTAATTAGAGATTGGAATACAGAAAGGGGAGGTATGAGGAGGTCAGGAAAGTAAGTTTTATGAATATAAGGGATTGAAATTATACTTGTTATTGTATGTGTTTTGTATGTATGTCTTATTGCTTTCTCTGTTTTTTGTTTTTTTGTTTTTCTATTTTATATAATCTTTTGAAAACTTTAATAAATATCTTATATAAAAAAAGAAAAGACTGACAGTGATTTACCAACACTTCCAGAAGTATAATGATGCGGTTCATCTACAAAATGCAATTAGAATGATAATATGCAATAAAAACCTATGCTCTTCAAAATACTCAGCCAATTAACAATTGGACAACATTATCCTGTAAAATGGCTGTGGGAAACTTGTTGTGGTTCTGGACAGTCAAGAGTTAACACTCCAGGAAGCGTTCTGATTCACTGGGTGCACTGCCCACATGACCTGGACATTTTCCTTTGATCTGTGCTCTATGGGGGCTGAGCTCTCTCTGGAGAGCAGTCTGTCTGAGAATGTGAGCAAGGTAGTTTCATTTTTGTTAGAGACAGAAAGCTGCGAACATGCAGCTAGATTCTGTAGATTTTTCCTTTCTGTTTATATGCTTTTGAATAAAGAATGATAGAATAGAAGCACTGGTGTCGAGCTGAGTTATTGAAGACACCACGGCGATACAGACAAAGCCATTTTACGCTGCGTGTGAACTCTGTTATCGTCCGACAACTGAGAAGAGTGGCAGCGCACGAGTGGAAGCGTGTGGGTGCCATTGAAGTTTGTCAGAGTGCCAGTAAATCAGATTTATTGCAGTGTCGTTGCAGCACACTCCATGGGCAAAGGATTTACGAGCCACAAACTTAAACAGGTTATGAGAGGAAGTAACGCGTTAATGGCTCCCAGACCTGAGAATATATTATGATGAAAGAGGGCGGTCCCTGGGCGTGCCTGGCCTTAAGTAGCCCAGGCCGCGACTCCCCTCGCCCGCCGATTGGCGAGCGGGGTTGCAGGCACGCCCAGGGATTCCCCAATTCTCGCGGGGGGCAAGGGAAGCCCCCGCGAGTGTGGGAGGGTCCTGCCCGCAACACCCTCTCCTCTCCAGCCTCGGAAAGGGCTTAGTTGGATCAGAGGCTGGATTACATTAGATAATAATGACATTTTAGACTTGGAGGGATGGAACAACAGATACGGTTGGCATGCCTATCTAATTTACAACAAAGTGGCAGTGCATAAAGAATTTCTAAGTCATGTAATTAGAAATTCATTATATAAGGTCTGGGTGAGACATAGAAGGTTGTTAGAACCGAAAACCCCATGGTGGGTTTCACCGTTAGAAGTAATATCGGATAAAAAGGAAAATACAAGAGGAAGATTGGCGACATACCAGCAGCTCCTGAGGGAGCAACAGGGCCAATTAAAATTAAGACCATACGAAGAGGCGACCCAATACTGCACCACATGTTTACAACTGTTAGGATATAGTTCCGTTCCACCTTAAAGTGTCAGGCATGATTGTTGTGTATCACATGCCTGTTTACTCCCAGCACTGTCTGCTGGGAACTTCCATTTTGTATATAGCTTTTGTTCCAGCTGTTTTCCTGGACACGGAGGCAAACAGTCATGTTTTTCCTTTGTTCTGAACTATGTTGAATAAAGCTGTAAATATGCTCTCCTGTCTGCATCTTTCGTTGTGGAGACTGCTGAAAGGGTGTGCACGGGCCTTGGAATGTCTCTGAGGCTTGTGTCGCTAATTGACTGATGCTGTTCCATGGGAGACCAGTGATCGTCCGGAGACAACTGGGGGCCTGCCTGATGCCTCCGTCTCCCTGGCAGTATCCCAACAACAGGTTTCAGGCCCAGATTCACGGCGCTTACAGGAGAGTAAGACTGGTGATGCCTGCTGAGATCCTGGCAGCAACAGAGGTATGTGGAAAAGGGAGGCTTTTCTGTGCCACAGCAGAGAGTCTTTGAAGTCCGAGCCAAGTAATCAGGCTGGCAGAAAGAAGCAAGCAGGCCTCGTAATTTACGACCTGCCGAAGATAAGGAGCTTTTGAAGGGAATAAGGCTCACGGCTGAAGAAAAGAGCTGAAATGGAGCTTTTACAAGCCTCAGATGGGGCTCTGTGCCCAAAGCTTAATGGCCACAACTATTAGAGCTGGGCAAGGTACTGCAAGGGCCAGATGAGACAGTTTGGAGTGTGGCACACTGTTTCTGAAGCACCTCCAGTTCCTCTGACAGATAGATGGAAGGCCGATGATTCAAGGGCCATAGACGTGATCGTCTTGTCCGTCTCTCTGGAGGAAATTGTAACACTGGCTGGCAACACGACAGTAAGTGAGATGTGGAATGCTTTGAAAGTAGCCCATCTGGCAGCATTTCCAGCACAGAGTTTGACTGCGTTGGAGGTGCTGGCTGTTTCCCAGATTGAGAGTGATCGCAGGGATGCCGAGGGCGCCGGTTGCAAGCTGCAGGGGGAGCTGACTGTGATGTCATCCCAGACAGCATTCCAGCCTCCAGGGGGAGCCAAGGAGTCGGCAGCTGAGAGCTCTCTTCCTGTGAGAATCAAGGTCACCTTCGCAGAAGTCGGAAGGTGAAAGGTAAACAGAGACAAAAGCCTGCAAATGGCCTGGAGCAGGGGGGCAAGCAGCAGCCCAAGCCAGTGGAAAACAAGTATTTGTTTGCTGGCACTGCTTCTCCAAAGGCCAAAGGCAGATTTCTTGTCGATTCTGGAGCCACGAGGTAAACAGAGACAAAAGCCTGCAGATGGCCAGGAGCAGGGGGGCAAGCAGCAGTCCAAGCTGGTGGAAAACAAGGCTTTGTTACCTGGCATTGCTTCTCCAAAGGCAGATTTCTTGTCGATTCTGGAGCCACGAGGCACGTAACGAAAGATCAGTACTTGTTTATTTCCTTCACACATCAAGATGCGGAAATCCAACAGGCTGATGGAAACACGATGAGAGTTGCAGGAGTCGGGACAGTGAAACTGGCAAATCTGCACACAAGCATCAGCGAAGTACTTCCCCCCCCCCCCAGATTCTGCAGACAATTTGCTCAGCGTCCCACAGCTGACTGGGCGAGGCTTTGAGATTTCCTTCAAGAAGAGCGTCTGTGTCATCAGAGGACATTTTGCATGTGAAGTTTATAGATGGCTTGTTCTTGATAACTTTCAAACCCTATCAACTAGCCCACGCAGACCTGGTTGGTCCACTTGCCTCTTTGGGTGGAGCAAGGTACTTCATGGTTTTAATTTATTCTTTTTCCAGGTACATTCATGTGTTTATGCTCCAGCAGAAGTCAGAAGCTGTCAGAGCTGCCTCTAGATCCCACGCTTTAGCTTCTCCATGGAGATGAGTTAGTATGAAGCCTACTTTCTCCTGCTCATCTCTAAAGTCCTTCTCCAGCAACTTTAGCGCAAAAACCATGTCTGCTCTGAAGTTAGGATACTGCTGCAGATTCCCATCAAAATGAGACACAAGGCTCCCTCCTCTCTTTCCCAGCCCAATCCCCTCTGGTCTGGGTCCCGGTAGCCCCTGTTTAGTCAACACTTCCAACCTGGTTCGCAGATCCTGGCAGACAGCAGCTGCTTCGTCTTCCCTCTTCCTGGCTGCTAGTATCTCCGTGTTAAGTTGTGTCACTGCGTTTCGCAGGGTTGCTATTTGTTCTTCGGTAGTCATCTTGTCCTGCTTTCGTGAGCTCGCGAAGCACCAATCTTCGCCCCTCGCGGCGTCCACTCACGTTGCGAGGTTCTTTTGGGACGGGACTTACTGTCAGAGCTGCCTCTAGATCCCAGCTCACAGAGGACCAACGCCAGGTTGATGTAATGTACAAAAGTCTTTATTGAAGTTTAGTTTCCATTTCAACGCCAGAGCGTGCAGCCCTACGTCTTAGACCTTAGATCGGCGAAGTCCCGTCTGAATCACTTCCCCTTCCGCACCAGTTTAAGATCCTAGCCCTGCTCCACCTTCTGCGCTGTTCTCTCCTCCTCTGGGTCCTCCTGCCCGCTGGGGCATTGCCCTTTCTGGACTCTTCCGACGCTGAGTCGCTCAGCTCCTCCCCCTCCCTCCGGCGGGCTTTAGGACCAGGTTCCCAATCCTCATTCTCTGCTGTCCCGCGCTCCTGTACATTTGAACTTGCCTCTCGTGCCAACCCAGTGACCTTTCTCCTAACCGTCACACTGCTTGTGTCACTGCTTCCCCCTTCCGGGACACTGGCCGGATCTGACCTTCCCCCCGTTGTCAGACTCTCCGATGGAGGCGTGGTCAGCCCTGTCTCGTCTTCTCTCCCTGGTGGGGAATGCACTGGCCCCGATGCTTGGGACTCTTCCCCCCCACTCCGCTCTGGTGGGGAAGCTGGTCCTGATTTCCAACTACTGCTCTGGGAGTCCCTGCTGCCCCCTTGCTCCTGGAGCGTTCCCCTTGGGAACCCCCTGCCCTTGGCCGCTGGCGCCCCCTTCTGTGAATCTTCCGATTCGCTGGAGAGGCTCGTGGAATCCCTCGGACCACTTTCCTCTCCTGCGCTCCCCTCGGATTCCTCCCTCTCGCTCTCCATTTCCTCTCTTCCCTGCGCCTCTGCTCCTGAACCCCTGACAGAAGCGTTTCCTAAGTTCAAGGCGTTCTGTGCTTGGTTGGAGAATGCTCACAATAAACGCATTGGCTGTTTATTTTCTGATCAAGGTGGTGAATTCACTTCTCAGCAGTTTGAAGCTTTTCAGACTGAGAAGGGAATGTAGCATGACCTTTCAAGTCCTAGGTCTTCCTGGGAGAACGGACTTTGTGAAAGGGCGATCAAACTTTGCTGCAAGACCTACAAACCTTGTTGCATGATGCCAATCTTCCTGAGCAATATTGGGCAGAGTCACTCTCTAATTTTGTTTACATGTATAACAGGAGATTGTCTTCCCCTATTGGCTGTACTCCCTATGAGAAGATGTTTGGTAAGAAACCTTACGTCAAACACATGAGAATCTTTGGTTCTGACATGTGGGTCCACACCCCACAGAGCAGCAAGCTTGGGAAGCGTGGGGCACATGGTTTGTTCATGGGGTATGAAAAAGGTGCATACAGGGTATTCATGACTGACTCTCAGTCCATTAGGTTCACAAAGAGTGTTGAGTACAATTCTAAGTGGGGGGGAAATGTGGGAATTTTCCAGAGCCACTCAGAGGAGGATGAAGATGATTGCTGCTGCTGCTGCTGCTGCTCTCGTGAGTGCTGGGAGGACCGCTCCCTCTCCTGCCAACTCCATCTGGCCTAGGGAGCGGGGCCTGCACTCACCACCACAGCTTGAGGGTCTCCATCAAGGCCTCCAGGACATTGCTTTAAAAAAAAAAATTACTTTTCCAACATTTTAAACACTACAAAAAAGTGCACAATACAATACAATACAAAAACACTACATAACACTAACACATCTTTCCATCTTCCTCTGTTTTCTATCCTATAATTATACTTACCTGGCAGGGGAGACACCTTGATCATATCCTATAATTATCTCAGCATATTCTAACCTTGTTTTTTCCTTTAATACTCTAATAATCTATTTATACTTAATTCCTTATAACATTTCTACTAAAGCCATATAACTTCATTCCCACATTTTTCTAACATTCCTTAATTTTACAGTATTTCTGTAAATAGTCTTTAAACTTTTTCCAGTCTTCTTCCACCGACTCTTCTCCCTTGTCTCGGATTCTGCCAGTCATTTCCGCCAGTTCCATATAGTCCATCAACTTCATCTGCCATTCTTCCTGGGTGGGTAAATCTTGTGTCTTCCAATAGTTTGCGATGAGTATTCTTGCTGCTGTTTTTGCATACATTAAAAAAGTCCTATCCTTCTTTGGCACCAATTGGCCGACCATGCCCAGGAGAAAGGCCTCTGGTTTCTTCAGGAAGGTATATTTAAATACCTTTTTCATTTCGTTATAAATCATCTTCCAGAATGTCTTAATCCTTGGGCATGTCCACCAAAGGTGAAAGAATGTACCTTCAGTCTCATTACATTTCCAACATTTATTATCGGGCAAATGGTAAATTTTTGCAAGCTTGACTGGTGTCATGTACCACCTATAAATCATTTTCATTAAATTTTCTCTTAGGGCACTACATGCCGTGAATTTCATACCTGTGGTTCATAACTCTTCCCAGTCAGCCATCATTATATTATGTCCAACGTCTTGTGCCCATTTAATCATAGCTGATTTCACCATTTCATCCCGAGTGTTCCATTTCAACAGCAAGTTATACATTCTTGACAAATTCTTGATTTTTGAATCTAACAATTCTGTTTCCAATTTTGATTTTTCCACCTGGAAACCAACTTTTTTGTCCAAATTGTATGCCTCCATTATTTGGTAATAATGGAGCCAATCTCGCACTTTGTCTTTCAATTTTTCAAAGCTCTGCAATTTTATTCTGTCTCCTTCTTGTTCCAGGATTTCCCAATATTTCGGCCATTTGGCCTCCATATTGAGTTTTTTCTGTGCCTTCGCTTCCATTGGTGACAACCATCTTGGGGTTTTCTTTTCTAACAAATCCTTATATCTTATCCAAACATTAAACAATGCTTTTCTAACAATATGATTTTTAAACGCTTTATGTGCTTTTACCTTATCGTACCACAAATATGCATGCCAGCCAAATGCATTATTGAAGCCTTCTAAATCCAACACGTCAGTGATTTCAAGAAGCAGCCATTCTCTCAGCCAGCAAAAAGCAGCTGATTCATAATAAAGTTTAAGGTCTGGCAGGGCAAATCCACCTCTTTCTTTGGCATCAGTTAACATCTTAAATTTTATTTGAGGCTTCTTGCCCTGCCAAACAAATCTGGAAATATCTTTCTGCCACTTCTTGAAACAATCCATCTTATCCAAAATTTGCAATGTTTGAAACAAAAACAACATCCTTGGCAACACATTCATTTTTATCACAGCAATTCGGCCTAACAATGATAACTTCAAATTTGTCCATATTTCTAAATCCTTTTTCACTTCAATCCAACATTTTTCATAATTAGACTTACATAAATTCACATTTTTGGCAGTCATGTTAACCCCTAAATATTTCACTTTCTTAACCAATGTTAGTCCTGTCTCCTCCTGAAAAGACTCTCCTCCCTGAAAGAGAGGGGAGTGGTTGTGGGCGGGAGCCTGAACACCACTCCTAGCAGGGGGCGTTGCCCCCTGCCTCCAGCTCACCTGGCTGGCACTCACGCCCCCCGGTGGCCGTCCAACCAGGTGCCATGTCACCTCCGTGTTCCTGCATAGAAGCGGCCACGTGGAGCTAACTTTGAAGAAGACTTCTGAGAAAGGGAAGTCTTGCCCTCAAATCCTCCTTCATTACTTGTGCGATTACTTTTTCCTTTCTCCTTGTCTTTAAATCCTCCTTCCTCCCCACCATCATTTCCCCCTTTACTTTTAACAGAATATCCCCCCTAGTTTCATCTTTGATCCCAAAGCCTTTTCGCTGTGTAGGGGGTCTTCCAGTGTGTGTTTCCAGCACAGCTGCGTTTTTGAGAGTGCTAATTTTAATTTTATTTTATGCTGCTAATTCTACCCTACTTACTGTGTATTGGTTTGATTTATTTAATTGGAGTGTCTGAGCGGTTGGTGTAAGAACGATTGCTGAACGTTTGACCTTAAATCTGCTGGGGGGTGCTCTGTATTTGTGTGCGGGTATATTTGCCCACGTGGTTTGTGTGTGCCTCCGAAAATTTTCCCTTCACGTTTGTCTCTTTAAACTACTCCTTAAGCGGCTGATTGAAAATCGTCTTTCACATTGTTCGGGGGGGTGCCGGCATTGGGATTGTGTTTAATTCGTGGGGGGAGTGAATTTATACCCATATTACAGCCCTGTTCAATACTCTTTTGACTGAGGGTTGGTCACGGTGAGGGAGAGTGCCCTGATTGTTTCATTTATTTGGCTTCGCGTGTTGCTGCATCCTTTTATTTTGGTGTCTTGGCTTTTGCCGGGGGTGGACTGGCTAAACGTTACTTTGTGGGACCCAATTTTCTTTTGCCTCGCAATTTATTGTTGCCCACGTGCGTTAGCCCCACGTGTTTCTGGTGCCACTTCCGTCTCTGAATAAAAGAGTATTGGGAGCGCTGTTGATAAGCTGCTTGCTGCTACTGCTTATCCGCAAGCAGCCACAGAGGCATTTGTGAAGGACGGTTGTGGTCAGTTCTATTCGGAATGATACGGAAAGGTCCCATATATAAGGGCGTGGCATGGTTCCGCGAATGGCCAGAGGGATATTAGCCCTTTCCTGTACATAAAGGAAGCAGTCGCTTTGCTTGGGCTGAAATTGCTAGCTTTTGTTGGTGAATACTTCAATTGCTGAGTTTCCCTTTTTTGTTTTAAATCTAACCCTCTTTTAAAATCTACTCCTTACCCTTCCCTTATTCAAATTCTAATTTTGCCAAAAGATGCAACATTTCAATAGTATAAAAGATTTGCTGAGACATGAACTCCACACATGCACAGAGACTAGATCAGCTAAAAAAAAAATAGGAAAAGGAGAGAGAGAGAGAGAGAGAGAGGAAGGAGGGGGAACTGTGGGGGGGGGGGGGAGAGGAGGTTTATGTAAAACTTGGAACCATTGAGAGAAATCACCCTTAATGTGTCTCAAGTTTGAAATCTTAACATGCCAAATTCTTTTCACAGGTAAATATCAAAGCATTCCACCCCTCAATGGGATTTAAGTCACAGACTTTGTTTGTGTGCATTTTAGGAACAGCATTTCCTGACAGGCTTCTCACATGAAATAATTTTCCCTTTTAACAGGATATGTGAACCCCGATAACAAAGTGTTTGTCCCTTTTTCCTCCCACAACAACTTTCTTTCTGTTCTGTGAAATCCCTGCTGTATTAGTGACTTCCATCCCTTTGTGTCTTTGACACTTTTAAAGTTATAAATAATCTGTTTCCATTTATTTAATCCGTTTTTCCATGATGTCTATGAAATTAATCGAAGCATAACCAAACATTGTTTGTGGAATGGTATTTGTTTACCTTTTGCCTGAGCATTTCTTATTAATTCTGTCATTTTGGCTAGTTCAAGGTACTTGCACAAAGTTACATTGCCATTAAGTCATTTTCCAGTATTTTGCTATTAACACTCTAGCCGATGTTGTCACATCAAGAAACACTCTTTTATTTTCATTGTTACTTCAGATTTCTTAAAATTCTGTGTCTTAGCATTTATTTATTTTGGTTCCTCATAGGTCATTGTGTGTGTGTGTTTGTGTGTGTGTTTTATTATTATTTTAACTGTGTCTTTTAAGTCCACCCTGTCCTTACAGGATATCACTTCTACAAGTGTGTTACTACAGATCCAATGAAAAGCTTCGCTACCACGAGACTTATTACCTGCAACAACAACAGACACCAAAGTTTACAAAGTGGCCACAGCAATTTCTTTCAAAAGGGAAGTGGGGCTGACAAAGAGGGGAGGAGTTGAATTGCAAGGACATTTTTGACTTTTATATTCAACTGATATTTAATTAGTTTGTTGTGTATTATGTGTTATTATGTAGGAATGTTGAAATGTGTTTGACAGTGTTATTTCCACAAAGGGAGGAATTTTTGTGTGTGTGTGTGTAATTGTCTTATGTTTAATGTATACTGCCTTATTCCTTATACCCCAATGGAGGATTTTCATACATTTTATGCTTTCTAATGGATCAGGCTATTGTGTAGTTCAATGTTTAGATAACCACATTTCGCTGTCCCACCTGGCACACTGCCAACCTTCCCTACCCATTTTAAAATGTGTTAAAACTCGCTTTACCAAGGAGAAGCTTCAGGAAGGTGTATATGCCTTGATTTAGCAGGAATGATCCCTTATAGAGTTAAATTGACTTATTTGGACAAGTGCCCCTTTTAAGAATGGTTTTCTTTTAACAGATTGGTTTGAAGAGTTAAGAACCATGGGGCAAGATAAATTCAAATTGGACCCAGTGTGAATTGGGCATGTGTATCCAGGCTGCAATTAGCTTTTGGTCCTTTTAAGTGCAAGTGAGCAACTTCCCATGACTGCAAGACCAGAGCCTCTAAAATAAAACCCCATAGAAAGGCCAAGGTAAAGACATTTCCCTCAGGACGTGTCCAAACCTGCCAGCTGTGATGGGTGCCAGGCAACATGGCTAATATGAAAGCCCTAAGTGGATTCACCAGGGATTGCCACTACTGTGACACGTGAGACCACAGAAGAGCTACCTTGACACCTGAGAACACAAAATGGCGGGGGGCAAAGCAAACTGCATTTTTTTCCAGTCAATAGTGGACCTTCCTGCTAAACGTAAAGCATAGACCACTACTGAACAAAATACAACAGGTGTTCCTTTATGCGATATCCTATATCCAGCTATCTGCACTACTATACTTGCAAATGACCTTAAGAGGCATGGCTTGCAAGTCCCCTTCAGGTTTGCACAAACCCACACATCTAGTACGATAGATACAAAGTTATTATTTAGTGCATATCTATATAACATAAACATACATTGTATTGGTCCGTGTTGCTCCCTCCTTTGTTGCCCTGCTCAACCCACCTCCTTTTCCATTAGGGCCTATTCCCACTCACACGGCACCCCTACCTTCACCGAGATTTAGGGTGCGGAGAAAAGATTTGCAAGTTCTTACAGAACTTTAATGCAAATCTATCTCCGAATGGGGGACTGATACGGAAAGGGGGGGGGGCATGTCTTCTTTACCTTCTTCTTCGCTACAATATATCCATTTATTCCACTTGTCAATGTCAAAAGGGACTAAAATCTATAAAATTCATAGAAAATCAGCGTGCCAGTTTGCTCAATTACTCTAGGACTCCATCACACCTCCCCTGTCCAGCATAATCCCTCAAGCAAGGTGTCAAGACCCTAATCCTTTCAAATTGCTCTGATCAGCCTTTCCTCCAGACAATGTCAGGTGGCAGATTATGCATATTTGGGACTATTGTTTTCTCATCCCCAGGAAGTGTTTATCTGTGCATATCTCCAGCTCTGCATATTCCCCCCTCCCTCCTCCTTATGTTAATCCGGTGTAGCTCTGCATATTCCCCCCTCCCTCCTCCATATGTTAATCTGTGTAACCCAACCTCCCTTTAATATATTCATGATGTAATCTGTGTAACCAAACCTCTCTTTAATGTATTCATGACGTGTTTTGCACTGTATTCTGGGACATGGAGGGAGTTTCAAAAACTCATGTCACCCCTTTCTCACGGTTCAATCTCATCTTGAACCTGTTGGCCAATAAACTCGGATCTCCGCATCTTGCTCCTGTCTCCGGCTGAGCTCATTTTCCTCCGCAGGGACCCACGGACTTAGTCCGATGAGCTGGGTGGCAGAGCAGCCTCGCACCCAGATTTTTGCCGTAACAGGAACATCTGGAGGCTGGGGGACATTTATTGGGGGCTTCCCTCGTGCTTTTCTGCTGGAAACGCCATCGCTGTTACCCCATATAAAGTAAATCTATTCTCGCCTGGTGTTTCTTTATTTCTTGGGTTTTAATCCTTCCCTGTGCTTGGAAATTCCTTCCCCCTCCCCCCCCCCCTGCTGCTGCCCCTTAAAAAGAGAAGCCTTTCTTGCCTGGTGACTCATCGTGTTCCCATAGTAACGCCATTGTTGTTGCCGGCCGGCAGGACTCTTCATAGATAAGTAGGGCCATTGTTCTCCAGAGGCCAGCAGCTAAAGGATTGCTGAGTGTTGTTTCCTATTGTATAGTAAAGTATAGCTGTGGGGAGCTGCTAGTTTGCAGCCTGGTTTCAATAATGGATGCTTAAGATTGTTTCCATGAAATTTACTGTTGTAATGGGAGTGGCTTCTCTGTTTTAGGAGAGCAGCTCCACGTGTCTAGCTGCTGCTCACTTTACTTCATTATTTAGCTGCTGATCATTTTATTTATGTATTGTGCCACTGTGGCACCATAGCTCTTGGGACTTAGGCTTGGTACATTGCTACTGATACAGGGATATCTTCATTAAGGATAGTTTAGCATTTGATGATCTTATAAAGGTATTATATATTTGATTTAACTGCACAGTGATAATACAATTGTCTTAAATATTTAGATGTGTCTATCCACCTGACCCATTAGTTTGGTGTCAAATAAATAAATTTATAGACATATACAAACGGAACAGTCAAGTGATGAATAATTATTTCATATCATCGTCATTTACGGTAGACAATTGATAGTATCAGTAATTAATTCTACTTACAGTGGTAATTGATTGAACAAATAATACTGGATTAGATTTTAATAAATAACAATAATAATAAATAATAATAACAAGAAATAGATAAATAATAGATAAATAATAATAGAATCATAACAATAATAATAATACTAATAATAATAATAAATAAAACATTATATATATATATATATATATATATATATATATATATGAATAAAAAATTTTATATATATATATATATATATATATATATATATATATATATATATATTAAAGAGAATAAGTGGAATGGCATCACATACCAAGATTAAATTGATTAATTAAATAAATAAATAAATCTAAAGATAAATATATAAACAGACAAATAAAATTAATTAAAAAAAATAAAAATAACAATTATAATAAATAATTGACATATATTGCAGAGCCCTCAGTTGCTTAGATCATGGTGAAAATAATGCCTAGGTTGCAGGTTCGATCCCTGTATGGAACAACTGCATACTCCTGCATTGCAAAGGGTTGGACTAGATGACCCATGGGGCCCCACACAATTCTGGAGAGCCTGGATAGCTCAATTGGTTAGAGCATGAGGTTGCCAAGGTTGGTGGTTTGATCCCTGTATGGAACAACTGCATATTCCTGCATTGGAAGGGGTTGGACTAAATGACCCTTGGGGTCCCACACAATTCTAGAGAGCCTGGATGACCCTCGGGGTCCCACACAATTCTAGAGAGCCTGAATAGCTCAACTGGTCAAGCTCAACTGGTCGAGCATAGTGCTGATAATGCCTAGGTTGCTGGTTTGATCCCTGTATGGGACCCCTGCATATTGAATGAGATATTATAATATGAAGTAGGAAGCATCTTTAATATTTATATATATTTATATATATATATATATATAAACCAAATACTTGGAAAAATCGTTATTTATTATAAGTAAATCAATCGTTAATTAGTACATTCGTTTCAGAATCTATAACATGTGCCTGTACAACAGCTTGTAAACAGTAGCACGTGTTTGTGGCAGTAACTTTAGCGCGTTACCCATGGCTCCTAAGAAGAAGTGCTCTGCGGCGGAATCAGCTCACACCTCAGGCTGCATGGGTGCCACATGCACAGGATAATAACACCAAACCTATTTCACACTACCTAAATGCCTTTAGACCGTTCATTGATGATTATGAGCAGCATTTTTTCGAGCAATCCCTAACCCCATGCCCTCCGCTGCTACCCCGATATGATACTAGATTCCCAGGTGGTTCCGGAGAGCCTGCCTTTCACCCAGGTTGATGACCTCCCAGGCACCTCTGCCGCCCTCTTCAACGTTTCTCAGTTTTCAGACGCAGGCCCAAGCTCTCTGGCAGTAACTGCGGCAGTGAAAACTAGGCCTCTGGCCCTCAGAATCTGCATTGGGTCGCCTGTGCGGAGGCCGCCGGCCTGTGTCAATAACCCTGTTGCGTCCAGTTCTTTCGGTTCTTTGCAGAATATGCAGCCCAGCAGCTGGAGGGGGAGCTTCAGACAGCTGAGGGGGGACAAACCGTCAGGTAAAAGACGCACCAAGAAGAAGCACGTGTGTAAGAAGAGCAAGTAAAAAGCGGGCGACATGGATGAAGAGTCAGAACAGCCTGTCCGCTTTCTGGGTGGCCGCCACCATTAGCTATTATAAAGTCCGAAGGAAGGCTTCCAGGATCCCTCTAGCATGCTGGGATCGAATTGAAAATGGCACCTGGTCTGTGGCGGTCGTCCCGTATGTTGAGAAGAAGCCATTAGATTCTTATCGCACGGGTAAGCCGGACCTGAGAAGGGAGCCAAAGCGCAAGGTATGTTGGGAATTCAATAAGGGGTCATGCCAAAGGCAGTCTTGTAGGTATCTGCACGAGTGCGAGAGGTGTGCAGGGGTACTCCCAGCCGTAGCGTGTTACAGAAGGAAGCAGCCCTTTCGGGAAGGCGGGGTTCCAGTGCCAGAGAAGCCCCCGCAGCAGGGAACAGACGATAGGGACCCTCCGGGTCTAGCATTTTCCCTGATCCAGCTCCCTCCTCTCCGCATTCTTTGATTGAATTCTTCGATCAGGCACTAAGACTTATCCAGAATTTTGGTTACAAGGCACTCTTGGCAAAATGTGACATAGAGTCAGCCTTCTGTCTATTGCCAGTTCATCCCAATGACTATCATTTGCTGGGATTCAAATTTCAAGGGAAATATTACATTGTCAAGGCTATGCCAATGGGTTGTTCTGCAGCCGGCTCGGCCTTTGAGACATTTAGCACTTGTTGGGACTGGGCCTTGCGCTACAGAACCAACTCACCTGGGGTGACACGTTACCTCGGTGACTTTCTACTCGTTGGGAAGCCCAATACTGGCGAGTGTGCCTCCCTTCTGGAGGCCTTTTCAGCTTTGGCCCAGGAGCTGGGAGTTCCCCTCACAGCAGATAAGGCGGACCCTCAACGCATCTTACTTGCCTGGGTATAGAGCTTGATACAGCAGCTCAATCCGCCCGCCTGCCAGTGGGGAAAATAGTTGCCCTTAAGGAAGCAATTCGTCAAACCCTTCCCGAAATAATAATAATAATAATAATAATAATAATAATAATAATAATAATAAAGTCGCTCTTAGACAGGTCCAGTCCTTGCTAGATCATTTCAACTTCGCATGTAGAGTAGTTTCACCAGGCCGCCCATTTCGCTCCCGCTTAGCCAGGTTGTCAGCGGGCCTCAAGCATCCGCACCATAGAGTAAGACTTCTCAAGTCGGTCAAGGCGGATTTCGAGATGGGGATCAGATGTCTGGAACACTACAACGGAGTCTCCCTATGGCTGGAAATCCTTAATTTGGCCTCTGATTTCTGGTCCACTCCAATGCGCCTTCTGTGCCCGCCTAGCCAGGCTGTCAGTTGGTCTTAGACACCCGCACCACAGGGTCCGCCTCCCCAGGTCGGTCAAGGCAGATCTGGAGGTATGGACGACTTTTCTGGAGATCTACAATGGGGTATCTCTATGGCAGGATGTCTTGAATCTGTCATCAGACTTCCAGGTCCAATCGGACGCGGCTGGGTCCTTAGGCTTTGGCTTGTACTTCAATGGGCGCTGGTTTGCACTACGATGGCCGACGGCAAGGCAAGGTCAGGCCATCACGGGGGATCTCACCTTTCTTGAGTTCTTTCCAATAGTGGTGGCCGTTCACATCTGGACGGAAGATTTTCTTTTCTTTTTTTTTAAATGATATTTATTAAGTTTTACAAAAGGTAAAAAGACAACAAACAACAAACATCAAAAATACAAACAACATCAAAAAACATAAAGAGAGAGAAAAAAAGAAAACATAAAAAAGATTCAACCTAGTAATAAAAAAATTAAAAAGAAAACTCTGGTTCATTTTAATAGTCTTCAAAACCTTATTTTCCTTACTTCCTCCCACCTTCCCTTCTTGTATTCCACTTTAAGAGTTTTTTCAGCAAGCTCATTCATATTCATTTTATCCTTTATCTTTCCCTTTGTACTCTTACTTATCTTAATCGCTAGAACCCCATCATTTCATTTACACTGCCCTTAGCACTCATAGATTTTACAATAATTTTGTAGATAAACTTTAAACTTCTTCCAATCTTCTTCCACCAACTCTTCTCCTTGATCTCGGATTCTGCCGGTCATTTCTGCCAGTTCCATATAGTCTATTACTTGTGTCTGCCACTCTTCCAAGGTGGGTAGATCTTGTGTCTTCCAGTGTTTTGCGATGAGTATTCTTGCTGCTGCTGTAGCATACATAAAAAAAGTTCTATCCTTGTTTGACACCAATTGGCCAACCATACCCAGAAGAAAGGCCTCTGGTTTCTTTAGAAAAGTATATTTAAATACTTTTTTCAGTTCATTATATATCATTTCCCAGAAAGCCTTAATCCTCGGGCAGGCCCACCAAAGGTGAAAGAAAGTTCCTTCCGTTTCTTTACATTTCCAACATTTGTTATCAGGCAGATGATAGATTTTTGCTAGCTTGACTGGGGTCATGTACCACCTGTATATCATTTTCATAATATTCTCTCTTATGGCACTACATGCCGTAAATTTCAAACCGGTGGTCCACAACCGTTCCCAGTCAGCGAACATGATGTTATGACCAATATCTTGTGCCCATTTTATCATAGCGGATTTAACCCTTTCATCCTCAGTATTCCATTTCAGCAGCAAGTTATACATTCTCGACAATACCTTGACACTGGGTTCTAACAATTCTGTTTCTAGCTTCGATTTTTCCACCTGGAAGCCAATTTTCCTGTCCAAATTATAGGCCTCTCTTACTTGAAAATAATGTAACCAATCACGCACCTTATCTTTAAGTTTCTCATAGCTCTGCAATTTCAATTTATCTCCCTCTTGCTCCAGAATTTCCCAGTATTTTGGCCAGTTAGTTTCCATGTTAAGTTTTTTCAAGGCCTTAGCCTCCATTGGAGAAAGCCACCTTGGGGTTTTATTCTCCAAAAGATCTTTATATCTGACCCAGACATTAAACAACGCTTTTCTGACAATATGGTTTTTGAACGACCTTTGTACTTTATCCTTACCATACCACAAATATGCATGCCATCCGAAAGCATTATCATATCCTTCCAGATCAAGAATGTCTGTGTTCTCAAGAAGTAGCCATTCCTTCAGCCAGCAAAAAGCTGCCACCTCATAATATAGTTTAAAGTCCGGCAGGGCAAACCCCCCCCCCTCTCTTTCACATCAGTAAGAATTTTGTATTTGATCCTGGGCTTTTTGCCCTGCCAGACAAATCTAGAAATTTCTTTTTGCCACTTCTTGAAACAGTCCATCTTGTCAATTATCTGTAACGATTGAAACAAAAACAATAGTCTTGGCAATACATTCATTTTGATAACTGCTATTCTACCCAGTAAGGATAACTTTAAATTTGTCCATATCTCAAGATCTTTTTTCACTTCAGACCAACATTTTTCATAATTGTCTTTAAATAAGTTAACATTCTTTGAAGTCATGTTCACCCCTAGGTATTTTGTTTTTTTCACTACTGTTAAACCTGTTTCTCTCTGAAACCTGTCTTTCTCCATTTGTGTTAAATTCTTCTCTAAGACCATAGTTTTTAATTTGTTAAGTTTAAACCCTGCCACCTGACCAAACTCTTGTATTAGTTCCAAAGCTCTTCTAGTACTAGGGATTGGCTCCTGTAAAGTCAAAACTAGGTCATCTGCATAGGCTTTTAGTTTATAATGTTTCACTCCGACCTGTATACCCTGAATCTGTTGGTCCCTTCTAATCATATTCAGCAATATCTCCAGGACTGAGATAAAAAGTAGAGGGGAGATTGGGCAGCCTTGTCGTGTCCCTTTCTCTATCTTAACTTCTTCTGTAACCGCATTGTTCACAATTAACTTTGCCTTTTGTTCCGAGTAGATCGCCCCTATACCGTTTCCAAACCTTTCTCCCACCCCCATCCCTTGCAGATTTTTCTTCATAAAACTCCAAGAGATGTTATCAAAGGCTTTCTCAGCATCTATAAATATCAATACTGCTTTTGTATTGATATTAGCTTGTAATTTTTCCAAAATATCAATTAAGTTCCTTGTGTTATTTGACATATGTCTACCTGGAAGAAAGCCTGCTTGATCTTTATGTATAATTCCTGCCAAAACTTTTTTTTATCTTTTAGCTAAAATGTCTGCAAAAATTTTGTAATCCACGTTAAGTAGGGATATGGGGCGGTAGTTCTTAAGCTGTGTCTTTTCCACTTCATTTTTCGGTATAAGAGTGATATAAGCATCTTTCCACGACTCCGGCGCTCTTTTCCCCTCCATAATTTCGTTGCAGACCTCCATTAATGGTTGAATTAAATAGTCTTTCATCACTTTATAATATTTGGAGGAAAGCCCGTCTGGGCCTGGAGACTTGCCAAGTTGCAGATTCTTAATGGCACCTTCAACCTCCTGTTCAGAAATTTTTCCATTCAATATTAGTTTGTTCTCTTGTGAAATATTTTGTAATCCATTTGTTGTTAAAAATTCATCAATCCTGGTCTCGTTCTGTGGCCCTTGTGCATACAATTGTTTGAAATATCTCTGGAAACAGTCTTTAATCTCCTGTGGGTTTTGTACATTTCTTCCATTTACTTCAAGATTTGTCACAGTGTTTAGTTTTTGTCTTTTCTTCTGGACGGAAGATTTTCGAGATCACCGCGTGTGCTTCAGGACCGACAACCTGGCGGTCGTGAACATTCTAGCCAGGCAGTCATCTCGGTCTGAGAGGATCTCCTCCCTTCTGCGGGCGTTCGTCCTCCGATACCTCGCTTCCGGTTGCTTGCACCTGGAGCACAACTGTTGCCTGAACCCTTTCCGGAGCACCTGTGGAACGTGGGAGACGAAAAGTGATACAGGGAGTATTGGCATCCGTGGCACCCTCCACTCTCAGGTTCTACAAGAAGGCCTGGTGTGATTTCCTTGGTTCAGGTCTGGGTTATCTGGGCTCTCACATGACGTACCTCCTACCACTGACGATGTCTTGCAGTAACTTTCCCATCTCGATGATCTGGGACGTGCTCCTAAAACCTTAAAGAGTCACGTAGCTGCCATCAGCTTCTTTTCAAAAGCTACATTTGCTCATGACCCGGGTAGCGACTTCTTGATCCGTAGAGCCATTGAGGGTTGGGGCAGGTTACAACCTCACAGGGCCGAGGGCCGTAAGCCGATTTCTTACGGGTTGTTATCACAGATACGCATAAAACTCAGGTCAATTTGCTGGTCCAGGTTCGAAGCACGTCTCTTTTCCGCAGCATATGCTATCGCCTTTTTGGCGCACTTAGAGTTGGTGAGGTGGTGTTTGAAGTTAGTGCACGAGGTTCAGCACGCGGCCTCCTGTGCGAGGACGTGCAGTTGTCCGATTCTAACGTGACAGTGCGTATACGTCAGTCCAAGACTGATCAGGCTGGTAAGGGTGTCCTAGTTAAGCTCACGGTGTCGGCACAGCAGGGCCCATGCCCGGTAGAGGACACTAGGCGGTACCTCTACCTCAGACCGCCCGGCCCGGGTCCGTTTCTGGTCCATGAAGATGGGTCACCCTTGTAATTCACCAGAGTACTTCGCAAGGCTATTGAGGCTTGTGGTCTATCCTCCCAGGAGTACGCTGCGCACTCATTTAGGATTGGCGCCGCAACCACGGCCGCGCACCTGGGGCTACCGGCGGACAGGATGAAAGAAATGGGCTGGTGGAAATCCAATGCTTATAAGTCTAATATGCGACCTGCAGCTTTACCCTACTTATCTGCCCTTTCTTTTCTGTCTTTTACCCCCAGCTATGCTCAGGAGAAGCGTGTGGATTTGCGGCCACAGTATAGTTCATTGGGCCCGCGTACGAGCGGTGAGCTGCGGCCTTGCACACAATCTTGGCCTTCCACATGGTGTTCGAGTTTCCTGGTTTTCGAGAAGAGGCATGCGTTGGGAGGAGCTTATGCCATTGCTGTGGGAGAAAGTAGCCAAGTTCGGCCGTCCCGACATCCTTGTAATTCATTTGGGGGAGAATCACCTCGCTAACAGAAGGTGTGTGGACTTGTTGTGGAGCATAAAAAGAGACTTGAATGCATTTGCAGCCTTGTGTCCCAGAACAACGGTGTTCTGGTCCTCCTTCTTGAAATGAACTGTTTGGCGCGGTGCGCAAAGCTGTATGGCCATTGAAAGAACCAGGAAACTCGTAAATCGGGCAGTAGCCCGTTGGGTGCGCTTTATGTATGGCCGAGTCATTTATCATGACCGTATCCGGATCAGCGACCAAGCTTTATATCGGAATGATGGCGTCCACTTATCGGATCTGGGGAACGACATTTGGTTAGCTAGTGTCAGCAAAAGCATCTGGGATTGATTGCAGCTTTGAAGGTATAGGCGGCGAGCCTTTAGCTCGGGTGGTGGTTAGGCATTGGAATAATGTGTTGTGGTGTGTCAAAGTGCTAGGTGTGGCCATCGCCTATGCCTTCAATCTCTAGGGGTATTCCGCTAAAGGAATCTGGTGGTCGTGTAACAAAGAAATTTCCAGGAGATTGTTTAATCACTTTTAAGGATAGAGAAATGAGAAATCTGATATTACAGAAAAATAGAGAGAAAAGATTATATATTGACGGAAGTTACATAATCATCTTTAAAGACATACCAATAAGATTACTGAAACGAAGAGACCCATATAAACCATTGGTGCAGGTATTTAAGAAGAACAACATCGAATTTAGATGGGAATATCCAGAGGGAATTTCATTCTTTTACAAAACTAAGAAGCGCAGACTAACAAGCCCAGAAGAAACAGGAAAATTTCTCAGAAGATACAAGGAATTAAAGGCGGAAGAAGAGGAAGCTGAAGAAGTTAAAGGAGCAGGTGCCAAGGATGAATCAGAGTCGGGGGAAGAAGACGATGAGAACGAGAGAAAGGCAGAAGACGAAGAAGAAAAGGAAGAAGATATTGATAAATTATAAAAGAGTTAAAAATAAATAAAATTTATTTAATTGGAAATCAATATGGCACTAAAATTATGGAATTGGAACATTAATGGGATGAATGAGGAAAAAAAACGGAATAAGGTTGAACAATTTTTAAAAAAGAAGAAATTGGACATTATATGTTTACAAGAGACACATGTTGCAAAGAAACACAGGAAAATCTTGATTAATAAAAGGCTAGGGAATGAATTTATATCATCAGATAAAGAGAAGAAAAGAGGAGTAGTTTTATACATTCAAAGCAAAATTGAAGCACAACAAATTTTCAAAGATGAAGAAGGAAGAATCATAGCAGTACAGATCAAATGGCAGGGCGAAAGTTTGACAATTGTCGGGATCTATGCACCTAATGGAAATAAGACTGAAGAAGAAGAAGAAGAAGAAGAGTTTGGATTTGATATCCCGCCTTTCACTCCCCTTCAGGAGTCTCAAAGCGGCTAACATTCTCCTTTCCCTTCCTCCCCCACAACAAACACTCTGTGAGGTGAGTGGGGCTGAGAGACTTCAGAGAAGTGTGACTGGCCCAAGGTCACCCAGCAGCTGCATGTGGAGGAGCGGAGACGCGAACCCGGTTCCCCAGATTACAAGACTACCGCTCTTAACCACTGCACCACACTGGCTCTCTGACTGATTTTTACAAAATACTAGAAGAAAAATTATTTGATTACATGGATCAGAAAATCATAATAATGGGAGACATGAATGCGGTGGTTTCACTGGAAATGGACAGATTAAGAGATGGAATAAGTAAAGAAGGAAAATTACCTAAGACTTTCTTTTCAATGGTTAAAAACCACAATTTAATAGATATTTGGAGATTAAGACACCCATTGGACAAACAGTTCACTTACTTTTCCGAACCTAATCAGTCAATGTCAAGAATAGATCAAATATGGGTCTCGAATGAACTGACCCCAAGAATCCTACAAATTGAGATTCAACCTAGAACAATCTCGGATCACAATCCAATAAAAATGGAACTGAAAGGATTTGAAGAAAGATCTTTCAGATGGAGAATTAATGACTGTCTTTTAGATGATCAAAAAATCATAGAAAAAGCAAGAAAGAAATTAATTGAGTATTTTGTGGAGAAAAAGGGAAAAAAGAAATCCTAAAGCAGATAATGGAAAATGAACAAAAACTTATTAAAAAACCAAACAATCTAAAAATTAAACAAGAGATCAAGTTTTTGCAAACACAATTCGCAATGATCATAAATAAGGAAATAGAGCTGGACATCCAAAGACTAAGACAAAAAAACTTTGTTTTTTTTTTTAAATATTTTTATTAATTTTAAGAAATACAGAAAAAAGAATAAAGGATAGTAATAAGAAAATAGAATAGAAGAATAACAAATTTCCATGTTCTTTTTCCATCCAATCTAAAGAACTTCCCCACAACCTCCAAACCCTGCGTTCCCTGTCATATAAAACATCAGCAATTTGTTAACTTATTTCAAAACTTAATGTATCTTCCATTTTATCATGTTCCCTGATTTCAATTTTACTGTAACCCAATTCTTGTATGCTTTGTATTAAACACAATAAAGTTATTTCATTATTTTACCTCTAAATTCTTGTGTCTTAATTTTCATTTCATTAACTTACATTTGCTGAAGCTAGAGTTTCCTGAAAAGTGCATTTTTTTTAACATTCATACAGCTTATAGTGTTTTTTCAAATAGTCCTTAAACTTTTTCCAGTCCTCCTCAATTGTTTCTTCTCCCAAGTCTCGGATTCTGCCAGTCATTTCAGCCAATTCCATATAGTCCATCAACTGTGATTGCCATTCCTCCAGCGTGGGTAAATCTTGTGTCTTCCAGTATTTTGCAATCAGGATCCTTGCTGCTGTGGTAGCGTACATGAAAAGGGTTCTGTCCTTCTTAAACACTCTCTGGTCCACCATGCCCAGAAGGAAGGCCTCTGGTTTCTTAGGTAGGGTAAATCTCAGTACCTTTTTTAGTTCATTATGGATCATTTCCCAGAAGGCCTTCACTTTCGGGCAGGTCCACCAGAGATGAAAGAATGTCCCTTCCGCCTCTCCACATTTCCAACATTTATTGTCAGACAGATGGTATATCTTAGCTAGCTTGACTGGGGTCATGTACCACCGGTATACCATTTTCATAATATTTTCCTTCAAGGCAGTGCATGCCGTAAATTTCAAACCAGTGTTCCATAACCTTTCCCAGTCTACAAACATAATGTTATGCCCCACGTCCTGAGCCCATTTTATCATAGCGGATTTGACTGTCTCATCCTGTGTATTCCACTTAAGCAGCAAGTTATACATTCTCGAAATAAGACAAAAAAACTTTGAATTTGCGAACAAATCTGGCAAATGGCTTGCCTGGCAAATTAAAAAGAGAAAGGAACAAAATACGATTAATAAAATTATTGTAAATGGAGAAGAGATAGACAACCCGAAGGGAATCAGAAAAGGATTCTTGGATTTTTACAGACATTTATATAGAAACAGAGAAAGAAACAACATGAGGAAAATAGAACGATTTTTGAAAGAAAAAAAGGTGCAAAAGATCCCGACAGAAAAGAGAGACCAACTGAATGCCCCAATAGGAATTGATGAGATAAAAGATGTTATAAAGGAATTGAAAAGAGGGAAAGCCCCAGGACCAGATGGATTTACAGCAAGATATTATAAAGAAATGAGAGAGGTTTTGATGCAACCATTGAAAGAAGTAATGAATAACATTCTAAAAGAAAGAGACATCCCAGAAACATGGAAAGAAGCTTTCATTACATTGATCCCTAAACAAGACTCAGACTTAACACAAGTGAAAAACTATAGGCCTATTTCACTGCTTAATACAGATTACAAAATATTTGCAGGGATTTTAGCGAATAGATTGAAAAAAATACTGAAAGAAATTATCCATGAAGATCAAGCAGGTTTCCTTCCAGGAAGATAGATGAAAGATAATATAAGAAATATAATTAATATTTTGGAATATCTGACTGCAAGGAATGAGAAGCAAGCTACATTAATATTTGTAGATGCAGAAAAGGCCTTTGACAATATTGCTTGGGATTTTATGCTGAAGAACCTGGAGTTTATGGATGTGGGAACTGAGTTCTTTAATGGGATAAAGGCAATTTATTCAGAGCAGAAAGCAAAGCTAATTGTAAACAATGTAACTACAGAAGATATAAAAATAACAAAAGGAACTAGACAGGGGTGTCCACTTTCGCCATTACTATTTATAATGGTCCTAGAGGTTTTCCTGAGGTCAATGAGACAAAATGAACTAATAAAAGGGGTAACAGTTGGTCAGAATGAATATAAAGTAAAAGCCTTCGCTGATGATCTGGTAATTACGATTGAAGAACCCTTAGAAAGTGTAAAAGAAGTTTTGGATGAGATTGAGAAATTTGGAAGTGTGGCAGGGTTTAGACTAAATAAGAAAAAAACTAAAATAATTACAAAAAATATGGATCAAAGTACAATAGAAATATTGCAACAAAGGACAGAGATTGAGGTGGTGAAAAAAGTTAAATACTTAGGAATCTGGTTAACTCCTAAGAATATTGACTTGTTTCAAAATAATTATACACCGGTTTGGAACAGAATAAAGAGGGACTTGGAAGTGTGGGGAAGAATGAAATTATCGTTTTGGGGTAGAATATCTACGATAAAAATGAGTGTCCTTCCAAAGATGTTATTTCTATTTCAAACTATCCCCATATTAAAGGGGGTAGCAATCTTTAGAGAGTGGCAAAGAGTGTTTTCAAGATATATCTGGCAGGGCAAGAAGCCGAGAATTAAATATAAATTATTAACAGATGCAAAGGAAAGAGGAAGCTTCGCCCTGCCAGATCTGAAACTATACTATGAAGCAGCATGTCTTTGCTGGTTGAGAGAGTGGATAAAATTAGAGAATAAAGAACTATTAGACTTAGAGGGCTTTGATAACAGATTTGGATGGCACGCGTATCTATGGGCCGAAAAGAAGAAAGTCCATAAAGGCTTTGGGAACCACATATTCCGGAGTTCACTGATTGAAATATGGGATAGGTATAAAAACCTATTAGAACCGAAAGTTCCACACTGGTTATCACCATTAGAGGTTATGAGTGTAAAGAAAGTAAATATGAGAGGTAAATGGATTACATATGGTGAAATGATAATTAAAGAAGGAGGAAAATGGAAACTAAAACCTTATGAAGAAGTTAAAGAATACGTATATGATTGGTTGCACTATTTCCAGGTTAACGAAATGTTTAAAAAAGATATTAAAGAAAGGGGTTATGTTGAAAAAGACTCAAAGTTTCAGACAGATGTGATAAATAATAATTGTAAAATTTTGTCAAAAATGTATAAAATATTGTTGGAATGGAATACCAAAGATGAGGAAGTCAAATCGGTAATGATACAATGGGCCAGAGATTTCGGTTATAATCAGTTTGAGGACTGGGGAAAACTGTGGAAAGAGAATTTAAGATTTACTGCATGTACAGTACTTAAAGAAAACGTCATGAAAATGTTTTACAGATGGTATATTACACCGGTAAAATTATCAAAAATGTATAAGACGTGCAACAAATGTTGGAAATGTAAAGAAAAAGAAGGTACGTTTTATCATATGTGGTGGGAATGTAAGAAAGTGAAGGGTTTCTGGGAGATGATCTATAACGAAATGAAAAAGATGTTAAAATATACATTTGTAAAGAAACCAGAGATCTTTCTTTTAGGAATTACAGGGAATGAAATTAGAAGAAAAGACTGTAAACTTTTTCAATATGCAGCCACAGCAGCAAGAATTCTACTGGCCCAGAAATGGAAACAAGAGGAGATACCGACAATAGAAGATTGGAGACTGAAGCTGACTGACTATGCAGAATTGGACAGATTAACCGGAAAAATTAGATATCTTCAAGACCAAAAGTTCATCGAGGACTGGGGGAAATTTGTTGAATATCTGAAAAGAACATGTGATGTGCAAACAACACTGGTGGGATTTCAAGAAGCACTGTGAAAGCAGAGATATATTGTTAAAAACAAATAGGAGTGGGAGGGAAGTTTAACGGCAATATAAACAGAGAAATGCGTAAACTGAGAAGTAATTATGGATGATTGTCAGAGAAGCCGAAGGAAGTCTAAAAAGAATCAAATTTGTGAAAATTTGTGAAAATTTGGCATAATTGTATTTTTGTGTTGGAAAATAATAATTTTTTTTTAATCTTTTAGCCAAAATGTCTGCAAAAATTTTGTAATCTACATTAAGCAGCGATATGGGGCGATAATTCTTGAGCTGTGTCTTTTCAGTCTCTGTTTTCGGTATAAGTGTAATATAAGCTTCCTTCCACGACTCTGGTGCCCTTCTCCCTTCATTACAGACTTCCTTCAATGGTTGTATTAACCATTCTTTCAAAGATCTGTAATATTTTGAAGTCAAACCATCTGGTCCTGGAGATTTACCTAATTGCATGTTCTGGATGGCCCCTTCCACCTCCTGGTCCGTTATTTTGTGATTCAACATTAGCTGATTTTCCTGAGAGATTTTGTGTAGTCCATTTATTTTCAAAAATCGATCAATATCCATTTCTTTCTGCGTCTCCTGTGTATAAAGTTGTTTAAAATACCTCTGAAAACACTTCCTGATCTCCACTGGGTTCTGTATATTCTTTCCTTCCACTTCCAAATTCGTAATAGTATTGAGTTTTTGTCTTTTTTTCATTTGCCAGGCCAACAATTTTCCACACTTATTTGCCGATTCAAATGACTTTTGCCTCATCTGTTTAATCTTCCATTCTATTTCCTGATTCATCAGCTTTGTATATTGTACTTGGTATAACTTTATCTCTTTCCGGATCTCCTGTGACTTTGGTTTTGCTCTCAGTTTCTTCTCTCCTTCCTTTATTTTCCCCAGGATTTTATCCTTTTTTTCGTTCTGAGTTCTCTGCTTAATTGCATTCTGTTGTATTAAGAATCCTCTCATAACTGCTTTACTTGCATCCCAAATTACTCTTTTTTCCACTGTAGTATTCATATTTATCTCGAAATAGTCTCTTAGAGTTTTTTGGGCCTTCTTGGTCACCTCTTCATTCCTGAACAAAGTATCGTTCATCCTCCATCTAAAGGAACCAATTGGCGTCAATTTCATTTCCATCTTCACAGCATTATGGTCAGAACAAGTTTTGGGGCAAATCTCCGCTTTGCTGATCTTCGGAGCCAATCCCCTGGTTACCCAGATTTGGTCAATTCTTGTCCATGTCATTTTAGCCTCAGAGAAAAAGTTCCCTCTCTTCCCAGAGGGTTCTTCATTCTCCAAATGTCAACTAAATCCATATTTACAGTCATGTCAAAAAAGGTTTTTGGTAGTCCACCATCTTTGGTGACTACCTGTCTCTGTGCCTTGTCCATATTTGTAGACACCACTCCATTCATATCTCCCATCAAGATCAAAGAACTCCGATTTTCCTTCATTTGGTGCATAAATACCTACAATCAAGAATTTCTCTCCTTGTGATTGAATTTCAATTGCAACAAATCTTCCTTGGTCATCTTTAAATATGAATTTCGGTGATAGGCTCTCCTTTGCATAAAGGACCACTCCTCTTTTTTTAACTTTATCTGATGAGATAAATTCTTGGCCCAGTCTTTTATTACTCAATATCTTCCTGTGTAGCCTTATCACATGTGTTTCTTGCAAACAAATCAAGTCCCAATGTTCTTTTTTCAATAAATGAAAGACTCTCTGCCTTTTTTCTAGAGAATTTAATCCATTCACATTCCAGCTCGAAACCTGCAACGCCATCGTGTAGTTACGTTGATATTCCTCCAACTGCACCCAATGCTTGCTCTTCTTCTGTTGGTGGTGGTGACACGTTCACTGGGAGATCCAATCCAAAGGATAATGCTGATATATCCAATATTCCCCTATTTGGTGATCTTCTATCCAATGCTCTTGGCTCTTTTCCAAGTCCCTTCTGCATATCTTCTTCGTATTTATACAAAAACGTTACTTTATCTTCTACTGATCTTATTTTTATTTTCCTTCCTTTGAAGCTGAAGGATAAGACCTTGGGGAAACTCCCACCTAAAGATGATTTTATTCCTTCTCAGCAGGGCAACCACATCTTCATAGTTAGGCCTAAGATCCAAAAGATATTTCGGGACGTCTTTAAAAATTTCCACTCTTGACTGTTGTACTTCTAGGTTCTTCTGGTAGTGTCAACCCAATATTCTATCTCTCTCTTCTTTAGTTCGAAGGGTGATCAAACAGTCTCTTATTCTATTCTTCTCTTTTTTCCCTCCTCTTCCAAGTCTGAAGGCCCTCACAATTCTAAACTCTTCTTGACCCAAATCCAAGTCCCAAAAGTCAGCAAATTCCTGTGTGAGAAAGTCTACCAAGCTTTCCTTCTCCAATTCAGGTAGGGCTCTGATTCGTCTGTTTTTCTTTAAGTTCAATCATAGCAAGCGTCAACTTGACCATCAAGTTGCCTCTGTAGGGCTGGGACTCTCTCTCTCTCTCTCTCTCTCTCTCTCTCTCTAGTTGTGTTACTTTACATTCCGCAGCAACGGCTTTCTCCCTAGCTTCTTCCACAGTCTGCCATATCAAAGTAGATTCCTGTATCAATTTCTGGATGGTTTCTGTATTGGTATTCACCTTTTGTCCCAGATTATTTATACTTTCTGTATTTAAATCGATTTTAATAGTTGCAGCATCCACTTTCGCATTTGTCACATCTGCTTTCTTGTGAAGCTGTTCCAGTGAATCATTTATCTTATTTAATGCAACCGCTAAGGCCTCTTCTGTCGAGATTCCTCTTGGTTTTGAGTGTACAGAAGCAGCAGCAGAAGAAGCAGGGGGGTCTGATGTTGAGCCTCTCCTGGGTTGCTGCCAATTCCTCCCAGACCTTAATGTTTTTTCAGCAGTTGACTGATCTGTTTTTTCCTTTCCATTTGCCATATCACTTAAAAGATTCAAAGTCAGTCCCAGCGTCTCACAGTTTTTTATCTTGCAGCTGGAAATTCCCCTAGCCCAGCTCTTGTAAAGCAACCAGTTTCAAAGGCTTCCACTAGGGGGAAACAGTTTCTGTTTAGATTGGTCAGTAATGTCTTCTTTTAAACACAGTTCAAACAATCCAAAGTTAGTTTCAGTTTTCAGTTACTTTTACTCCTTTTTAAAAGCAGCCGGAGACAGTAGAAACAATGTATTTCTCTTATTAGCTAGCTGTCAATGAACGTTCTAAACGCTGTCAATGAACATTCCAAAAAATAAAAAAAAATCCTTCCAGTAGCACCTTAAAGACCAACTAAGTCAGTTCTTGGTATGAGCTTTCAGATACACAGAAGGGGAAGTGTGCATGCACATGAAAGCTCATACCAAGAACTGACTTAGTTGGTCTTTAAGGTGCTACTGGAAGGAATTTTTTTTGTTTTGACTATGGCAGACCAACACGGCTACCTATCTATTCCAAAAAATGTCAGTCCTGCTAGCAGCCCGTTTCCAGGGTCAGAGCGGCGGTATTTTAGCTCTCTCCGCTCTCTCCTGCAGGCATACTCAGTCCACAACTTCCCCCCCCTTCTCCTGCCTCCAAGGGGGGGGGGTTAATGTTCTTTAGCAATAGAAATTTAGTCTTTTACAATAGGCTTTCCAAGACTTCAGCTTGCAGCCTCATTGCTTCAGTCTATTTACAAAAGGGGAAGGCGGACTTCCTGTATTGAACCTGGAACCCGGAAGCCACATTATGTCCACATAATGCCACATTATGTCCACGCCCTTCCTGTAAGCCAAATCGTTTTCCCCCAACTGAATGACAAGGGCATCTGGTGGACCATCTTTGGCGACTCTGGCCTTCACTGCTGGCAGAAATTCAGCCCAACACATTCCACACCGAGAAATCCAGGAAAGTTCTATGTTCTCTGGCAATTCCAGCGCTCCTCCTTGACCTTGATTAAGAGCATGAATTCTGGCCCAGTGCACAATACTATGTCCAATGATCCAGACGTGCACAGCCCCACCACCTAAAAGAAAAAGAGCAGAACAAGGAGGGATTGTGTGTGTGTGTGTTGAATATCATCATAATGGATCACCGGGCATACCCTTTAAATGCATCTGATTTCCAATGCCCCATATCCTTTATTCTTTTGGCCAGGAGGCCTAAGTGTACCGCTGTCGTGGCTGCCCCAATCCTAAATGAATGAGCCGCAAATTCCGCAGGGGGAAAACCGCATGCAGCAATTGCCTTGCGCATAACGCGCGTAAACTAATGCCTTGTGAGGCGGGAGCCATCTTCATGTATGAAGAAGGGGCTGGGGGCTTTTGGTCTCAAATATAGGAAACGCCTTGTATCCTTTACTGGGCAAGGCCCCTTCTTATGAGTTGCTATAAGGCGAATTAAGGCCCCTTTTCCTAACTGATCAGTTTTGGAGCTTCGGATATGGAGAAGTAGGTCTGAAGGCGATAATGTTACATCCTTCAGTAAGATCCCTCAAGAAATACGACTGGGCTGGACTTCCGGAGGCGGCGCGAACGGTAATGGCTGCCCTCTTCTAAACAGGAGAGGGAAGCTCCGTTTGAAACGGGTCGTCCGCTACGGCGAAGCGGAGACCCACATTGGAAAACCGCAGGCGGCAGAAGCCTGCGGTCCTGGGACCCGGTGGGCGCCAGGAGCTGCCCCCAAAACGTTGAAGGAACCCCGTAAGGGGCTCCGGATCGCGGAGGGGGTAGCGGCGTTGAGGGTCGCTCCGCAGTCAACGGAGTGAAGCCGCGAAGCTGTTGCCGGTGAGCGCTGACCTTTCTTCCTGAATCTACGTTTCGGAAAGCAACAATCCGTGAGTAATAAGGACTTGCAAAATTTTTAAAGCTCTAAAAAGTAACGGAATTTGGCTGAAAGCGGATTGACGAAAAAAAAGGAAGTCCGTCTTCCGCTGCTACTGAACTTCAAAGCAAAGAGCAGGAGGTGTGGAGGCAGAGACTGAACTTTTAACCTAATGGATCTGAGCACCCATTGAACCTCCTTTGAAGCAGAATAGGACTGTAAGCACCAGACTTTTTGTTGCTAATTTGGACTGTGACATCTTCTCCTATTGGAATTACAACTTAAGTTAAAAACCCAGGCGCTGGAACTGCCTGAGTAACTGTAGCAGTCAGCTTGCAGATTTGGACACTTTGAATCTAAATTTGGAAACAATCTGAGGGGTTTGGAATTGCTACTTTGAGGCACCATTTGGAATACCAGCAAGCACTATTTGAGACATTCTAGTTATTTAATACCAACTCTGCCAAAATTTATTATTTGAAGGTTCCTGGACATTAATTCTGATTTTATGAACTTTATTGGAATTGATCTCTTCCCGAAAGACTTTCTAAGCTCCCCCTAGAGGTTTTGGAATTTACAGCAGTGGCATTGTTTTACTTTCTCTTTCCCGGCCTCCTGTTTGACTGTTACCATCTGGGCCGTCTCTTTCTCATGGGAAACAACTCAGCCTGACCTTGACTTTTAGATAACTTTGGAATGAGTGGTGCAAGAAAAAAGGAGCCTAAAGAAAAGGAGCCCAAAGAAAAGGAACATAGAGTAAGAACCAGACAAACAACCTTAGCCACAGCCTTACAGCCACGTAGATCGTCTGTGCCTATTTTACTTTCTGAGGAAGAAGCTGCATCCTTGCCAAGGGCAGGAGAAGGAGAAACTGAGGAATTACAACTGGAAGATATGGCCTCTGGATCAGCTGTTTCTATTTTAGAGAAAATCTATGAAAAATTGGAATCTTTGGATAAGAGAGTTGAATCCCTGGACAAAAAAGCTGATGAGCAAACATTTAAAATCGATCAAAACACAGAATGTCTAAATAGATTAACTGGACAAGTGGCACAGAATACACAAGCAATTGGAGAATTGAAGGAGGCTACAGGTGAAAATCGGAAATTGGCTGAAGATGCTAGCCAAAGACTTGGAAAGCTAGAAAAAGAGGTGAGACCACTCAGTAAACAAGTAGGAGAGCACCAGACCTACCTTTCTATGATTGAATTACGGAACAGGGAGACTAATTTAAGGATTAGGTCGGCCCCAGAAGTGGAAGAAGACAACTTAGCTGAGTTTCTGACCAAAATATTTTCCAAGTTTTGGAACCTAGAAGAAAAAGACTTTAAAATTGTATCAGCTTTTAGGCTTGGAAGACTTACAAAGAAAGACAAACCCAGAGACTGTTTGATAACATTGAGATCAAAGGAGGAAAGGGACAAGATCCTGGGTTTGCACTACGGAAAGTCACTGGACATCTTGGACAAAAGAACTGAAATTTACAAGGACATTCCTAAACAACTTTTGGATCTTAGATCTGAGTACTTGGAACTAGCAAGACTGCTGAGGAGCAACTCAATCATCTTCAGGTGGGACTTTCCTCAAGGATTATCGTTTACTTTCAGAGGGAAGAAGATTAAATTTAGAACATTGGAAGACAGAGAGAAAATTCTAAACGTGTACGGAGAGGACCTTCAAAAAGGACTTGAATTACCACCAGGGCCAGGAGCACCAGAGGCACCGGCACCCTCGGATTCTGAAGACCCAGCCAATAAGGTACCACTCCCAGAAAAATAACCAGGTTTATCCAGGATGTCTCTGCAACTGTTGAGTTGGAATATAAATGGCTGCAATATTCCGGAAAAAGGAGGAAAATTTTTCATATATTAAAAAAGGAACAATTGGACATTATTTGCCTACAAGAAACACATGTGACTAGGCTCCATAGAAAAGTGTTAATAAATAAAAGACTTGGTCAGGAATTTATATCTTCAGACACAGTAAAGAAGAGAGGCATGGTGATTTATGCAAAAGAGAGCCTGTCACCCAAATTTCTATTTAAAGATGAACATGGAAGAATTTTGGCAATCGAAATACAACACCAAGGAGAGAAGATTTTGCTATTAGGAATTTATGCACCAAACGAAGGAAAATCGGAATTTTATAAGAAGTTGCATGAGACTATGCTGGAGTATCTGGACTATGACAACATCATTATGATGGGAGACATGAACGGAGTCGTATCAACTTACATGGATAAGTCACAAAGCCAAAATGTTACGAAAGATGGCAGACTACCAAAGACCTTTTTCGAAATGACAGACAATATGGACTGGATTGACATTTGGAGAACGAAGAACCCCTTGGGAAAAGAAGGAACATTCTTCTCTGAAGCCCAGCTGACTTGGACAAGAATCGACCAAATATGGATAACTAGAGGTCTGGCACCCAAGGTCAGGAAAGTGGAAATCTGCCCAAAGACCTGCTCCGACCATAATGCATTGAAAATGGATTTGACACTTCTACCAACCGGTTCCTTTAGATGGAAGATGAATGACAATTTGTTTAGAGATCAGGAGATCATCAAGAAGGCCCAAAAAGTTTTGAAGGACTATTTTGAGATAAACATGAGCACTACGGTGGAAAAAAGAATCATTTGGGACGCAAGCAAGGCTGTGATGAGGGGGTTCTTGATACAACAGAATGCTGTTAAAAAAAGAACACAAAATGAGAGGAAAGACAAGATTTTGGAGAAAATCAAAGAGTCAGAGAAGAAGTTAAGATCGAATCCGAAGTCACAGCCGATTCTGAGAGAAATTAAACTCCATCAGGCACAATATTCCAAATTGATGAACCAGGAAATAGAATGGAAGATCAAACTAATGAGACAAAAAACTTTCGAATCAGCAAATAAATGTGGGAAACTGCTGGCTTGGCAGTTGAAGAAGAGACAAAAGTTAAACGTAGTCACAAACTTGGAAATTGAAGGAAGAAACATTCAGAACCCCGTGGAGATTAGAAAGTGTTTTCAGAAATATTTCAAAAAACTTTATACTCAAGGGCCGCAGAATGAGGCTGAGATTAAACAATTTTTGGGGAAAAACGGACTTAAAAAGCTTTCACAAGAAAATAGATCACTCCTGAACAGCAAAATAACACGACAAGAGATTGAACAAGCCATTCAGAACATGAAATTGGGCAAATCTCCAGGGCCAGACGGCTTGACCTCCAAGTATTATAAGACATTGAAAGATTATCTGATACAACCATTGATGGAGGTCAGCAACGAAATTATGGAGGGAAAGAAGGCGCCGGAATCGTGGAAGGAAGCTTTCATCACATTGATACCAAAATCGGAAACTGAGAAGACACAACTTAAGAACTACCGTCCCATCTCCCTTTTAAATGTGGATTATAAAATATTTGCAGATATTTTGGCAAGCAGACTTAAAAGAGTTTTAAATGAACTAATTCACAAAGATCAGGCAGGCTTTCTCCCAGGTAGACATATGTTTGCCAACACAAGGAACATCATTGACATTTTGGAACTTTTGCAAACAAACATAAATACAAAAGCAGTGTTAATTTTTATAGACGCGGAGAAGGCCTTTGACAATATATCTTGGAAATTTATGAAGGGGAATTTAAAAGAAATGGGAGTGGGACGGGGTTTTGAAAATGGGATTGATGCAATATATTCAGAACAAAAGGCTAAATTGATAGTTAACAATGTGGTTACAGAAGAGTTTAAAATTGAAAAAGGTACACGACAAGGCTGCCCGATTTCCCCTCTGTTATTCATTTCGGTCCTGGAGGTGCTCTTGAATAGGATTAGAGGGGACCGGTTGGTGCAAGGGATTCAGGTCGGAGCGAAACAATATAAACTTAAAGCTTTTGCAGATGACCTAGTCTTGACCTTGCAGGAGCCAGAATCTAGTACAAAAAGAGTATTACAACTGATTCAAGACTTTGGTCGGGTGGCGGGATTTAAACTAAATAAAGAGAAAACCAAGGTGTTGGGGAAAAACTTGACAGATACAGAGTCAGAACGGTTTCAGAGAGAAACAGAACTAACTGTGGTTAAAAAAGTAAAGTACCTAGGGGTAAACATAACAGCAAAAAATCTGAGTCTATTTAAGGATAATTATGAAAAATGTTGGTCTGAAATTAAGAGAGACTTGGACAGTTGGTCAAAATTGAAGCTTTTTTTGTTAGGCCGAATTGCTGCTATTAAGATGAATGTATTGCCAAAGATGTTGTTCTTGTTTCAAACATTGCAAATTGTGGACAAGACGGAGTGTTTCCGGAAGTGGCAGAGAGATATTTCTAAATTTGTCTGGCAGGGCAAAAAGCCCAGAATTAAGTATAAGATTTTAACTGATGCGAAAGAAAGAGGGGGCTTCGCCCTGCCAGACTTAAAATTGTACTATGAAGCCGCAGCTTTCTGCTGGCTAAAAGACTGGCTACTTCTTGAAGACACTGATGTGTTGGATTTGGAAGGTTTTAACAATGCTTTTGGCTGGCATGCATACTTATGGTATGACAAAGTTAAGATCAATAAGGCCTTTAAGAACCATATTGTCAGGAAAGCAGTATTTAATGTCTGGACAAAATACAAAGACTTATTGGAAAACAAAACTCCGAGGTGGCTGTCCCCTCTGGAAGCCAAGGCCCGAAAAAGACCCAATATGGAGGCCAAATGGCCAAAATATTGGGAAATATTAGAAAAAGACGGTGACAATTGGAAATTGCAGAGTTTGGAGAAAATGGAGGGTAAAGTGCGAGACTGGTTACATTACGCCCAGATTAAAGAAGTTTTTAAAAATGACAAAAAACTAGGGTTCCAGGTGGAGAAATCGAAGTTGGAGACAGAACTGTTAGAACCAAAGACTAAGGTACTATCAAGAATGTATAACCTGCTGTTAAAATGGAATACACAAGACGAACTGGTTAAATCTGCTATGATAAAGTGGGCACAGGATATTGGGCATAACATTATGTTTGAGGACTGGGAAAGGTTGTGGACCACAGGGCTGAACTTCACTGCATGTAATGCTTTGAAGGAAAATGTAATGAAAATGATATATAGATGGTACATGACCCCAGTTAAACTTGCCAAAATATACCATTCGTCTGATAATAAATGTTGGAAATGTAAGGAAAATGAAGGAACATTCTTTCACCTCTGGTGGACCTGCCCTAAAGTGAAGGCCTTCTGGGAAATGATATATAATGAGCTGAAAAAGGTATTTAAGTATACCTTCACCAAGAAACCAGAGGCCTTCCTCTTGGGTATTGTCGGCCAGGGGGTGTTAAAGAAGGACCGAACATTCTTTATGTATGCAACAACAGCAGCAAGGATACTTATTGCCAAGAACTGGAAGACTCAAGATCTACCCACACTGGAAGAATGGCAGATGCAGCTGATAGACTATATGCAACTGGCAGAGATGACCGGCAGAATCCGAGACCTGGGAGAAGAAAGGATGGAAGAAGATTGGAAGAAATTTAAAACTTATTTACAAAAATATTGTAATTTGATTGAATGTTAAGAAGGATGTTTGATCATAAATAATTGGCCACCACTAAACTAGATTGAAATTAGATGATAAGTGAGATTAAGGAAAAGACAAATCCTTTGGGAGAACTATTTGATCATATTTAAATGAGTGGATATAAGACTGAAAACAAGACGATAATTTGCCTGGAAAAACATTTTAACAATGTAAGTGGGAGCGGGAGACGTGAGGAAGTCCAAATGAGTTATGGAATTTTGTGTATGACATAAGCATTGTTGTTTGTTATTTATGCTTTTTTCTTATAAAAATCTTTAATAAATATCTATAAAAAAAAAAAGAAATACGACTGGGCTGATCATCGCACACCACCTCACCAATGCGCAAGTCGGCGAAAAAGGCGACAGAGTATGCTCCTGAAAATAGGCGTGCTTCGTACTTAGAGCAGCAAACTGCCCTTAGCTTTTTATGAATTTGGCTCAGGATGTCGAAGGTGTTGGGTCTCCTGCCATCTGTGCCGGGAGGCTGGAGCCTATGCCAGCCCTGGGAGGAAAGCAGTGGCAGGAGTGGGGGTGTAGTCAGCAGTGAGAGCTCTGGGAAAGCCAAAGTCTTCAAAGGTTGTTTTCGTCGAGAGTCGAAGTCAGGCTGTGTGAGGCATTGTTCTGCCGAGGAATGCAAGGTCAAGCAGCTGCAGAGGAAGCAGATAAGGGACACTTCTCAGACGGCGTGTGCTGGTCCCGGGGGGAAGGTTACCGTTGGCGTAGTCAAAGTCCAGTCCTGGGTCACTAGCCTGGAAACAGTTCACAAGGAGCGGGGTGAGGTCCGAAGCCGGAAGCCGGGCGGGGACAGGAACACTGGAGGGTCAGGTCTGGGCAGGAACAGGTACTCAACAACGATGTTGCTCCCGCAACCTGGGACCGGGCTGACTGGCCTTTATCTTCTCTGAGGCCAGGGGCGGTCCCGGCCCCCAGGAGACCCGCCTCTCCTGGCCTTAAGGCAAGCACTCCTCCTGGGAGAAACCAGTTCCCTTCGCCTCTCTGCCCTGAGCCTCTGCAGTTCAGGAGAGGCTGAAGGGTTACTGGGCCCAGGGGGAGACTCACCTGTAGGCACTGAGTCCTCAAGCACCTCTGGAGCCAGAGTGGATTCACCTGGTGCCTGCTCCTGAGGATCCAGCACAGGTGCAGGCACTTGCGAATCAAGGCCCTGCCCCAGTTCAGCCGGCCCTGGAGGCGGGGACTCCTGTGCAGGCTGGGATTCCTCCGGTTCAGCCTCTGAATCGGATTCCCAGGCCATCACACGGCGGAGCGTGAGAACAGCAGCAGAGGCCCTGCTGGGGGCGGAGCTGCAACTATGGCAACTGTGAAGGACACAGGCAAAGGCCCCAGCCTGCAAGCAATCGAAGGTTGTCACGTGCTCATATCCCAGGTCAGACAGAAAGACCACCAGTCCCTTTGAGTTAGTTCATGCAGATTTGTGTTGCCCCATGTCTGTAGAGTCCTTGGGCGGATCAAAGTTCATTCTTCTCCTAGTTGATTATTTTTCGAGGTCCTCTTGGGTTTTCTCGATAAAACACAAGAGTGAGGCTGCTGGGTTGATCAAAGATTGGATCACAGAAGTTCAGGTGACCTTTTCCACCAAGGTGAGAAATTTTCAGAGTGACAGGGGGGCAGAGTTCACTGGTTCTGCGTTGCAGAATTTCTTCCGCCAGAAGGGAATCAGCCACTAGCTGACAGCGCCTCACAGTCTGCAACAAAATGGAGTCGCAGAAAGGAAGAATCACACTTAACAGGAAGCTGTTTCTGCTATCCTGTATGATGCAGGGCTGCCGCAGCGGTTTTGGGCCGAAGCTTGGAAATGTGCAGCATTTGTACAGAACCGAGTGTTCAATGCAAGTGTAGGAGACACGCCTTATTTCCTGTTGCACGGTAAGAAGCCCAAAGTGCATTTCTTACGTGTGTTTGGCTGTGTGGCTTGGGTCCTCATTCCAAAGGCTTTACGCAGGAAGGGTGAACCAAGGTCCAAGAAGATGATCTTTGTGGGGTATGAACCTGGTTCTAAAGCTTGGAGGTTTGCATACCCGAGTGGAAACCAGTCTAGGCTGGTAATCAGTAATAGAGCTGAGTTCTGTGAACAAGCTGGGTGGACGCGTTTGCAGGGCAACCCAGATGTTCTTTCACAGCAGTTCTTTGACTCAGAAGAGGAAGAGGAGGAGGAACCTGTTGCTGGGGACCGCAACAGGGACAGAGTCCACAACAGGGGCAGCTTAGAATCCCTCAGAGGGGGAGGCCCAGAACACCTCCTCAAACCACCGTCAAGTCTGAGCCAAAGAGTGAGCCCTCCTCACCTGCAGGACCAGCTGTAAGGTTCAAAAGGTGCAGCAGGTCAGAGGGGGGAGTTTCTGACACTGAGGATGGTCTAGCTGGCCCTAGTGGATCAGAGGGGGAAACAGAGTTTAAGCTGAGAAGATCAACAAGATCTACGAAGGGCAGGCCGCCTGACAGGTTCGAGGCCACAAGTGTGTGGGTTGGTGTGGCTAGGTGTGAGCCTAAAACCTTTGAGGATGTTCAAAAGATGCCTGAGGAAGAAGTCAGCAAATGGCATAAGGCAATGCAGAAGGAGATGAACTCAATGGAGTCTCTGGGTGTGTTATCACTCACATCTTTGCTGGCTGGCAAACAGGCTGTGAGTTGCAGGTGGGTTTATCACCTTAAACCCACAGAGTCTGGAGAACCACAGTACAAGGCTAGGCTAGTTGCTAGGGGTTTCACACAGAGGAAAGGAGTCCATTTCACGGAAGTGTATTCTCCTACTTCCAGAAGTGAAACTCTGCGCATGCTCTTAGCTGTTGCTGCACAAAGAGGTTGGAAGGTAAACCACTTTGATGTGGATGTTGCCTATTTGAACTCAGATCTCAAGGACGAGTTGTACATGCTTCCTCCTCCAGGGTTTGAGGTCAAGGGACAAGGCATCGTGTGGCGGTTGCATAAATCTATTTATGGTTTACATCAATCTGCCAGAAACTGGAATATGTGTCTAAATGAAGCCTTAGAAAAGCTAGGTTTCAGGAGAAGTGTTGCTGACAGCTGCCTGTACCTTAAAGGGTCAGGAGAGACTCAGAAAGCGATTCTAGTCTTTGTTGACGACCTCTTATTTATGGCACAGACAGGTAAACACGTGGAGAAGTTTGCTAAGGAGCTTGGTAAAAGGTTCAAGCTCAAGCAACTTGGAGCTGTTAGGTCATATCTAGGCGTAGATGTGTCACGAACAGAGGATGGAGGTTTTCTGCTCAGTCAGAGAAGTAAAATTGAGCAACTGCTTCAGAAGTTCAGGATGAGTGAGTGTGCAGGTGTCAGGACTCCTATGGAGGCTGGCTATGTGAAAGACAGTCAGCAAGTAGAACGCGCTGTGTTCAAAAATGCTGAACTTTTTCAGTTAGCTCTGGGTAGTCTGCTGTATCTGTCCCAGTGGAGCAGACCAGACATAGCATTTGCTATCAATCTGCTCAGCAGGGAAGCTTCAAACCCAAGTGTACAGGCCTGGAATGGTGTCAAACGGGTGCTGCGGTATCTGCAGGATACCAAAGACTTTTGCCTTAGCTTGTCAGCTAAGGGTGACGTCAAGCTGACCTCGTGGGTTGATGCAGATTGGTCCGTGTCAGGCCTAGTGGTGAAGTTTGGGAACTCAGTAGTTGGGTGGAGGAAGCAAAGTCTCATAGCGCTTTCGTTTACTGAAGCTGAGTTCAGTGCGCTTTCTGAGGTGTGCAGAGAGTTGGAGTTCTATGCATGTTTGGTCCAGGAACTCTGTGGATTGAATTGTTTGCCCATTGTTGTATACGAAGACAATCAACTGCGCCTGAAATTGGCTGAATCGGGGCAATTTAAGGCCAGGACCAAACATCTAGACATACGTTTCCAAAATGTGTGTCAGAGTGTTCGTGAGGGATTAGTTGCGCTGAAATACTGTCCCTCAGCCAAGAACCTCGCCAATGGTTTTACGAAACCACTAACCTTCCAGAGGCATGGAGAGTTCTGTGAAGGTCTGTGTTTGGGTGAGCATTGTTGCTTATTCCCCCCCCCCCCCCAGGTGCAGAACAAGAGGGGGTGTGGAATTTGGTGGTTATAGGTTTAACCTTCTTGGTGTTCTGTATCTGGGGGGAGGAGCGTCTACGCGACGCTGTGCTATCGTCACAGTCTTTGTTCTGTGAGTTGGTTTCAGTTTTAGACTGAGACTGAGAGTGCTCCGGCACGGAACGGAGAGGAAATGTCTGAAAGTTCTGATGGTGATTTACTGCTGTAAATAAACGCTTATAGATATAAGAAGCTGTCTCTGGACTGTATCACTCCCTCTTCTCTCACATGGAAGGCAAACTGCTGCGTCTCTGCAATTTTTCCTACCTAGGTCGTTTTTCTCAGAGTGTGCGCAAGGGGAAACAGCTGGACGGTGGAATCATATTTCCTCAAAATAAATGTTTAATTTTAGGCACCAAAGGACAAATGATCTCAGTAGTGTTGCCACCCTTGGTGAACGCAAGGATTGCCTGGCGAGTACGGAAACCACGGCCTGGTTGTCTGTCCAGAAGCACACCCGGTGATCCTTGAACTCCTCTGCCCACAAATGCACCGCCACCGCTATTGGGAAAAATTCCAGAAAGGTAAGGTCACGTGTAATTGGTTTGCCCTGTGTAGGGATATCGCGGAGTGGGGATTGGGGTTCGGAGGGAGCACACCTCCCCACCAGCAGGCAGCCACAATCTGCCTGCATGCGTGACCTTGGGGTGCGGGGTACATCCCCCCCAGACAATCCACAGCTGTCTGGAACATCGTTCCCTTGGTCTAACCTTTTGCGGTCTCAGCAGTCTGCGGTGTCCTGTCTGTAACCTTTGTCCCTGAGACCTTTTGTCTCCTTCGTCATACACTGTGCAAGGGGAAAATGACGCTGTGGAAACAGGTGCCAAAATAACTTTGTACCACCCCACGATCTCGGGACGGAAGATGTGTAAAGGTCACAGCCCAAAATGTATTTGCCTGGCTTGCATATTTGTCTCAATAAAAGGAGGCTCCACAGGTCTAGCAAGCAGCTTGCTTCAGCCCACCTGTGCGCAGCTCACATGATGATCAACCCCAGTCTTGTGCCTTCCTTCAGCTGGTGCCCAACTCTCTGGGGCTAGTTTACTCACTTCACTCGGAAAAGAGCTAGAGACGCGTCCTCGTATCCTCTATAAGGATCCCGGTGAGTATACGAAGGGGGGAAGATGGGGAGTTCCCTTTCTGCCCAACAATTGCAACATCGTAAAGATCTTCAGCATTTGCTTTTAAAAGCGCGGCGTCCTTGTTCCTGCAAGCACTTAATGCTCTCTTGCGGGATATTGATGCACAGTGTCCCTGGTATCCAGAGAGCGCATCATTCCGGGCCAGGGACTGGGAACAAATTGGGCAAACCCTGCATTCGGAGCCACAAGCTCCGGTGCAGGTGCTTCAGGCATGGCGCTTCTGCAGAGATGCGGTTCAGCGGTTCGGCCCTGCAGAAGTTCAGCCTGTATTTTCTCTTATCAATCCTCCATCTCTTCCTTCCGCCCTGATGAGGGTGGTGGTAGCAGCTCCGCTGAGCCTGGCTTCTAAGCAGCCAGCACCTGAGACGCCAACAGCTGAGGTTTCTCAGGGTTCTCAGCAATCCTCTCTTTTATCTCAACCTGATACTTCATTTCAGCCCTCAAGTCTGCCTGGCTTGGCAGATCCAGCGGTGCCTCTTGAGTCGGTAAAGGCTCAGAAGGCAAATCTCTCCGCTGTAGAGCAGATGGTTAGGGAGGCAAAAACATCTTCTCACTTAACTGTGGAAGAGCTTGCTAACCTAAACATGCTGAGTCCGGTTGCAAGGGCACCGGAAGGTCAGGGCCAACAGGTTAGCTGTTGGGACCCTCTGCCTTATTCTGTAATCAGAAAGGTGGAAAAGGCCAATAATGAATTGGATTTGACCAGTACCTATCCACATGGACTGGAGGAGGATGAGTCCTCAAACTTTGTATTGATTCCAGATGACTGGAAATCTGTAATGAAAATGCTCTTGAATCCTGGCCAGTTTGTCATTTGGCATAGTGAATTTCGCCAAGCTGCAGAGCATCAAGCCTGTGTGCAGGCTGCCCGATACCTTCTCTTTGAACATTTGGCAGGAGAAGGACAGTCTAGTACTGTGGAGAGGCAAAGTCAGCTGCCTCAAAAGTGTTTCCCCTTGGTTGCTGCATGCGCTTTGCAGGCATTTAAGAATGTCGTTGTGAACTTGCAAACTCTATTGCTCCAGAAACAGTTTCCTGTGATTTCTGCATGCGCCCTACATGCCTTTCAAGCTCATAAAGCTAGTGCGCTTGCAAGTGCTTTGGGTTACTCAGGGAACAGCCAGTAATCAGGTCACCCTCTGACCCAGGACCAAAAAAGGGGGAATGTTTTCCTGCTCAGATAGCCCCACAATGCGGGGCTGAATTTAATTATGCAGGAAGACATCAATTTTCTATTTGCCCAGGGAGGTTCATCTCATTCCCATTCAGGTCAGGGGGGTCTCTTTCCCCTGGAACTGTGGGTCTGATCCTCCACTAGTCCCACGCAGTCTCTGCAAAAGGGACAACTGATTCTGTCTACCTCTCTTTTAAATCAGAACCAGTGAAGGTGGTGAAGGTCCTGTGTGAGTGTCTGGAGGCGGTTGGAGGATGGATGGCGGCTAACAGATTGAGGTTGAATCCTGACAAGACAGAAGTACTGTTTTGGGGGGACAGGAGGCGGGCAGGTGTGGAGGATTCCCTGGTCCTGAATGGGGTAACTGTGCCCCTGAAGGACCAGGTGCGCAGCCTGGGAGTCATTTTGGACTCACAGCTGTCCATGGAGGCACAGGTCAAATCTGTGTCCAGGGCAGCTGTTTACCAGCTCCATCTGGTACGTAGGCTGAGACCCTATGTGCCTGTGGACTGTCTCGCCAGAGTGGTGCATGCTCTGGTTATCTCCCGCTTGGACTACTGCAATGCGCTCTACGTGGGGCTACCTTTGAAGGTGACTCGGAAACTACAACTAATCCAGAATGTGGCAGCTAGACTGGTGACTGGGGGTTACTGCCGAGACCATATAACACCGGTCTTGAAAGACCTACATTGGCTCCCAGTACGTTTCCGAGCACAATTCCAAGTGTTGGTGCTGACCTTTAAAGCCCTAAACGGCCTTGGTCCAGTATACCTGAAGGAGCGTCTCCTCCCCCATCGTTCTGCCCGGACGCTGAGGTCCAGCGCCGAGGGCCTTCTGGCGATTCCCTCATTGCGAGAAGCAAAGCTACAGGGAACCAGGCAGAGGGCCTTCTCGGTAGTGGCGCCCACCCTGTGGAACGCCCTCCCACGAGATGTCAAAGCGATAAACAACTACCTGACATTCAGAAGACATCTTAAGGCAGCCCTGTTCAGGGAAGTTTTTAACGTGTGATATTTTAGTGTATTTTTGGTTTCTATGGAAGCCGCCCACAGTGGCTGGGGAGGCCCAGCCAGATGGGTGGGGTATAAATAATACATCATCATCATCATCATCATCATTATTATTATTATTATTATTATTATTATTATTATTATTATTACTACCACACACACTCCCACAGATGCGTGTTACGTTCCACAAACACAAAAGCAATCTACATTATAGGATGGCTGTACTTTGCCTCCACTCATCCCAAAAATGCTCCCACATTGAAACTGTGGCAGATCTCATTAGGACGATCTTGAACATTACAGCTCACTGGCTTCGATCCAGTCTATTGCATTGCCCTTTCACAAAGCAGATATACCCTAGTTGCAATATTCTCTTTCTTGGCAAAATTGCTCTCACAGTTTGTAAGAGAGTAGATTTTTTAACTTACCCAAGGATGCTCGCCTAACTGTCACCTATGTATCCCTCTCAGACTTTGCCGACTCTGCTGCTCAGCACCCATCCCCCAAGTCATCTACTGACAGGGCACGGGGGAGGGGGTGCTGGTGTACCAACTTCCTGGAACTGTAGAGTGATGTATTTAAATTCATTCCACCTCAACCTGTTTCCCTCAATTCAATGAGCAGAAATTGCTGCTTCGATTTTGGTTTTCCACTTCTTTCCAGCCACACCCTTCAAATTGGTGCTGGACTCACAATGTGCCTATCAATTGATTCATCGATTGCCAATAGCTCAAATCATACATCTAATAGATGAAAATTTACTGAGTCTTTTTCTCTCTTCGCTGTGTCTAATCAGCCAGCATGCTGTAAGTTTTTTTGTGGCTAACTACATCCATGCACAACCTGCACAGCTCACTCTCTGCAGGAAATGAGAGGGTGGCTGCACCTCTGCAACCAATGCCTTGTTCACAGACCTGGTTGAAAGTTTTGATGTTTTTCATCTATCAAAAAAAAAGTTAGCTGAATAATTTCGTTTACCTTTACTGCCAGCCCAAAAGCCCGGCTAGCTCAGTTGGTGGAGCATGAGACTCTTAATCTCAAGGCTTGCTCACATTGCTCCATAATCTCAAGCATTTCCACATGCTGTGACTCCTAGCGACACAGAAGCACTGCAGTTGTGGCCAAGGGACTGTGCATTTTAAGCCATATTCCACAGTCCATGTCACACTTGAAACCTTTTCAGGGTTCATAACAACTCAAAAGTTATACAGCACATGATTGCCTGTATTGCTGTTATGGGCCAGGCCCAAAAGCCTAACGCTCCTGCTTCTTGTTATCTGTTTATTGCTCCCATCTTTTCCAGCAATCCTGCCTCCAATGGGATACTTCTCTTACCCACAGTAGTCCCTGTAATTCCACAGGTTAAACAAGTGTGGAATGGGCCAATTACACCCCAAAGACACTTTTGGGGAAAAAAGGAAAGGGGGAGAAGTGTAGGCCCTGTCAGTATATGGAAACATCACAGCGGCAGACAGCCAGATTGTTGACATCACATGATGTGCCTATCTGTGGGAAAGAAGAATTTCCCAGGACGTTCACAGGCTGGATAAGTCTTTGTGAAGAGTGTAACTTGAAACCTTCCGACGGTGCATGTTCAGGAAGTTTTTCAGACGTGCTGGAAGAACTGAACTGAAAGGACGTGTTTTCCTTTAGTGCTGTAATGTCAGAAATAAACATCATGTAAATAGACTTCTGACTACTTTTCTTTCCCCTGCGGAAGCAGGAGGAGGGGTGTGCATTTTACCCACGCTTGGGAAAATGTCGCCTATCAAAATCTCCCTGGTCTGTCCGAGATATCAGCCAGAGGAGGTTACCGGTAAGCAAGCTCCGAGGACAGTGAGAGGGGCCAGCCTCTATGGAGGGGGGCTTGCAAACTGACAGGCCCTAGGCAACATCCAGCATAAATTAAACACCTTGTTGTTTTCATTTGACCATCTTGCTTTTGATTCAGACAGGTTTGCACCGGCAGACAGACATCTCCGCAAGTCCAAGGGCTTCGAGCTAACAACCTTTTTTTCAACAGCTTCTGGATCTGCAGCGGACCTGAAGTGGCGTGGCCTTGTGGCCCCTGACCACCTGGGGGCGGGACTATGCTTTATTTCTACCCCTACGGGTCTCCTGTTGAGGCATCTAATCATAAGCCTGCATTTTTTAATCAAAGCTTATATTTTTTGATCAGGGCCTGCATTTTAAAAAGCCTAAAGATTTTCAAATGTTTATGCCAGACCAGCTGCCTAAGAACCTTGGCAATGTTTTTCCTCCTAGACAAGGGGGCCCCCTGATTTATAGCAGAAAACAATTCTCAAAGTCGTAAAAAGGGAATTACAGGCTGAGAGCAGGACACTGACCTTGCATGTTACAGAATATAAAAAAGGCTGAGAAAACATAAATTAAGAGTTGATAAATAGTAAAATAAAACCATGTGCCTCCCATTAAACTTGAGCCATATTTTCCTAAGGTTAAAAGGTCAAGAGCAAATGGAAAGAAGCATCTGGCTGGCAGAAAGGAAGGATTTTTGGAAGTCTTTTCTAAAGTTGTTTCTTTCTTAAACTGAGATCCTTTTAAGATTTCTTTTCCTTTTAAAAGGTTATTTATGTTATGTATTAAATATATTGGCTTAAATGTAATTATGCAAAGGATTTAGAAACTAAGAAATGTTAAATCCTTATGCTAGATTCTTATTTCATATAGTTGGAAGAGATCACAGGGGCCATCAGCCACCAGCCCAGCCCCCCTGCCAAGCAGGAAACATCATTAGAGCACACATATGGTTGTCAGGCCTTTGTTTAGAGACCTCCAAAAGAAGGAGATCTTTCAATGATGATGTGAACTCAAGATCCTTGAAGATAAAAAGTTAAGATTAACCATCTGTTTTGGAAGGCAATAGGGCAAGGAGGGCAAGAGGTGAGCTGGTAATTAAGGTTCCATGTTGAGACACATGTAAGATATATTACTACTTATTTGTCATTTATAGATAGAAGAATATATAGCTTTTTGTTTCCCATAAAAGGGCAAAAGGAAATGGGTGTATCTTTTGTGATTGGTTCTAGCAAACAGCCAATAGGAATTTCAACCAGGCTGATTGGACAGAGGCAGCCACAGGAGGAGCAAGGGGGCTGGATTAAGGAAATATAAGTGCTGGCCAGAATGGCAGGAGGCAGGCCAGAGCTTGGTAACCATATACCACTGTGCCTCTCATTTATTTGTCTGACAAATAAATTACTATTTTAATTTCTCTATTGCTGCGTTGAATATTTCATTCCAGCTAAGCGTTAACCACAAGCAGGGTGCTACACTGTGAGTTCCAGTTCGGTGTGTACGATTCGTTCTCCAGCATGGTCTGGCATCATGGCCTGACCAGTCCGGCTCCAAGCTTCCAGCTTCCTATGGGAGATGCCAGTAAAGCACCATCCGAGAGAGACGTAGTACCACCAAGTGCAGACCGGGAAGAAGTCGCTTCAGTCACTTGGGTGACATCAAGCCCTTGTTCCTGTTGGACAATATCAGCTCTCTTGAGCCTGAACAACCAGAGACATTTCCTAACTGACTGCTGCCATATATTTGCCCAACTTGCTGCTGACTCCATGCTGCTTCTTTTCATGCCATGCCTGCTTTTGCCAATGAAGGCTTTGACAATCTGTGGAACTAGCTCACTAGCTGATCTCCTGATCTTCCATGACTCAAACACATCTTCACCTATGCTGTAATGTTTGCAACCTGCCTTATTTGCTACTATTGTTGTATGCAATGTATTCCCACTATTTTACAGCTCTGCAAAGTTCGCTCTGGTCCCTGCGTCATGGCCCTCTCTGCTTCTGATCAAATTCGGCTTTAACACCTTGCTCCCGGCATTATAAACTCTTCCAATTTGGAGTATGCCCGGCTTCACACACAGGGCACGGGTGGACTCGGGACCTACTCTTTGATAGACAGAAAAGGGGAGATGTGGGGATATCACGGAGTGGGGAGTGGGGTCCAGAGGGAGCACACCTCCCCACCAGCAGGCAGCCACAATCTGCCTGCATGCGTGACCCTGGGGTGCGGGGTACACCCCCTCCCAGACAATCCACAGCTGTCTGGAACATCGTTCCCTTGGTCTAACCTTTTGCGGTCTCAGCAGTCTGCGGTGTCCTGTCTGTAACCTTTGTCCCTGAGACCTTTTGTCTCCTTCGTCATACACTGTGCAAGGGGAAAATGACGCTGTGGAAACAGGTGCCAAAATAACTTTGTACCACCCCACGATCTCGGGACGGAAGATGTGTAAAGGTCACAGCCCAAAATGTATTTGCCTGGCTTGCATATTTGTCTCAATAAAAGGAGGCTCCACAGGTCTAGCAAGCAGCTCGCTTCAGCCCACCTGTGCGCAGCTCACACGATGATCAACCCCAGTCTTGTGCCTTCCTTCAGCCCTGCCAGTAGGAAGGCCATGGTTGCGCACACCACTGTCCCCTGAAATAAACCCCAAAGCCAAGAGAACCCGCTGAGTCTGATTGAACTTGGAAATTGGCCTGGAAAGACAGTTTGTCCTGCCATAATGAAATGCCGTTGTACATGCCTAAAAGCTCCAGCCAAACCTCCAGATTAGCCTTAACCGCTTTCGATAAACGGACCCTATGGTGGGGAGAGCATAAGCCTGCTGACAATCTCACCAAGCGCCCACAAAAAGGGCGGCCCGCGGCTACAACCCGGCAAGCGAAGTTAAGGTGACCTAGGAGTGACTGGATTTGTCTGAGTGTAACCTTCCTAAGGGGCAAAAGCTGTACAATGAATTCCCTAAGCGCAGTCAATTTCTCCCTGGGTAGGTGAGATGTTTGGGCTATGGTATCAAGTTCAATGCCTAAGTGTGTCATGGTTGTGACTGGACCCTCCGTCTTGTCATTCACTAACGGCATGCCTAGCTCCTGCGCCAGTGAAGTAAATGCATGGAGTAAGGCTGCACAGTCGGGCGCATTACTGGCCACCAAAATAAAGTTGTCCAAATAATGCCCCACCCTCTCCAAACCTGTCTTAAAGCGGAGGGCCCAGTCCAGAAAGATGCTAAATGTCTCAAAGGCTGCGCAAGCCACCGAGCAACCCATGGGCATATTCTTATCGATGAAATATGCCCCCTCAAACTTAAAACCCAGCCAACAGAAGTCTTCCGGATGAACTGGAAGGAGGCGAAAGGCTGACTCGATGGCACACTTTGCTAGCATAGCTCCCCTCCCGAATTTGCGAACAAGCTTTACCGCTTGATCGAAGGAGGCATACTTAACAGAGCATAGCTCTTGCGGAATTGAATCATTGACTGAACTGCCCTTAGGATAGGAAAGGTTGTGTATCATGCGGTATTCACCCGGGGCCTTCTTGGGAACAATACCTAAAGGTGAGATGTGCAAACCCTCAAAAGGAGGCTCCAGCTACTCTACCAGCGGCAATTTCCTTGTGTATTTTCTTCCTAGCCACTTCTGGCATGTCTTTAACTGACTTCTGATTAGGTGGGTTTTTAGAGTTAGGTGTGACTGAGACAGGAATTCTGAAGCCTAGGGAAAACCCCTCCCAAAGGTACCTAGCAGCTTGCCTATTTGGGTATAAGTCAAGGAGGGCTTTCAATGGATGGAGTTTAATTGGAGAGAAGGCCAGACTGAAATTGGTGTCAATAACGGCTCCCGGTTGCGCCCTGGGAGGGACCGGGGGCACCACGGTTACCTTGGTGGAAGTGGATCGGCGGCAGCAAAGAGGGAGCTCCTCTGCCGCGCTTGCCTTAAGAGCGGCAAGCCACACCCCCTGAGCCAGCCGATAGGCTGGCCAGGGGATGACGCAGCAGAGGATTCCCCTGTTCGCGCGGGGCTGAGAGCCAGCCTCCGCGCGAGAGTTGGGGGCGGGAAGCCCAAAACCCCAACTCCTCCCTAGGGTCGGAAATGGCTTTCTGTTCAGAGTTTCCGTGGTAGAAATTGGCCAAGTGCCTTTATAAACATTCAGCTTCTCAAATCGAACCCCATCATGAAACTTTCAGGAGTAGCTGTTGGAGGTGGAGGGCAGAGAAGGTGCTAGTCCTTATCTCCCTCCTCCCAGCCCCATGATCAGTTGCCCAATGGGCTGAATTTCAGGGCTTTTGCATGTAAAGGGCAAGCTTGTTCTTTACTTGTTTAGACTCTTTAAACTTGGGAACAGATATTTGGCTCCATGACCAAAATGACCAAAAGGGTCAGCTTCTAGAGGACTGGAAAGATGAGGATTGTACTTCCCCTACCCTCAGCCTTAAGTCTATTGAGTATTTTTTCTTATGAGACTGAGCGTTTGGGGCTGATGCTGTAGCATTCTTGTCTGGGGGCTTGGTGGAAAAACAGAAAAGTGACCCTCACCTAACTCTCCAATGCCCTTCAACAAGAATGCTGTAGGAAATATTGCTAAGCCCAAAGGAAGGCAAAAATTTGCTTCAGCTCACCCTGTTAATGGAAGAGCAAAAGCTATGCGTGTGTCATTCTCAATCAGTCTACTTTCAGGACTGATTTTAGAGCCCTCTTATATCAGGCCACATGGTCACTGGAGACTTGACTATCATGCACAGGGACCATCTTTTTTCTTTTATTCTGATACTGGATTTTAAGTTACAGTTATATCTTTTAAAACAGCTGTTAGTATATCACACTGTATTCCACCTGCCTTCTAAAGGAACACGTGGCTCTTCCCATGTAGTGGGTTAGGTTGAGACTGCTGATCCAAAGTGATCAGTGATTTTTACGGTAATTACAATCCTGCTTTCCCTTGTACCAGCTTACCTTGACTTCAGTAAGGCCTTTGAAAAGGTCCCCCATAATATTATTGTAAAAAAGCTAGTAAAATGTGGGCTAGACAAAGCTACTGTTAGGTGGATTTGTAATTGGTTGACGGGCCGAACCCAAAGAGTGCTCATCAGTGGCTCATCTTCATCCTGGAAAGAAATGACTATTGGGGTTCCACAAGGTTTTGTCCTGGGCCTGGTGCTATTCAATACTTTTATAAATGATTAGCATGCCCTCTATTCCATCATCCAAATCAAATTTGCAAATGACACCAAACTGGGAGGGGTTGCTAATACCCCAGAGGACAGGGTCAGAATTCAAAATGACCTGAATAGCCTAGAAAGCTGGGCCAAAACCAACAAAATGGAGTTCAATAGGGAGAAATGTAAGGTACTACACCTGGGTAGAAAAAATGAAATGCACAGGTGGGGGATACTTGGCTTGACAAAAGTACCTGTGAAAGGGATCTGGGAGTCTTAGTCGACCACAAGCTGAACATGAGTCAACAGTGTGATGTGGCAGCTAAGAACGCCAATGTGATTCTGGGCTGTATCAATAGGAGTATAGTGTCTAGATTAAGTGAAGGAATGTTGTTGTTTAGTCGTTTAGTCGTGTCCGACTCTTCGTGACCCCATGGACCAGAGCATGCCAGGCACTTCTGTTTTCCACTGCCTCCCGCAGTTTGGTCAAACTCATGCTGGTAGCTTCGAGAGCACTATCCAACCACCTCGTCCTCTGTCGTCCCCTTCTCCTTGTGCCCTCCATCTTTCCCAACATCAGGGTCTTTTCCAGGCAGTCTTCTCTTCTCATGAGGTGGCCAAAGTATTGGAGCCTCAGCTTCATGGTCTGTCCTTCCAGTGAGCACTCAGGGCTGATTTCCTTCAGAATGGAGAGGTTTGATCTTCTTGCAGTCCATGGGACTCTCCAGAGTCTCCTCTAGCACCATAATTCAAAAGCATCAATTCTTCAGCGATCGAGGACTTCCGGGTTGGCGCCATAGCCGAATGGCGGATTCCCTCCGAGCTCCGGAGGGAATCTGCTCGACAGGGGTCGGGTCCTGCCGCGCCGGCGACGCGGGGACCCTCAAAAACCACGGGCGCGGAAGCCCGTGGACCTGGTGACTCGGCGGGCACCGTTTGCACTCCCCCGACCCGCGAAGGAGCCTTTTTAAAGGCTGCGGAGCGGGGGACGGGGAGCGGCGTGGTGCTGTGAGTCTTCTGCTTCCCCTGCCGAGCAAAGCCGCATGCCATTCGACGGAGAGCGCTGACTTCTTCTTTTGAAAATTTGGACTAAAATCTAAAAACAACAACCCGTGAGTAATTTCGATATTGGACTAAAATTTTTCTTGGATTCGGTACGAGCGGGGGAGGTGCAAAAATGAAGTCCGTCTCCCCCCCCCCCATTGTATACAATTTAAAGCAAGGATTTGACAACTAAGGTCGAGAGAAGAGCCTTTTCTTTATTGGATAAAAATTATTAATTGCACGGATTGATAGTATAAGTAATTGTGCTGGAGGATAAGAGCTAATTTCTTGAATTAAAGTGCCACCCATCCTGGGACCGGAAGTGATCCGCGAGAGGAGCCTGCTGAGGAGATATAGAAGATTTTGACAGCTGTCAAATTAGCTGTCAAAGTCGGAAAAAATAAAGAACTTTGTTTCTGATGTTCTTGCTGGTTACATTAGATACAATATAGTTACAAATCACTGAAAATAAAGAAGAACTGAAACAAATTAACTTGGCTTTTGGGTTGGAAGTGAAAGGAATACTGAATAACCAGAATCCCTCTAGTGGGGGTTCAGGGACATTACAAAAATGGAAATAGGTCGAAAAATACTAGCTGACCTGGATGAGGTTATTTTTCTCGTGAGAAAGTTGCGTGAGTCGCACGAGCAAGGCCATGTTTTGTCTACAAGTGCCATAACTTTGAAACCAACAGCAAAGGAATCTACTGAGTTGGAAAAGGATTTGATGCACAAAACCCAGGCAGCTGAACAAGAAAAGAAACTTGAGAAAATTGAGGAAGTGGAGAAAGAGATATTTGCTGAACAGGAGGAGCAGGAAGGAGGGGCTGCAATGCTGCAGAACGCAAAGGAGAGCCGGAGGCCTGTCAAGATGGACATAAAAGAAAATAAGAACTGGATGATAAAAACTGGGTTCGAACTGGAAAACGAGGAATGGAAAGATCTCCTTTTGTGGAGATCTGAAGATCTATGGTCTATAAATCTGATCAAGGTGAAAGTTGGAGCCTTTGGGCTATTTGGACTTAAAAGGATTGAGAAACAAGACTTGAGCTCCACCTTTAAATATGGAGGTCTGGCTGGAAGGAACAAGGACATTATAGGGATAGTGCCCCTTCGAGACTTGGTGTTTAATATAAAGGACTTTCAAAGAAACCGGCAGAGAGGGACTGAGAGAGATTTAAGGGCCTCAGACGTGAGGTTGCCAGGCTGATAATAGATGGACTAATGGACAATGGGTTGGGGATCAAAACCAGGGAAGGGAGGGTGGGGTTTGGAAATCCAAAGGATGTACAAAAATAATCTGATTCTTTCTATCTTTTTTCTTTTTGTGTTGTTACTAGTATTAAAATGGGGAATTCGTGGAAGGGAAACTGGGTCGATCTTAGAAAAAGTCTTTAAGTATAATGATTGATGTATATAAGCTAAAAGTTGATATATAAATTGAACTTAATATAACAACAAACTAAGGTTAAAAATTTAGGGATAAGAACTTGTTGAACAAATTTTCGGTCATGGAATACAAGAAGGGGAGGCGAGGGGAAGTTGCGGAAAAATGGTAATGAAAATATGGATTGCAAACGTTGAATTTTTCTCTTTTTCTTTTTCTTTTTTTCTTTTTGTTTTTTTTGTCTTTATGTACTATTTGAAATTCTAATAAATATCATTTTAAAAAAAATTCTTCAGCGATCAGCCTTCTTTATGGTCCAGCTTTCACTTCCATACATCACTACTGGGAAAACCATAGCTTTTACTATACGGACCTTTGTTGGCAAGGTGATGTCTCTACTTTTTAAGATGCTGTCTAGGTTTGTCATTGCTTTTCTCTCAAGAAGCAGGCGTCTTTTAATTTTGTGGCTGCTGTCACCATCTGCAGTGATCATGGAGCCCAAGAAAGTAAAATCTCTCACTGCCTCCATTTCTTCCCCTTCTATTTGCCAGGAGGTGATGGGCCCAGTGGCCATGATCTTTGTTTTTTTGATGTTGAGCTTCAGACCATATTTTGCGCTCTCCTCTTTCACCCTCAATAAAAGGTTCTTTAATTCCTCCTCACTTTCTGCCATCAAGGTTGTGTCATCTGCATATCTGAGGTTGTTGATATTTCTTCCGGCGATCTTAATCCCGGCTTGGGATTCATCCAGCCCAGCCTTTCGCATGATGAATTCTGCATATAAGTTAAATAAGCAGGGAGACAATATACAGCCTTGTCGTACTCCTTTCCCAATTTTGAACCAATCAGTTGTTCCATATCCAGTTCTAACTGTAGCTTCTTGTCCCACATAGAGATTTCTCAGGAGACAGATGAGGTGATCAGGCACTCCCATTTCTTTAAGAACTTGCCATAGTTTGCTGTGGTTGACACAGTCAAAGGCTTTTGCATAGTCAATGAAGCAGAAGTAGATGTCTTTCTGGAACTCTCTAGCTTTCTCCATAATCCAGCGTATGTTTGCAATTTGGTCTCTGGTTCCTCTGCCCCTTCGAAATCCAGCTTGCACTTCTGGGAGTTCTCGGTCCACATACTGCTTAAGCCTGCCTTGTAGAATTTTAAGCATAACCTTGCTAGCGTGTGAAATGAGTGCAATTGTGCGGTAGTTGGAGCATTCTTTGGCACTGCCCTTCTTTGGGATTTGGATGTAGACTGATCTTCTCCAATCCTCTGGCCACTGCTGAGTTTTCCAAATTTGCTGGCATATTGAGTGTAGCACCTTAACAGCATCATCTTTTAAAATTTTAAATAGTTCAGCTGGAATACCATCACTTGCACTGGCCTTGTTATTTGAAGTGCTTTCTAAGGCCCATTTGACTTCACTCTCCAGGATGTCTGGCTCAAGGTCAGCAACCACGAGCCATCCATATCTTTCTGGTATAATTCCTCTGTGTATTCTTGCCACCTCTTCTTGATGTCTTCTGCTTCTGTTAGGTCCTTACCACTTTTGTCCTTTATTATGGTAATCTTTCTACGGAATGTTCCTTTCATATCTCCAATTTTCTTGAACAGATCTCTGGTTCTTCCCATTCTGCTGTTTTGCTCTATTTCTTTGCAGTGCTCGTTTAAGAAGGCCTCCTTGTCTCTCCTTGCTATTTTTTGGAAATCTGCATTCAATTTCCTGTGGTCACTATCTCCCTCGCATTTTGCTTGCCTTCTCTCCCCTGCTATTTGTAAGGCCTCGTTGGACAGCCACTTTGCTTTCTTGCATTTCCTTTTCTTTTTTCCCCTTTTTAAAAACTTTTATTTTGCTTTAAACAGGTACATATAAATATAGACAACCGAAATTACAAAGGAAAATTCCTTAATAGTGATGAAAAAAAACTTTTTAAAAAACTACAAAAAATATCAAAGTACATGACACAGAACATAAGCAACTATGGGAAAGATAAAAGAAAAGAAAATAGAAAAATAGAAAAAAAGAAAAAGGAAGATGAGCCAAAGCAGGAAAGCTCATCTATTGTACACTTCCGTCAAGCTCACAACAGATCATTATTCTTATCAATTATCTCTATCTGCATTCCAAAGGAATCCCTCATCTTGGTATCAGGGAACATTTCTCTATGCGGTATCATTTTAAACATAGCCAGATCTTTCTTGTTGAGCCCTTGTCCCCTAAATAATTATTTAAACATTCCCATTCTTCTTTCACCAATTTTTTAGGTTTATCTCTTATTGCATCTGTCAGCTTTGCGAGCTCCAAGTACTCGCACAATTTGACTACCCGTTCCTCTTTAGTGGGTGTATTTTTATCTTTCCAGTGTTTTGCCCCTGTAACCTTTGCTGCTGACGTTGCATACATAAATAGTTTTGTTTTGGGGAATATTATCTGAAACCATTCCTAGTAAAAATTCTTCCGGTTTCTTGCTAAATGTAGTTTTTATCAATCTCTTTATCTCTTCATAAATCATGTTCCAAAAACTTTGTATCTCTAGACAGGACCACCACATATGGTAGTATGTTCCTATCTGTTCCTTACATCACCAGCACTTGTTAGTGTTTGATTTATTTATTTTTGCAAGTTTTAGAGGGGTCAGGTACCACCTATAGTACATTTTCATAAGATTTTCCCTTATAAGGAAACAAGCCGTGAATTTTATATTTTTAGTCCATAATTCATTCCAAATATTGGGTTTGATCATATGTCCCAGGTCCCTTTCCCATTTTATTGTAATTTCTTTGATATCTTCCTCCTTTCTTTGCCAATTCAAAAGTAGTTTGTACATTTTTGAAAGTGTCTGTAACGGTTCTAGGGGTTGCTCGTGCGTAAACCGGTACAACGCCTGGCTGGGTTGCCTGAGTGAACCTTTTCTGTGCGGACAGCCACTCACCCGTGGCTGTCTCAATCGCTGGCAGAATCTGTCAGTGGGTGTTTCTTGAACTTTTTCCAGCAAAGAAGCTCTTTGACGCCTAGTCTCCTCCTACTCTCCCTGTGCGGAAGCCTTCTGCGCAAGGAGGGTGTAGGCAGCGGAGGACCCTTACTCTCCCCGCTGGTCCCTGGCAAGGAGTCATGGGACCGCCTCACCAATTCCCCCATCTGCCCCCCTTCTCCACTGGTGCTACACTGATTCTCTTCCCCAGAAGATGGGCTGCTTCTCCCCATCCCAGGACGCTCTCTGGAACCCCTCCGGAGCCCGCTCTCTCCCTCCGGCCCTGATGGCAGTTCCCTGACATCCACCTCCTCCCCAGGACCCCCCCACCCCCGGCACAATTTTCCGATACCACCTCCTCTCTCTCCTCGGCCGACGATGCAGGGAACCCCCTGAAGGAGCTGTCATCATCTTCTGAGGATTCAAAACCAGCCTCCCATCCGCTCGGAAAAAGGCTCAACATGGCATCGAGGTAAGACGCGCTTACCGGTGCTCTTCGGATTTCTTTTAATCTTCTTTTAATCTTTTATATTTTATCTTAACTGACCCAGTCAGTCTTTGAAGCATTTTATAATTGCTGCAGCTACATGCTATGGCAACTCTCTGAGAGAATTGGCCCTGCTCCAGACTGCTGCAGACTGCTCCTTGTTTCTCTCTTATCAGCGGGCCGGCCTCGGCTGCTAAAAGAGAAGAGAACGCCATTATTTTAATTGGAGAGAGGGCTTATGTTATTTTAAGAATTGTATAATCCTTGGCCTGAGGATAGTATGGGTCAGAACAAACGCTTGAGAGACTTTGACGAGCCCCTATTATCCCCTAAACCAAAACTATCAAGGTTGGTGCCTCACCGGAATAGAAGAGGGAGTGACCATGCCGAGCAGTGCTTTGCAGTGGAAACCCAAAATCGCTTCCTACCTCTAACTGATTTAGAAGCCACTCCAATTCTGATGACTCAAAATTTTTCAAAAGTAAAGCCTGTAAAGGAGAGTACGAAAGAAAAACTCTCATCACAGGATGATGGTCTAACATCTGATATGGGGGAGTTCCCCAGTTGTGAGCTTAGTAATTAATTACACTTAGTAATTAAGACCCTTCACTGTATCTTTAAAAGGCTGGATGAGGTATCTTTACAATTATCCAACATCCTGCTGAAAGTCGAAAAACTTGAATCAACTACACAATCTTCAGTTACAGATAGGTAGCCGTGTTGGTCTGCCATAGTCAAAACAAAAAAATTCCTTCCAGTAGCACCTTAAAGACCAACTAAGTTAGTTCTTGGTATGAGCTTTTGTGTGCATGCACACTTCTTCAGATACAGGTATCTGAAGAAGTGTGCATGCACACGAAAGCTCATACCAAGAACTAACTTAGTTGGTCTTTAAGGTGCTACTGGAAGGAATTTTTTTTGTTTTACACAATCTTCAGTTTGTGAGGTCAAAAACTTATTGCCTCACCCCAATTCAGATAAAATAAAGGAGACTAAAATTAAATATATCTTAAACTCCCAATTGAATAATCAGAAATTAACTCTGCAACCCAAGAAAAGTTGCCTTTCTGTCAGGTCGGAAATAGGAAGATGGTCATCGCTAGAAGGGGCTAAAGACTGTTTAAGCAAACTTTTAAAAATTAAGAAACACCAGATTGACCTATATGCTGTGATGCCCCTGTTCCGACAGACCAACTTCTTGAAGGTGATACTTGCGTTCCACTCTGGAAAGATACCATCTATTATTGTTAGGCGGAAAACGCTTCTGTCCATGGCCGATATCGTAGCAACGAGGGTTTTTGCAGATAGCAAGATCAAACCCCTTCTAAATAGGTGCCCTGGCGGTGAGGACATTAGGACAAGAGACTCTGCCTTACTTCAAAATATTGTCAGGCCCCACTGCGATGATTCTGCAGCGTGCCATTCTCGACCAATCTTGATACCCTCTCAAACAGCCATATATGAGGACGAAAATCTGCAGACTGCCCTTGATGAAAGGGAACTTATTGATTCATTCAGAGCCCTCCCTCTGAAAGAACAGTCGGTGATGATGCAAAGATTTGACACGCTTAAATCTCAGCTTTTGCAAGTCCAGCACAGAGGGGAAGATACTAAAAATGTTTCAAATAACCCCACTCGGGCTCACTGGACAGAAGTGGTCGACCTTCTTCAGCTCAGCCCCACTTTGAAAACAAAAACCATCCTGCAAGACTCAAATCTTCAAGTTGTTTCTGCCCCTAGTGCTATACCACGAGACGACCAGGCTCTGTCATCCTCACTTAACCTTCATCTACATCCATCGACCAACACACCTAAGGACGAAATTCTGATTTCCCTGCTTGACTCAAATCCCTCTTTAACTCACTCATCTATGCCAGAGCTAGAATCTTCTCCAGTTTCGACCAGATATAGAAGTAGTCCACAAGTGATGCCCCTGAGAGAGTCTTCCGCAATTCCCGCCTCCGTGATGTCCCCTCAACTACCTTCTTTAAAGGAAAATGTGAATGTTACACTTCGGGACCCGTCGTCGGAAACGATTGAAGACCCGATGGGACGCATCAATAAAATCATCCTAATGTCTGATGATAAATCTGCTAGAGGGTTTCCTCCGACAGACTTAATTTCTCCCTCTCTGGATATTTCTCTGTCAAGTTGTACAAAGAATTTCGAAATGAAGAGACTTCCTGTTCAGGGATCTACTTCTAGTAGATCATCCACGGTGTTCCAACAGTCGAACCAAATTGTTAAAAATTTTAATTTGGAGGGCTCCTCACAGTTACCATCTTCCCAATGTAAAATAACTGATTTTTTCGTTACATCTTCTGTCTTTTCCAGAGAGTCCGCCCCTCCTCCGTTTTGACTGTTAAAAGAACAACACAGAAGTCTCCAGCTAGCAGTCCTAAGTTGGAACATTGCTGGCTGGAAAAGGAAAAGATTAGATCCCGAATTTCTGTCCTATATAAACTCTTTTCAGATAATCCTTTTGCAAGAAACATGGGAAGAAGATAAAATAGATATAAATGGCTTTGAACTGATATCACTTCCAGCTAGTTCCTCCCAAAAAGGTGGCCGGTCCAGAGGTGGTCTTGCAATCGCCATATCGCTTAAAATGAGCGCTAAACTCTCGCTAGTTCAGACTTTTCCTCCTTTTGCCTTTACAGGTCTGATTTCAAGCAAAAAATTCTCACTATTAATCACCAATGTTTATCTTCCTCCAGGTGGTCTTATATCGGACCTCCATTATAGATGGGATTCTCTGGAAGATCATTTATTGGCATGCTATGCTATGTACCCTAATATTCCATCGATAATGGGTGGTGACTTTAATGCACGTACAGCCGCCAACTGAGATGGGATAATTAAGGCCAAGTGGTGGGTATCTCCCCCCTACCCAAAATCTGATTTAATCTCTTTTACATCAAGAAGATCTAAGGACATCAGAGTGAATGAGGCGGGAGTCCTTCTTTATCAATTGGCCATTCGTATGAATTTGAACATTTTGAATGGCAATTGCCCTCTGGACGTGCCAGGAGAATTCACTCATTTGGGCACAACATCAAATAGTGTCCTAGACTACCTTCTAGTTTCAGAAGACCTATTTTCAAACTTCTTTTATTTCAAAGTAGACAATGTACAATTCAGTGACCACCTACCTCTAGCGGCCAAGCTAACGCTTGACTGGCACCCGGTTAGCGGTTCACACCCTATTCATGTAGGTCTAAATGCCGCAGCTCAAGTAAGAAGCATTAAATGGTCTATGAAACAGGCCCAAAAATATGCAGAATTCTTCCAGAGGAATATCTCCGAATCCCTTATTGCTTCAGTGGCAGAGTGGTCTGAACCAAATAGGATACTGGAGTGGTTCTCCCACCTCTCTGTAGATTTAACTAGCTTCTTTACGATGCCGGCTCACCTGGTTAACCGAGATCAAACCAGGTTTGGTGCACCTTGGTTTGATTCCAAATGTAAGCAAGCTAGACTCTCTCTGTTGTATCTACAACAGATATAAATCTTCTGGAGCTGAAACTCTTCCCCCAGAGTACTTGCAGGCCAAAATTGCTTACAAACAGGCACAGAAGTCAGCCAAGCATGAGTGGCAGCTAAGACATTGGCAAGCGCTGATTGCTGCCTCTAAGCTTCGCAGCTCTCGTGGTTTTTGGAATTTAATCAACAAAAGATCGAGGAAATACCCATTGACGGTTATACCAGCCCCGACATGGGAACAATTTCTAAGAAAATATTTCTCCCAGACAGATATCTCTAACATTCATTGTGATACTCTTTCAGGTCACTTGCCCATATGGCCAGATACTGACCCGGAGGAAATAGTAGATTTAATTGCTAAACTGAAAACTGATCCCGGCGGAAGCTATTAAACAACACCCAGTATGGTGGGCCAAAATTCTTGCAAAAATCTTTGATGCAATCAATGCCACGGGCCAGATACCTAGATCATGGAAGGAGTCCATCATAATTCCTATATATAAAAAAGGACCACCAGAGGACCCAGGAAACTATCGTAATATTAGTTTATTATCAATCATCGGAAAAATCTATACTCGCTTCCTGCTAACCAGACTAACCCAATGGGCCGAAGATTCCAATCTGATAGGCCATGAACAGGCCAGGTTTAGACCAAATCGTGCTTCTATTGACCATGCAATAATTCTATATCATTTGGCGCGGAAGTATTCTTCCCCCACTCATGGTCTTCTATGTGCCGCTTTTATAGACCTGAAGGCGGCTTTTGACAGTATCTCTAGAGAGCTGTTATGGGAAAAATTGGCAAAGTGGGGCATAGATAAAAGGCTGTTGTGGCTTATGGGGGCCAAGATGGTGTCCGGCACCCTTCCTTAGCTGCGCCACTGCTGTCCGTGCCGGTAAAAACCTCTTCCAGCCTCTTTGGCCCTCTTAGCAGAGTTTACACAGCGGGGAAAGCTGTTGCTTGTGTGGGAATAACTCAGACTGCAAAGCAGGCTTTTCTCTTATCTCCAATAGCCTTTAATGAGTAGAATCACATCGTAAATTCAGCCCGGCGAATTGGCTGGCATTCTCTCCGCTTCTCCGCAAAAGCGAAAGGAAAAAGGACACACAGAGAAACACTCCCCTCTGTGAATATAGCCACGCCTCAGAATGTGAGACGTCACTCAGAACTGTTTAACCCTGTCAGTTCTGATTCCCCTCACACCCCCTCTCGTCTCGCATCCTGAGGGAAACTGTGAGGACACATCTACAGTTCTCTTTGAGTTCAACTCCTTTCCCATTGCCTCTTGCCCCTTCCTGGCTTCTGTCTCAGGCAACTGTTGAACCTCCTCAAAACTCTCGGGTTCGCACTGTGCGAAACCAACCCACACGCTGGTGACCTGAAACCTCTCAGGTGGTACCCCCTTCATGGTGCATGCGGACCGTCTGAGCACTGTCTTAGGTGCTCCTTCTGACCCACTGGGTCCAGCAAGTGTTTCACTGGTACCTGAATACTCCCCCTCTGACTTACTGCGTCTTCGGTCCTTCTGAACTTTGCTAACGGGAGACGAAGGCTCACTCTTGGGCTCTCTTTTAACAACCTGTGGAGATGCCCAATCCTGTTCTTGACCCTGGTCAGAGACCTGGTCCTCAGCAACAGGTTCAGCTTCTGCCTCTCCCTCCTCCTCAGAATCAGACAGACATTCTGAGAGAACGTCAGGATTCGCATGGATCCTTGACCAACCATTCTGCTCACAGAACTCAGCATTTCTGCTAACTAGAAGCCTGGACTGATCACCATCTGGATATGCAAACTTCCACCCCTTTGTCCCAGGCTCATACCCACAAAAGATCATTTTCTGGGACCTCGGGTCACCTTCCTTTCGTTGAGCCTTTGGTACAGGCACCCAGGCTTGTGAACCAAACACACGGAAGAAATGCAGCTTTGGCTTCTTTCCGTGGAGTAAGAAATACGGGGTGTCACCTACCACTGAATTGTAGGACCTGTTCATCATGAAATTGGCCGTCTTTATCGCCTCCCCCAAAAAACTTTGAGGCAAACCAGAGTCAAACAGTAAAGCGTTAGCTGCTTGAGCTAGTGCATTGCTCTTGCGCTCCGCCACACCAACTTCCTGAGGAGAATTAGCACCCGTCAACCAGTTACATATTCCCTTCTGGCGGAAGAAACTCTGCAGAGCAGACCCAGTGACCTCTGCGCCTCGGTCACTCTGAAACCCCTGCACCTTGGTGGAAAACTGTAGTTCCACCGCTGCAACCCAATCTTTGATCAGTTGCGCTGCCTCGCTTTTCCGTCTCAGCGAGAAGACCCAGGCGTTCTGGGTAAAATCATCTGTCAGCGTCAGCGCAAATCTGGCCCCGCCCAGACTCTCTGGCATGGGCCCAAAAAGGTCTGCGTGCACAAGCTCAAAAGGCTTTGTGGTTACCCTCTCCAACCTGGGATAACTGCACCCTTTTACCTTTGCCCTTCTGCATGCCCTACAATCTAGGGATCGGTCACATGCTTTTATCCTGCACCCTACTGTGTACTGGGGCAACTTTTGGATATCTTCCCAAGAGCCATGTGACATTCTCCTGTGCCACAAGTGAGCACATGAATCATGAGTGGGAACGTTTGCACACTTCGCCTGTGCTCCCTCAGCGTCCCTCTCACCCTCCAGAGGTGTCTCCAGAATAAAAAGATTGTTCTGACATGCAACACTGACGAGTTGCCTCCCACCCCTGGAAATAGAACAGACATTATTTTCAAAGCAAACCTTGTACCCCTCCTGTAAGAGACAAGATACAGATAACAGACAATGTTTCATCTCAGGCACAGCGTAGACCTCCAGCTCCGCCTGCAAGAAAGAAAGAAACACATTTCCAACAGTGGTCAAATGTCTCTGTGACCCATCAGCAAAAACAACTGTTTTCCCAGTTGAAACAGCCCTGCAGTTCCACATCTCTCCACTAGGTGGCATGAGATGATGACTCGCTCCAAAGTCTATGACCCAGGGCAGCACTCTCTCCTCACTGGAGTTGTCCTTTATCGTTGCCATAGAAGCGGCTAGGTGATAAGAACCGTCCGCACTTCCTGTGTCACGTCCTCCCTGCGCATTCCCACGCTGGCCTCCTTTCCTGGACTGGCTGCCATGGAAACCTGGCTGACTGCCATGGGAAGCGACCTTGGAGACATCCTGCCCAGCCTCTCTGGCTCTCCAGGGGCAGGAACGACGCAGATGGTCAACCGACCCACAGATAAAGCAGCGACGAGTGGAAAAAGCCTGAACTGTGCCTTCCGCTGGCCTGGCCCCCCCTCTGCAACCGGATGGGCTCCCTGTGCCAGCTCGGCCCTCTCTTAGACGGCGTTCCTGTTCGTCACTCAAGCGTCCAGTCACATACTGGAGCGTAAGAGCTGTAGGATCCATCGATTCCAAAGTTAGACACAAATTGTCATAACTTTTGTCCAAAGAGCTGAGCAAAATATAAACTTTCAGTTCCTCAGAAAAGTTGACTTGCAACAGCCTCAGCTGGTTGAAAACAGAAAGCATCTCAGTCACATGCTGTCTGATGCTATCCCCAGGACGTAGCCCCATCTCAAACAAGGGTCTGGTAAGAGAATCAGAACTTACTGGGTTAAACAGTTCTGAGTGACGTCTCACATTCTGAGGCGTGGCTATATTCACAGAGGGGAGTGTTTTCTCTGTGTCTTTTTTCCTTTCGCTTTTGCGGCGAGGCAGCAAGATGTGCGCTCTCTCGCCGGGCTGATTTATGAGTTGTTTTCCTACACGATTAAAGACTGTAAGAGATAAGCAAGAACGCTTGAGTGCAGTCTGATTTCTTACACACACAGCAACAGTTTTCATCCTCTGCGGGAACTCTGCTACAGGAAGCTGACGGAGAGCTTTCCACGGGAGTCCAGTGTGGCGCAGGGAAGCGTGTGGACTCCATCCAACAGCCACAGGTTATGGGAGGTCAGCAAAGCTTTGAAGCTGTGAGCCCCCACGGGGGGACGAAGGGACTGTTGCTGTTGCTGCAACGTGTCTGTGTGAGGAGCCAGGAGAGAGGCCAAGAGTTGGGGGCCCTTTACCCACCAGAGGGGGTGCAGGAAAACGTCCTGGGAGCCCTGGGAGCAGTGGGGGGGCAGTGAGTGGTGAAAGCTTAGAGACGCCTCATTTTCCAAAGGCTGCCAAGAGTTGTTTACGTCGTGAGTCGGAGCCTGGGAAGCTGGAAAGAGCTAAAGGCTCCAAGGCCAGCCACCTGCGAAAAGTAGAGATAAGAGCTGTGGAGCTGTGTGGGAACGCGGAGACAAGTCCGGTCTCCAAGGCAACCGAAACAGTTGCATCTACGGAAGCTGTGAAGGTCGTGGGCAAGTCTTCCTGCCAGGGGGAGTCTGTTGCCGTGACAACCAGAGAGGACATCTGCAGAGGCCCCAAGGACGGGGGCAGCGAGAAGTTTGTTGCCATGGCAATGCTTAAGGACAACTCCAATGAGGAAAGAGTGCTGCGCTGGGTCATCGACTCTGGAGCCAGCCATCACCTGATAACAGCGACACCTGGTGTCGAGATGCAGAACTGCAGGGCTGTTTCAGCTGGGAAAACAGTTGTTTTTGCTGTTTTTGTCTAACGTGGCAAATATTTTTGTTTCTTTCTTGCAGGCAGAGCTGGAGGTTTACGTTGTGCCTGAGATGAAACACTGTCTTTTATCTGTATCTTGTCTCTTAAAAGAGGGGTACAAGGTTTGCTTTGAAAATAATGTCTGTTCTATTTCCAGGGGTGGAAGACAACTCGTCAGTGTTGCATGCCAGAACAATCTCTTCGTTTTGGAGACACCTCTGGAGGGTGAGGGGGGCGCTGAGGTAGCACAGGCGAAGTGTGCAAACGTTCCCACTCATGATTCATGTGCTTGCTTGTGGCACAGGAGAATGTCACATGGCTCTTGGAAAGGTATCCAAAGGTTGCCACAGTACACAGTAGGATGTAGAATAAAACCATGTGACCAATCCCTAGATTGTAGGGCATGCAGAAAGGCAAAGGTAAAAGGGTGCAGTTATCCCAGGGTGGAGAGGGTAACCACAAAACCTTTTGAGCTTGTGCACACAGACCTTTTTGGGCCCATGCCAAAGCCAAGTCTGGGCGGAGCCAGGTATGTGCTGACACTGACAGATGATTTTAGCCAAAATGGCTGGTGCTTCTCGCTGAGAACGAAAGGAGAAGCAGCGCAACTGATCAAAGATTGGGTTGTGGAAGTGGAACTACGGTTCTCCACCAAAGTGCAAGGGTTCAAGAGTGACCGAGGTGCAGGGTTTACTGGGTCTGCTCTGCACAGTTTCTTTCGTCAGAAGGGTATACGTCACAAGGTGACGGCTCCTCAGGAGAGGGGCGTGGCAGAGCTCAGAAGTGAAGCTCTGGCTCAAGCAACAGAGGTTCTACTGTGTGACTCCGGTTTGCCTCAGAGTTTTTGGAGCGAGGCCTGGAGGACGGCAAATTTCACAATGAACAGGTCCTACAATTCAGTGGTAGGCGACACCCCGTATTTCATGCTCCACGGAACGAAGCCGAAGCTGCATTTCTTCCGTGTGTTTGGTTCACAGGCCTCAGTGCCTGTGCCAAAGGCTCAACGAAAGCAAGGTGACCCGAGGTTCCAGAAAATGATCTTCTGTGGATATGAACCTGCGACAAAGGGGTGGAGGTTTGCATATCCAGAAGGTGATCAGACCAAGCTTCTGATCAGTAAACGTGCTGAGTTCTGTGAGCAGAATGGTTGGTCAAGGATCCATGCAAGTCCTGACGTTCTCTCAGAATGTCTGTCTGATTCTGAGGAGGAGGGAGAGCTAGAGGCTGAACCTGTTGCTGAGGACCAAGTCTCTGAACAGGGTCAAGAACAGGGTTGGGCATCTCCACAGGTTGTTAAAAGAGAGCCCAAGAGTGAGCCTTCGTCTCCTGTTAGCAAAGTACAGAAGGCGCGAAGACGCACTAGGTCAGAGGGGGAGTCTTCTGATGTAGAGGACACACTTGCTGGCCCCAGTGGGTCAGAAGGAGCACCTGAGTTTGTGCTCAGACGGTCCACTCGCACCACGAAGGGAGTTCCACCTGAGAGGTTTCAGTTCACCAGTGCGTGGATTGGTTTCGCACAATGCGAACCTGGGAGTTTTGAGGAGGTTCAACAGTTGCCTGAGACAAATGCCAGAAACGGACGGGAGGCAATGGTAAGGGAGTTGAACTCTCAGAGGTCTGTAGATGTGTGTTCACAGGTTCCCTCTGAATGCGAGCCGAGAGGGGGTGTGAAGAGAATCAGAACTGACAGGGTTAAACAGTTCTGAGTGACGTCTCACATTCTGAGGCGTGGCTATATTCACAGAGGGGAGTGTTTTCTCTGTGTCTTTTTTTCTTTCGCTTTTGTGGCGAGGCAGCAAGATGTGCGCTCTCTCGCCAGGCTGATTTATGAGTTGTTTTCCTACACGATTAAAGACTGTAAGAGATAAGCAAGAACGCTTGAGTGCAGTCTGATTTCTTACACACACAGCAACAGTTTTCATCCTCTGCGGGAACTCTGCTACAGGAAGCTGACGGAGAGCTTTCCACGGGAGTCCATTGTGGCGCAGGGAAGCGTGTGGACTCCATCCAACAGCCACAGTGTGGATCTTTCCCCCAGCTGTGGTCCTGTGATGCACTCTCTCTAGTGCCTGGTAGGCCTCATGAGCAGTTTCCAGCCCCTCTACCAAAGGTAGCTGTGAGCCCTCCAAACTGAGCACGATAGCTCCCAGGGCTTTGTGATTTCTTCTCTGCGAAGCATGGGCAGCTGCAATATCTGCTGCCGAAGCACCAGCCGCAGCTTGCTGTGGAGGCCCTTGGACTGCCTCCCACAGACCCTTGGCTACCAGCCATGCCTTCAGCTTCCTGCTCCACTCCTCCCAATTTTTTCCATCTAATTTTTGAAAAGGGACGGAGTATGAATCCTGGCCGTCTGCCATCTTCTCCCCCGGGGCTCAGCGTACTCACGTATCAGCAGCTGCTCTGGCATCCGGTTCTGCAGACCAGTTCCTCCCCAGCGAGCTCCTCTCTGCCTCAAACGTTAGGCACAGCTCCAACTGGCTCCAGCGTCTCCTCAGCTGGCTTCTCCCACACACAGACACATCACAGCAACAGCTTCAAAGCTTGGCTGACTTTCATAACCTACGGGGGCCAAGATGGCATCCGGCACTCTTCCTTAGCTGCGCCACTGCTGTCCGTGCCGGTAAAAACCTCTTCCAGCCTCTTTGGCCCTCTTAGCAGAGTTTACACAGCGGGGAAAGCTGTTGCTTGTGTGGGAATAACTCAGACTGCAAAGCAGGCTTTTCTCTTATCTCCAATAGCCTTTAATGAGTAGAATCACATCGTAAATTCAGCCCGGCGAATTGGCTGGCATTCTCTCCGCTTCTCTGCAAAAGCGAAAGGAAAAAGGACACACAGAGAAACACTCCCCTCTGTGAATATAGCCACGCCTCAGAATGTGAGACGTCACTCAGAACTGTTTAACCCTGTCAGTTCTGATTCCCCTCAAATTACATGAAGGGACTGCCGCTAGGGTGAGGTTAACACCTGAGGGCGATCTCACAAACTCTGTACCAATAAATAAGGGGGTACGACAAGGGTGCATCCTTGCCCCCTATCTCTTCAACCTCTATACACGAGAACTCCCCTAGCTGAGGCCCAAACCACCATTCATGCACCCAGGCTTGCAGACTATCGCTGCCCCTTATTATTGTACGCTGACGATGCGGTGATCCTCTCATATTCAAGAATTGGTTTGAGGAGGGCCTTTAAGATTTTCGCATTATATTGCCAAACAAATTTACTTACTATTAACCATTCCAAATCTAAAATCCTAATTTTTTCCAGGAGTCGTAAATTGTATAGGTGGGAACTCGAGGGGAAGCCAATTGAACAAGTCTACAAATTTCAATATCTAGGAATTTACTTCCAGCATAATATGGGATGGAAAGCGCATATCACATACTTACAAAATAAGGGTAAAGCCCTTATCTACGCTCTATTACGCTTCTTCTATACTGAGGGGGCTATGCATGTTCCATCCGCCTTAAAAGTTTATAGTGCAAAAGTGGTTGCAACTATGGCCTATGCTGTCCCTTTATGGGGCGCTTTTGTAAACCTCATTCCTCTGGTGACATTGCAAAATCTTTTTCTCAGACGCCTTTTGAAACTACCCTCCTGTGTAAGCAACTCTGCTATTTGCTTAGAACTTAAGACCCCCTCCTTAGAGATTCTGATGTGGAGACATGCCTTTAATTATTGGCTGTCCCTTTGGCATAAATTGCCTAATTACCATCTTATCCAGTGCCTTTGGAGAGATGAATTTACCAGGCCATGGGCAACAAAAATCCATTCCAAACTGTTGTCTTATGGCATCTCTCCTTCCGATATACTAAATTTAGATCTAATTACAGCTAAAAAGGTCATCAAACAAAGATTGGAGGAGGTTGATTTGCAACAAAATCTTACTACAGGTGGAGGTACATGTTCCCCGATAAATCAGGGCATTACATCTACGTCCCAGATACCTCGATATCTGTCTACCTTATCGGTTGCGTCGCATAGATTCGCATTTGTTAGAGCCAGATTTAATGTGTTCCCCTCAAATGTGTTGAGCAATAGATTTTCTAACGGTAAAACCTCTGTTTTATGCGCATGTGACAACAAATCAATAGAATCCCTTTATCATATCTTGTTTAATTGTCCTTTATATAATGTTCCCCGATCAAGGATTCTGAGTTCAATCATTTTGGAAACTGTTGCTAAACCACCTGAATTACATCTAGCCTATCTACTCCAGGACATTGACTCTTATAGAACATTACAGGTTGCCAGATTCCTGATTTCAGTTCTTTCATATAAAAGACTTCATGGAATGCTGCATGACTATTAAAAATCTAGTAAACTCTATGCACCATCTTTATCTTCAAGGCCACAATACGGTACATCTAGAGATTGTATGTAATGTGAAGGAGATTATGCGTTGAAATATTTTAGTTGATATTTTAGAATGTAAAATGCTATTTTATTTATTGATTGGTTTTACCTTGTGGGCTTATAGCCGAATAAAGTATTATCTATCTATCTATCTATCTATCTATCTATCTATCTATCTATCTATCTATCTCCCATCCGCTCGGATCTCTTCCCGCTGTTTGAACCTCCCAATCTGATTCCTCTCCCTCGGACACCTCCCCTCCCTCCTCTTCGGAGGCAGGAAAACCCACAAAGTCCCCTTCGTCGTCTGTGGGTCCAAATTCTTCCTCCCAGAATCTAGCTAGTGGTTTTGGCTTATTTGGGAACAAACTGTGGAATTCTTCCACCAGATACCCGTCACTGATTGATTCAGCAGGGACCCACGTGTTTTCCAACCTAGGTTCTCCCTCCCAGGCTTCCAAGTACTCTACCTGGCGACCTCGCCACCTTGAATCAAGTATTTCCGTGGCCTGGTTACAGTGTTCCCTCTCCTCTACCCGTGGGTGGGTGGTAGCCCCTCCCTCCCGTCCCGGGAACTCCTGCCCCTCCCTGTAAGGTGAAAGTAGGGACCTATGGAACACCGGATGTATCTTCATGCTGTCAGGCAACTTGAGTTTAAATGCCACTGGGTTAACCTGCTGTATTACCTCAAAAGGTCCCAGCCGCCTTGGCTGCAACTTCTTGCACCCTCCCTTTAGGGGTAACCCTTGGGATGATAACCACACCTGGTCTCCCACCCGTATGGCCTCCCCCTCCTGACGGTGCCTGTCTCTTGTAAACTTCCTTGGCCCGCTCCAAGTTCAACCTGAGTTGCTGGTGCAAGGCCTCCATTTCCTCCACAAATTGCTCAGCTGCAGGCACACTCCATCCTTCCTCCCCCCGCCCCGGGAAGGCCCTGGGGTGACACCAATAATTGGCCATGAAAGGGCTCATTCCCGTGGAAAGGTGTTCAGCATTATTGTACGCAAATTCAGCCAAAGCTAATTTATCTACCCAGTCGTTCTGTCACTTGCTGACATAGCAGCGTAGGTATTGCTGGAGTATACCGTTCGCTCTTTCTGCTTGTCCGTTGGTCTCTGGGTGCCTTGCCGTCGAGAAGCTCACCTCGACCTGTAGCAAGCTCATGAGCTTCCTCCAGAACCGGGAAGTAAATTGTTTCCCGCAATCTGAAATAACCCTCAAGGGAGCCCCATGTAGTCTAAAAATGTGATCCACAAACAGCCTGGCTGTCTCCTCTGCCGTTGCTGCATGTGAGCAAGCTACGAAATGGCACATTTTAGTCAGTAGATCGACTAGTACCATGACCACTGTCTTCCCCCTAGACTTGGGCAGATCTGTCATAAAATCAATGGACACCACCTCCCAGGGCTTTCCCGGTGTAGGTAGGGGTTCCAGTAACCCTGCGGGAGCCGACCTTTCCCCCTTAGCCCTCTGGCATCGGTCGCACCCTCGTACATATTCTCGTACGTCTTCCCTCGCCTTTGGCCACCAGAACTGCCTGGTAACAAGTAGCATGGTCTTGTGCTGTCCAAAGTGCCCAGCTGTTGGGTTGTCATGGAGTTGTCTAAGTACCTTCCCCCTCAAAGTCTCCCCTGGTACATACAGCGCTCCCTGGTACATACAGTAGCCCTTCCTTTTCCTCAAACCCTCCATTGTCTTCCTTTCCGTCCTTGAGTTCCCTGATCTTGGCCTGAGCAAACTCATCGTCTCTGGTGAGCCCTGCCAGTTCTCGTTTCCCAACCAACATTCCCCCCCACACCCACCAGTCCTCGGGGAACACGTGCCTGGTCTCTGGTGGCCCCTCTCCTTCCATGTACTCCGGTTTCCGGGAGAGAGCATCTGCCCTTACATTTTCCTCTCCTGGCACGTATCGAATCTCGAAGAAGAACTTGGCGAACTCCTGGGACCATCTGATCTGTCTCTGGTTGAGCACTCATGCGGTCCGCCAGTATTCCAAGTTCTTGTGGTCCGTTCGGACCTGGATTTTGTGCCGCGCCCCTATCAACAGATGTCTCCATTGCCGAAATGCCGCATAGATCGCAAGTAATTCTCGGTCATACACCGTGCAGTTTTGCTCCGACTTGCTCAGCTTCCTAGAGAAAAAGGCACACGGCTTCCAGTTCTGCTTGGCCCGGGGCTGCAGAAGTACCGCCCCCACCGCGCGGTCGGACGCGTCCGTCTCCAGTCTCATGGGCTTCTCCGGATCCACGTGCAGGAGCTGCTTCTCCGAGGCGAACACCTTCTTCAGCTTTTCAAAGGATTGCTGCGCATCCTCTGTCCATGCGAACTTCTTTTTGCTACTAAGACAATCCGTTATGCGCGCTGTCAAGTGAGCAAAGTTCTTTATGAACTTCCTGTAGAAGTTGCTGAAGCCTAGGAACCTCTGCACATCCTTTCTGTTTTGGGGGGCTTTCCATTCCAGCACTGCCTTCACCTTGCCCGGATCCATGGCCAGTCCTTTGTCAGACAACCTGTACCCCAGGAACTTGACCTCCCTGGCGTGGAATTGGCATTTTTCCAGCTTGACCCACAACTGATGCTTCTTCAATCTCTGTAGCACCTCCCTGACGTCTCTGACGTGTTGCGTTTCATTGTCCGAATAGATCAAGACGTCATCCAAAAAGGCTATGCAATTCTTGTACAGCAGGGGCCCCAACACGTGGTGCATGAAGGCTTGAAAGCAGGCGGACCCCGATTGTAATCCAAATGGCATGACTAAGTACTCAAAAGCCCCCAGGGGGGTGAACATGGTCGTTTTCCATTCATCCCCCTCCCTTATCCTAATCAGATTATATGCTCCCCTGAGGTCCAGCTTGGTAAAAATCTTTCCCCGCCTCACACGTGTCAAAATATCGTCGATCCTGGGCATTGGGAAAGTCACGGGTTCTGACACCAGGTTTACGGCCCTGTAATCCACAACTAATCTGGGCTGATTAGTCTCTTTTTTGTCCACAAAGAACACCGGACTGCCCCCCACCGCCGTGGATTCCCTTATGAAACCCCTCTTCAGGTTCTTGTCAATAAACTGCCGCAACTCCTGCATCTCCCGGTCAGACATGAGCCCGTGGAAGCAGATTGATTTGGCAGTCAAATGGTCTGGGGGGGGGGGGCAGTCTGTCTGCCTCCCTCTCGCTGAAGACCTCCTTCAAATCAGCATATTGTGGTGGCACCTCCCTTTTTTGCTCCAGGGCCACCCCAGCCACCTTGGCCAGTCATCCTTGGTTCCTTCCCTCCCAGACAGTGTTCTAAGCAGTAAGCTGACCCAAAGGTGACCGACCGCTGATGCCATTACACTACTGGGTCATGTATTGCCAGCCAGCTCATTCCCAGTATTATTGGGGGTCCTGCCAGCGTGGCTATGTGAAAGGCAATGGTTTCCGTGTGCCTGGAGACCCTCATTCGCATTGGCGGTGTCTGGTGTGTCACTTCCCCTCCCAGGAGTTCCCTGCCATCGATGGTGTTCACCTGCAAGGGAAAATCTAGTGGCAACAGGTGGAGCTGATGCTCCAGAGCGAAGTCTCTGCTGAAGAAATTACATGAGCTGCCAGAATCTAGCAGCCCCTCCACTTTGACGGGGTGCCCATTTGGGAGTTCTAGCACCACCTCTATGGCTATAGCTGCCCTGGGAGGGTCAGGCTGTGGCACTTCTATTGGTTGCTGGCCTGGCTGCTGCCCCCACTGGTTGGCAGCCAGGCTTTGTCATTTCCCTGCACCGGCCCCTCCACCCCCTTCTCATCATGCCCTGTCGTCCCCATCGTGCCTTGCCAGGCTTTCCGTTGAGGGCAGACCCTTGCAAAATGTCCAGGTTGCTGACAGAGGAAATACTTCTTGGTGGTTTTCCACTCCTTCCCCTCCCTCTTCCGGCCTTCACCGGCGTTTGAAACTTCGCTCGTGCGCGCGCCATCAATTTCCATCGGCTCCGCCGCCTGGGAAGGCTCCCTCGGCATCTCCGGAAAGCGGTTGCCATGGAAACGTTCCGCCCTTATCTCCCGCTTCTCCTGAGACCGCGCTTCCTGGCGTACTCTGATTGCAAGCACAGCCTTTGTGAGTTCATCCAACGACTGTGGGTGGGGCGCCTGGGACAGCTCGTCTTTCACTCCAGGGTCCAAACCCACCTCAAATAACATTTGTATTGGTTCAGAGTAGTCCAGATCCCACCCGAGCTTGTGGACTAACATCACAAAACGCGACCAGTAGTCCCTGACGGACAGGCCCCCCTGCTTGCACCCCATCAGCTCCCTCCGTGTCACGCATTGCTCCACCTCGCTGGAGAACATCGTGTCCATCGCCTGGTAGAATTTCTTAAGATCTTTCTTTTTTTAAAAAAATATAATTTTTATTATTTTCCAATAATAAAAAAAAGAAAATACAATTGTACCAAATTTTCACAGATTTTCACAAATTTGTTGCTTTTTGGACTTCCTTCGGATTCTCTGACAATCATCCATATTTACTTATTAGTTTACGCATTTCTCTGTATATATTGCCATTCAGCTTCCCTCCCACTCCTGTTTGTGTTTTTAACAATATATCTCTGTTTTCACAGTGCTTCTTGAAACCCCACCAGTGTTCTTTGCACCTCACATGTTCTTTTCAGATATTCGACAAATTTCCCCCAGTCCTCAATGAACTTTTGGTCTTGAAGATATCTAATTTTTCCGGTTAATCTGTCCAACTCTGCATAGTCAATCAGCTTCATTCTCCATTCTTCTATTGTCGGTAGCTCCTCTTGTTTCCATTTCTGGGCCAGTAGAATTCTTGCTGCTGTGGCTGCATATTGGAAAAGTTTACAGTCTTTTCTTCTAATCTTGTTCCCCGTAATTCCTAGAAGAAAGGTCTCTGGTTTCTTTGCAAATGTATATTTTAACATCTTTTTCATTTCATTATAAATCATCTCCCAGAAACCCCTCACTTTTTTACATTCCCACCACATATGGTAAAACGTACCTTCTTTTTCTTTACATTTCCAACATTTGTTGCACGTCTTATACATTTTTGACAGTTTTACCGGTGTGATGTACCATCTATAAAACATTTTCATAACATTTTCTTTAAGTACTGTGCATGCAGTAAATCTTAGATTCTCTTTCCACAGTTTTTCCCAGTCCTCAAACTGAATATTATATCCGAAATCTCTGGCCCATTGTATCATTACCGATTTAACTTCCTCATCTTTGGTATTCCACTCCAACAATATTTTATACATATTTTTTTTAAATAAATATTTATTGAGGTTTTTTGAACATAAAACATAAATAACAAACAACATTACTTATATCATAACATAGTTTCATCACTTCTTTGGACTCCCTCACGTCTCCCGCTTCCACTTACATCGTTATAAAATCTTTTCAAGCAAATTATCATTTTGTTTACAATCTTACATCCGCTCCTTTAAATAGAATCTAGCAGTTCTCCAAAAATTTATATTTTCCTTAATCTCACTTATCGTCAAATTCAGATCTAATTCAGTGGTGGACAATTGTTTATGATCTAGCATCCTTCTTAACATTCAACCAAATTACAATATTTTTGTAAATAAATCTTAAATTTCTTCCAGTCTTCCTCAACCCTCTCTTCTCCCAGGTCTCGGATTCTGCCAGTCATCTCGGCCAGTTGCATATAGTCCATCAGCTGCATCTGCCACTCTTCCAGTGTGGGTAGATCTTGAGTTTTCCAGTTCTTAGCAATAAGTATCCTTGCTGCCGTTGTTGCATACATAAAAAGTGTTCGGTCCTTCTTTGACACCTTCTGGCCGACAATACCCAGAAGGAAGGCCTCTGGTTTCTTAGTGAAGGTATACTTAAATACCTTTTTCAACTCATTATATATCATTTCCCAGAAGGCCTTCACTTTAGGGCAAGTCCACCAGAGGTGAAAGAATGTTCCTTCATTTTCTTTACATTTCCAACATTTATTATCAGACGAATGGTATATTTTGGCAAGTTTAACTGGGGTCATGTACCATCTGTATATCATTTTCATTACATTTTCCTTCAGAGCATTACATGCAGTGAAGTTCAGCCCATTGGTCCACAACCTTTCCCAGTCCTCAAACATAATGTTATGCCCAATGTCCTGTGCCCACTTTATCATAGCCGATTTAACCATTTCATCTTGTGTATTCCATTTTAACAGCAAGTTATACATTCTTGATAATACCTTAGTCTTTGGCTCTAACAATTCTGTTTCTAACTTCGATTTCTCCACCTGGAACCCTAACTTTTTGTCATTTTTAAAAACTTCTTTAATCTGAGCGTAATGTAACCAGTCTCGCACTTTATCCTTCATTTTCTCCAAACTCTGCAATTTCCAATTGTCTCCATCTTTTTCTAATATTTCCCAATATTTTGGCCATTTGGCCTCCATATTGGGTCTTTTTCGGGCCTTAGCTTCCAGAGGAGAAAGCCACCTCGGAGTTTTGTTTTCCAATAAGTCTTTGTATTTTATCCAGACATTAAATACTGCTTTCCTGACAATATGGTTCTTAAAGGCCTTATTGATCTTAACCTTGTCATACCACAAGTATGCATGCCAACCAAAAGCATTGTTAAAACCTTCCAGATCCAATACATCAGTGTCTTCGAGAAGTAGCCAATCTTTTAGCCAGCAGAAAGCTGCGGCTTCATAGTACAACTTTAAGTCTGGCAGGGCAAAGCCCCCTCTTTCTTTCACATCAGTTAGTATCTTAAACTTAATTCTGGGCTTTTTGCCCTGCCAGACAAATTTAGAAATATCTCTCTGCCACTTCCGGAAGCACTCCGTCTTGTCCACAATCTGCAATGTTTGAAACAAAAACAACATCTTTGGCAATACATTCATCTTAATAGCAGCAATTCGGCCTAACAAAGAAAGCTTCAATTTTGTCCAACTGTCCAAGTCTCTCTTAATTTCAGACCAACATTTTTCATAATTATCCTTAAATAGACTCAGATTTTTTGCTGTTATATTTACCCCTAGGTACTTTACTTTTTTTACCACCGTTAGTTCTGTTTCTCTCTGAAACCGTTCTGACTCTGTATCTGTCAAATTTTTTCCCAACACCTTAGTTTTCTGTTTATTTAGTTTTAATCCCGCCACACGACCAAAATCTTGAATCAATTGTAATACTCTTTTCGTACTAGATTCTGGCTCCTGCAATGTCAAAAGTAGGTCATCTGCAAAGGCTTTAAGTTTGTATTGTTTCGCTCCGACCTGAATCCCTTCCACCAACCGGTCCCATCTAATCATATTTAAGAGCACTTCCAGAACAGAGATAAATAAAAAAGGGGAAATCGGGCAGCCTTGTCGTGTTCCTTTTTCAATTTTGAACTCTTCTGTAACCACATTGTTAACTATCAATTTAGCCTTTTGTTCTGAATATATTGCTTCAATCCCATTTTCAAAACCCCGTCCCACTCCCATTTCTTTTAAATTTCCCTTCATAAATTTCCAAGAGATATTATCAAAGGCCTTCTCCGCGTCTATGAAAATTAGCACTGCTTTTGTGTTTATGTCTGTTTGCAAAAGTTCCAAGATGTCAATAATGTTTCTTGTATTAGCAAACATGTGTCTACCTGGGAGAAAGCCTGCCTGGTCTTTATGGATTACTTCATTTAGAACTTTTTAAAATCTTCTTGCCAAAACGTCTGCAAATATTTTGTAATCCACATTTAAAAGGGAGATGGGACGATAGTTCTTAAGTTGTGTCTTTTCAGATTCCCATTTGGGTATCAATGTGATGAAAGCTTCCTTCCACGATTCCGGCGCCCTCTTTCCCTCTATAATTTCATTGCTGACCTCCATCAGTGGTTGTATCAAATAGTCTTTTAATGTCTTGTAATACTTGGAGGTCAACCCGTCTGGTCCTGGAGATTTCCCCAATTGCATGTTCTGAATGGCTTGTTCAATCTCTTGTCGTGTTATTTTACTGTTCAGGAGTGATCTATTTTCTTGTGACAGTTTTTTAAGTCCATTTTTCCCCAAAAATTGTTTAATCTCAACCTCATCCTGCGGCCCTTGAGTGTATAATTTTTTAAAATATTTCTGAAAACATTTTCTAATCTCCACGGGGTTCTGAATGTTTCTTCCTTCAATTTCCAAATTTGTAACTGTATTTAATTTTTGTCTCTTCTTCAACTGCCACGCTAGCAGTTTCCCACATTTGTTTGCCGATTCAAAGGTTTTTTGTTTCATTAGTTTAATCTTCCACTCTATTTCCTGATTTATCAGTTTAGAATATTGTGCTTGATGAAGTTTGATTTCTCTCAGAATCGGCTGTGACTTCGGATTTAATCTTAACTTCTTCTCTAATTCTTTGATTTTCTCCAAAATCTTGTCTTTCCTCTCGTTTTGTGTCCTTTTATTTACAGCATTCTGTTGTATCAAGAACCCCCTCATCACGGCTTTGCTTGCGTCCCAAATAGTTCTTTTTTCCACCGTAGTGTTCATATTTATCTCAAAGTAGTCCTTCAAAGTTTTTTGGGCCTTCTTAATGATCTCCTGATCTCTAAACAAATTGTCATTCATCTTCCATCTAAAGGAACCGGTTGGTAATAGTGTCATATCCATTTTCAATGCATTATGGTCGGAGCAGGTCTTTGGGCAGATTTCCACCTTTCTGACCTTGGGTGCCAGACCTCTAGTTATCCATATTTGGTCGATTCTTGTCCAAGTCAGCTGGGCTTCAGAGAAAAATGTTCCTTCTCTTCCCAAGGGGTTTCTCACTCTCCAGATGTCAATCCAATCCATATTGTCTGTCATTTCAAAAATGGTCTTTGGTAGTCTTCCGTCTTTTGTAACGTTTTGGCTTTGTGACTTATCCATGTTAGTTGATACGACCCCATTCATATCTCCCATCATAATGATGTTGTTGTAGTCCAGATAGTCCAGCATAATCTCATGCAACTTCTTGTAAAATTCCGATTTACCTTCATTTGGGGCATAAATTCCTAATATCAGGATTTTCTCTCCTTGATGTTGTATTTCGATTGCCAAAATTCTTCCATGTTCATCTTTGAATAGAAATTTGGGTGAAAGGCTCTCTTTTGCATATATCACCACCCCTCTCTTCTTTACTATGTCCGAAGATATGAATTCCTGGCCAAGCCTTTTATTTATTAATACTTTTCTGTGGAGCCTAGTCACATGTGTTTCTTGTAAACAAATAATGTCCAATTGCTCCTTTTTTAATATGTGAAAAATTTTCCTCCTTTTTTCCGGAATGTTACAGCCATTTATATTCCAGCTTAAAAGTTGCAGAGACATCCTGAATAAATCTGGTTATTTTCCTTGGGGTGGTACTTTGTTCTCCGGGTCTTCAGGGTCCGAGGGTGCAGGTACCCCTGGTGGTTCAGGCCCCGCGGGTAGTTCAAGTCCTTTATGAAGGTCCTCTCTGTATGCAGTCAGAAACTTATCTCTATCTTCCGGTGTTCTAATTTTAATCTTCTTCCCTCTAAAAGTGAAAGATAATCCTTGGGGAAAATCCCACCTGAAGATGATTGAGTTGCTCCTCAACAATTTTACTAGTTCCAAATAGTCAGATCTAAGGTCCAACAGTTGTTTAGGGATGTCCTTGTAAATTTCAATTCTTTTGTCCAAAATGTCCAGTGACTTTCCGTAATGCAGGCCCAAAATCTTGTCCCTTTCCTCCTTTGATCTCAATGTTATCAAACAGTCTCTGGGCTTCTCTTTCTTTATAAGTCTTCCAAGCCTGAAAGCTGATACGATTTTAAAGTCTTTTTCCTCTAGGTTCCAAAACGTGGAAAATTCTTTAGTCAGAAACTCAGCTAGGTTGCCTTCTTCCACTTCTGGTATCGACCTTATCCTTAAATTGGTCTCCCTGTTCCGCAATTCAATCATAGAAAGATAGGTCTGATGTTCACCTACTTGTTTACTGAGTGGTCTTACCTCTTTTTCTAACTCTCCCAGTCTTTGGCTGGTATCCTCAGCCAATTTCTGATTTTCACCTGCAGCCTCCTTCAGTTCTCCAATTGCTTGTGCATTCTGTGCAACTTGTCCAGTTAGTCTATTTAAACATTCTGTATTTTGATCAATTTTGGCTGTTTGCTGATCAACTTTTCTATCCAAAGACTCCAATTTTTCAAGAATTCTCTCTAAAATAGAGCCAGTTGCTCCTGAGGCCATATCTTCCAATTGTAATTCCTCAGTTTCTCCCTCCCCTGCCCGTGGCAGGGAAGCAGCTTCTTCCTCAGAAGGCAAAGTAGGCACAGATGATCTACGTGCCTGTGAGGCTGCGGTTAAAGTTGTTAGAGTTGTTTGTCTGGTTTTTGGTCCCTTTCTTTTTGCGCCACTCATTCCAAAGTTATCTAAAAGTCAAGGTCAAGCTGAGTTGTTCCCATGAGAAAACAACGGCCCAGATGGTAACAGTCAAACAGGAGGCCGGGAAAAGGAAAGTAAAACAATGTCACTGCTGTAAGTCCCAAATCCTCTAGGGGAAGTTTAAAATGTCTTTGGGGAAGAGATCAATTCCAATAAAATAAAGTCTAATTCAATGTCCAGGAACCCTCACTAAGATAGATTTTAGCAGAGTTAGTATTTAAAAAGCCACAATGTTTCAGACAGTGCTTGCTGGAATTCCGAAAGGTGCTTCAAAATAGCAAGTCCAGACTCCCTCAGATTATTTCAAAGTTTCAGTTCAAAGTATCCAAATCTGCAGGCTGAGTGCTCAACTGCTCAGGCAGTTCCAGCACCTGGGTTTCTTACTTAAATTGTAATCCAAATAGAAGAAAGGTATCACAATCCCATAGAAGTCATAAAATCAATTACTTAGAGTCCTTAATCTGCTTAAAAGTGATTTCAGTGGGTGCCCAGATCAGTTAGATTGAAAGTTCACTCTTTGCCTCCACTCCTCCAGCTCTTTACTTTGAAGTTCAGTGTCAGCGGAAGACGGACTTCCGGTTTTTCGTCACTCCGCTTTCAGCCAAATTCAATATTCTTAAATCTTAAAGTTTTGTAAAGTCCTTGTTACTCACGGGTTGTTACTTTCCGAATCAGAAGTTTCAAGGAAGAAAGGTCAGCGCTCACCGGCAGCAGCAACGCGGCTTCGCTCCGCTGATTGCGAGACGACCCACAGCGCCGCTACCCCCTCCGCGATCCGGAGCCCCTTACGGGGTCCCTTCAACGTTTTGGGGGCCGCTCCTGGCGTCCGCCGGGTCCCGAGGCCACAGGCTAATATTTTATACATTTTTGACAAAATTTTACAATTATTATTTATCACCTCTGTCTGAAACTTTGAGTCTTTTTCAACATACCCCCTTTCTTTAATGTCTTTTTTAAACATTTCATTTACCTGTAAATAATGCAACCAATCATATACATGTTCTTTAACTTGTTCATGAAGTTTTAATTTCCATTTTCCTCCTTCTTTAATTATCATTTCTCCATATGTAATCCATTTACCCCTATTTACTTTCTTTACACTCATAACCTCTAGTGGTGATAACCAGTGTGGAACTTTCGGTTCTAATAGGTTTTTATACCTCTCCCATATTTCAATCAATGAACTCCGGAATATGTGGTTCCCAAAACCTTTGTGAACTTTCTTCTTTTCAGCCCATAGATACGCGTGCCATCCAAATCTGTTATCAAAACCTTCTAAGTCTAATAGTTCTTTATTTTCTAATTTTATCCAGTCTCTCAACCAGCAAAGACCTGCTGCTTCATAGTATAGTTTCAAATCTGGCATTAAGATCTTTCAATGCATCATTCTGTGTCGCCATTAGGGGCCTGATCCATTCACACACCCCATCCTGCAGATGTCCAACAATGTAAGCCACCCTCTCCCCATCATCCGCAAAGTCATTTTTCTGCAAATCCAAAGCATATTGAATTTCCGTTCGGAAGGCATTGTAGTCCTGGGGCTTTCCACCAAACTTATGTACCAGCCCCGGGACCTTCCTCCCTATCTGGGTAGCTCTGACCTGTGCATCCTGAGCCCATCTCTCCTCCAGCCGCGCGGACAGGGTAGCGACATGTGCCTCCAGGTCTCGGCTCCTCTCAACCAGACCTCGCACCATGGCTTCTTGCTCTGTCCCTCCGGCCGGCGCTGTTTGGCTCATCGTGCTGGCTATCCGGGGCTGTGCACAAGCAACGTGCACAAGCACAAGCCCCCCCCCCCTTCTCCACTGGTGCTACGCTGATTCTCTTCCTTAGAAGATGGGCTGCCTCTCCCCATCCCGGGATGCTCTCTGGAACCCCTCCGGAGCCCGCTCTCTCCCTCTGGCCCTGATGGCAGTTCCCTGACAGTGTCTTTTGATTATTATATAAAATATCCATCTCCAGATAGGATATTTTTTTGTCAAATCCTTTGGTTCTTTTATCCTTTTCAAGGGCAGCTTTTAGTTGATAATACTCCAGCCAGGTTATTCCCTTCTGTTTCAATTCGCTTAGGTCCTTTATTTTCGGTTCACTACTTGTTTCCTCTACTAAATCTTTATATGTTAACCAATCGCTGTTCATATTTATCCTGTGAACCGACATAGATTCCATTGGTGACAGCCACCATAGTGTTTTGGTTACTACTGATTTTTTACTCCTCTCCCATACTTCATATAATGCCCTTCTCACAATATGATTTAAAAATCCTTTGTGGGATTTAACCTTGTCATAGCCTATGTAGCCATGCCACCTGTACACAATATCCCATCCCTCCAGATCTAGGACTTTCGTGTTTTTAATTAATATCCAGTCCTTAATCCATGTCCAGCACACTGCCTCAAAGTACAGTTTAAGGTCAGGGACTGCAAAGCCTCCTTTTCCCTTCAACTCTGTTACTAGCTTAAATTTTATGCGTGGTTTTTTCCCTTGCCACATAAACTTGGCAAGGTCTTTCTGCCATTCATTAAAACACTTTACGCCTCTAATTATAGATATTGTTTGGAACATAAAAATCATCTTTGGCAATACCATCATTTTAACTGTGGATATTCTCCCCCACAGGGACAAATTCAATTTTCCCCAAGTCTCCAATTTTTGTTTTTTATTTCCTTCCACTTCTTCTCATAATTGTCCTTATATAAGTTTATATTCTTATTGGTGATCCAAACCCCCAAATAATTTACCTTATTGGCTACCTTTAAACCTGTTGTATTTTCCAATTCCTCTTGTTCCGACTTACATAAATTTTTCGTTAATAATTTGGAATTTCCTTTATTCAGTTTGAACCCAGAGACCTTCCCAAATTCTTCCAATTGTGCAAGCATTTTTTGGATACTTTCCACTGGGTTTTCAGTGGTTACGATTAGATCATCTGCAAAGGCTTTAATTTTGTAGTATAGAGTTCCTAGGTTAATTCCTCTTATGTTTTTATCCTTTCTTATTGCTATTAAAAGTGGTTCCAAGGTGGCAATAAAAAGAAGTGGGGAGAGAGGGCACCCCTGTCTTGTCCCCCTTTCGATGCTGAACTCTTCGGTGATCTTGTTATTTATTAGCAATTTTGCTTTTTGGTTATCATATATCGACCTAATTCCATTAATTATTTTCTCCCCTATGTCCAGACCTTTGAATGTTTCCAATAGGAAATTCCATGATACTCTATCAAAAGCTTTTTCTGCATCAGCCAATAACATGGCCATCTTTTTACTTGGTTTCATTCTTGTATTGTCTTTTATATACCTATCCGGTAAGAAGCCCGCCTGGTCTCTGCTGATCATTTTGTTTAGAGTCTTTTTTAATCTATTAGCCATCACCCCAGCATAGATTTTATAGTCTGTATTCAACAGGGAGATTGGTCTATAATTTTTCATGTCTGTCAACTCCACTCCCTGTTTCGGGATTAGAGTGATCAGTGCTTCTTTCCATGATTGTGGTATATCTTTCCCTCCCAGTATATTATTCATTATTCTTTGTAAAATAGGGAGGATTACTTCTTCCAGGTTCTTATAGTACATTAATGTGATTCCGTCAAGACCTGCCAATTTGCCACTCTTCATTTTTTTTATTACTTGTGCTATTTCATCTATTTCTATATTGGAGTTTAGGGCCTCAACTTCTTCTTTTTCACTTCTTGGTAATTTATTTTGTTGTAAATACTCTTCCATTTTATTAACCTCTAATTGTTCTTGTTTATACAGATCTTAATAAAAGTTTAAGAATTTTATTTTTATTTTTACTGGGTCTGTTATTTCGTCCCCTTGGTCCAAAATTTTATTTATAACTTTTTTTGTTTGCTTTTCCTTTATCATCCATGCTAACAACTTACCGGGCTTATTGGCAGACTCAAAATACCTTTGTTTTGCCCATTTAATTTTATTTTCTACTTCCTTATTTAATATACTAGAGATATGGGATTGCAATATCTTTATTTTTTGTAATATTTCATGACTTTTTGTGGTTTTGATCAACTCTTTTTCATTAATTCTTATCTGTTTAGTTAGCTCTTGGATATTATTGTCTTTTATCTTCTTCAGCCTAGCCATTTGTTGTATTCCAAGACCCCTCATGTACGCTTTACTTGTGTCTCAAACTACATTTATATCTGTATTTTGTTTCCCATTTATCTCGAAAAATTCCGCTAACTTGATTTTTGCTTGCGTCACCCATTGCTCGTCTCTCCATATCTCAGTGTTCATCCTCCACCTTCCCTTTGTTTGCTTTTTAATTTCCATATGTATTGTTACTGGATTATGGTCTGATATAGTCCTTCCCAGAATTTCTGCTTTTTCTAAGAAGAGGGTCAGCCCTTTAGAAATCCAAATAGCATCTAACCTCCCCCCTGATTTTTTAGCTTCCGAGAAGTGTGTAATATCTTTCCCATTAGGGTGTTTAATTCTCCATGAGTCATAGAGGTCAAAATTATCCACCATCTGGAAAAAGGAGAGTGGTAATTTACCTTAATTGGCAAGTTTCCCTCTAAAAGTTTTATCCCATTCGACTGAGACCACTCCATTCCAATCTCACATAAGAACAATATTCTCCCCAATATAATTCCATAACTTCTTTTCCAGCTCCTTAAAAAACTATGATTTATTATTGTTCGGAGCATAAATGCCCACTATGATTATTTCCCCCACTTCTATAGTAATCCACACCCCTACAGTTCTACCTTCTTCATCCACAAAAAGTAATTGGGGGTCTAGGCTTGCTTTAACATAAATCACAACACCCCTCTTTCTCTCTGTTCCCAATGCAATAAACTCTAGGCCCAGGTTTCTATTCTGTAAGACCCTTGTATGACTTTTAGAGATATGTGTCTCTTGTAGGCATATGATATCCCATTTTTTCCCTCTTTAATATGTGATTTATTTTATCCCTTTTAAGTTTACTGTTTAACCCATTTACGTTCCAAGAAATGCACTTTATTTATTTTTTTAATGAATATTTATTTCAGCATACATATAAAAAACGAAAACAAAAATAAACAAACTAAAAACAACACAAAAATACAAAAAATTCAAAACTTAACAACAATTAAAAACACATAAAGTTTCAATTACTTATTTTCTTTTACCTTATTTCTCAGACCTCCTCACACCTCCCCTTCTTGTGTTCCAATTTAAATTGACAGTTCAGCAAGTCCTTAACTTATTTCTCCAATTTAACTTAATAATTTGTTCTAACATGCTGCTATTTTACTTTTCTTCTTTCTTCCATTTCCTCAATTTATTTTTGCAAACCTTATTTCTATTTGATTTAAAAACCAATTTTAACTTATCCAAATTTACACATCAATACTTATACCTCATCAATTATTCTTAAACCTTTTCCCTAAAGTCGACCAAAATTTCCCTTCCACGGTTTTCCCAATTTCCATACAACTAACAAAAATATAAAAGCAAAGCAAATTATATTTGTATACCCTTTGGATTCCCAAACTCCACCCACCCTTTTCCCGGTTCCAGTCCCCAACCAATATCCATCAGTCTTTATATGTTATTTAGCCTGGAGATCTCACGTCCGAGGCTCTTAAATCTCTCTCAGTTCCTCTCTGCCGGTCTTTTTGATAGTCTTTGATATTAAACCCCAAATCTCGGAGAGGCTCCTGCCCAACAGGATCCATATTGCTTCCAGCCAGACCTCCATATTTAAAAACAAAGCCTGTGGGGTACTCCAACTCTTGTTTCATACTCCTTTCAAATCCAAATGTCCCCAAAGCTCCAACTTTCACCTTCAGCAAATTTGTAATCCTCAGGTCTTCAGATCTCCACAAAAGGAGATCTCTCCATTTTTCAGTCTCCAATTCAGGCCAAGCTTTCCACATCAAATTTGTATTTTCCTTTTTTGTCATCATGTCAGGCCTCAAATTGCAGCTCTCCTTTGGCATCTGCAGAATTCCAGCTCCTCCTTCATTTTCTTCTAAAGCAGCATATTGCTCCATCTTGTCAAAACTTTCAGTTTCATCTGTTTGTTCAGTTGAATGGGCTTCCTGTTTCAAGTCCTTATCAGATTCAACACTGTTATTTACTGTCAAGCGTAGTACTGAAACCTCTGTAGCCAAAACATTGAATTGACCTTGTAACTTTCCCAAGAGAACAAATGCTCTGTCCAATTCTGCTTGAATTTTCCGTCCTCCAGCCATTCCTGTAATGTCACTAAAACCCCTCTAGGGGGATTTTAGTTCCTTAAAATTCCTTTCAGCTCAAAACTGAAAGTCCAGTTATTTTGTATCAGCCCTTCCTTATTTTCAGCAAGTTATAAGAAATAAACCAGCAGAAGCAACAGAAACAAAGTTCTCTTTTTCCGGCTGACAGCTACCTGTCTGACAGCTAACTTGACAGCTGTCAAACTCTTCAATATTACATCAGCAGGCTTTCTCGCGGGACGCTCCCAGGTCTGGGGTGTGTGTGTGAAATTTCAGCTCCCAAAATTTATCTTTTATCCTCCAGTAAATCTTCTTATAATGTCAGAACCGTGAAGTTAAAATCTTATACTAAAAAACAAAGAAAAATTCTCTCGACCTTAGCTAACAGGTCCTTTACTTTAGATTGTTTACAAAGAGGGGGGTGGACTTCCTTTTTAACCCTTCCCCGCTCGTTCCTGATCCAAAAAAGATTTTTTTTTTTAAAGTTCCAATCTCCGTATTACTCACGGGTTGATGTTTTAAAGTCCGATTGATCCAAGGAAAAAGTCAGCGCTCTCCGTCAATGGCTTGCGGCTTCACTCCGTAGAAGAGGGAGTACTCTCAGCACCATGCCGCACCCCGTCCCCGTTCCAAAGCCTTTAAAAAGGCTCCTTCACGGATTTGGGGGGGCGCAAATGGTGCCCGCCGAGTCTCTGTGTTCACAGGCTTTCGCGCCTGTGATTTTAAGGGTCCCCGCTTCACCGCAGCGGCAAGACCCAGACTCTACGGAGCCGATTCCCTCCGGAGCTCGGAGGGAATCCTCCATTAAACGATGGAGCCAACCCGGAAGTCCCCCAAGAAATGCACTTTAGTGCCATAAAGTCTTAATGATCATACATCACCTTTTCAAAATTAAAATTTAGAAATAAAGTCCTATTTTCCAGTTCTGCTACAATCTTGCTTCTTTGGCTTCTTGTGGTTTCTCTCCCCCCCCCCCCCAAGTCCTTCCAGGTTTTTTTTTACGAAAAGAGTCTGCTTCTTCTGCCGATCTGAAGGTCTTGCGTCTTCCTTTATAGGTAAAAGTTAACCCTTTGGGGAATTCCCATCTAAATAAAATTTTGTTTTTCTTTAGAGCAGTTGTCAGGGGTTTGTAGTTTTCCCTTTTCTTCAGGAGGTGAGTTGGGACCTCTTTCATTATTTCTATGACTTTGTCATCTATACATAAGGCATTACTTCTACTTTTCAGTAATATTGGTCCTCTCTTCAAGATGGCGCCGAGGTAAGACGCTCTTATCGGAGCTCAAAGAGATCTCTTAACTAAATGTTGCTGGCTCTCCTTCCCCTTTTGGATTTTATTTCCTCTCACCATTTCGCTGTGCTTTTTGAACATCTTATCTTATCCTCCTCGGTGCCGGGACTTAAAGAAGCTAATGAAGCTTTAACGAAGGCTCTCAGACATTCCCTTCCGGGCATTAAGGCACTCCCTCCCAGTTTCTCATCGACTCCTTGTGATAAACTTATTCCAAGGATTCTTAAGGACTTTTAATCGGCTTTTAACCCTAAAAACTACAAATTTATAAAACCACAAATTTCTCCCACTACTTCTAACTTCGTGGACCCCCAAACATCTCAGTAGCTTTAACAAACTGGGAAGAAGGGGGGGGTACTTCAAAGGAGTGCTATAATTGGCCCCAGTTTTAAACTCTTCGCAGCAGCCCAGCCAGGACTGAATGAAAATTGAACGAGATTGCGACCTGAGAACCTTAGCACTTTATCACTCTATTTAGAAGTCTGATTTCATCGACTTAAGAAGAATCTAGCAATGAGAAGAGCCAAAAGACTCAGGTGTCTTGATACAGAAACTGACACAGAGTCCTCTGGTTTCAAACAGAGTAATCTAGATAATTACCTGCTACCTCAAAAACAGCACGTATCTCCTCCCAAAACCTTCCTCAACCCTTCGCATGAAAAGACAATTGAAGAGATATCCCTAGGAATAAATGAGGACAAGGCTACTACTCCCATAACAGAGGCACAAGCACTAATTGATAGAAAGGTGGAGCTGCTAGAGGAATGCTGCCTACTGACTGCTCAAACAGTTCAAAAAATCTTTGAACAATTACAAAACATCTCCAAGAAGCTGGACAACCCAGATGAAAGGAGGCAACTCACTCCCTTTTTGCCATCCTTAACAAGCCCTGGAGATAAACAGAACAAATACAAATTTATGCCTCAAAACCAGCTAAAAACCAGAGGAAGCCCCCCTCACTCAATCAACCTGATACTGAGGCCATGTGAGATTGTTCTCCACATCTTTCCATATAGAGGGCCCCTACCTTATTGGGAGTCACCTTTCTGGGCCAGACATCATCTAAATCTGCTCCTTAGCCTTGAGGGTGGAAGCATTGACTTAAAAGCAGTCAAGAGGCTTACTAACGATGGATATTCCAAAAAAGTACTACTAAGATTTGGTAGCCATAGAATTCCAACCAAACTCTTAAGGGAAAAGGCTCATTTAGCCCAGAAAGGAATTATCCCGCGCCGACACTTTGAAGATATATCACCCAGACCATTGATTGCATCTAAAAGACAGAACAAGATGAACAAGGCCATTCCACCAGAAGCCGACATCTGCCCTACTCCCGTGGAAGAACCCAGTAGATGGGAGAAACCGCAGCCAGCTACCCGGAAAATCACGCAAGAAAAACCCAAGCTCCCAAACCATGCGACTGTAGCATCAAACAACAACCTCGCCCTTGACACAATAGACTGGACAGTCCCAGAAGAAGAAGATCTGCTGAGTAACTTTACCAAGCTACCAGATAAAGAACAAATAAACATACTCAGTAAATTGACGAAACTACAGGCCAGATTGACCGAAATTCACCAACAGGGTCAACAAAATGCAGTAGAAACAACACACAATCAAACTTTACACTTACCAGCTTTTTCCCCAAAATGCATAGTCAAAAAGAGAGCTACTAATGGAACTTTCAAATGTATAGATGCAGAGCTTCAAATCCAGCCGCCTTTAGAATATGAAATGGCAAGGAAAAACTCCAGTAATGAAACCACAAATTCCTGGCTGAGATATCAAATATTAGCTTCAAACGAAATAGGTACCCCTACTTTAAGTACTACAAAGGACCTTAACATTGCCGAACAAAAGATGACCTCCAACAGACCTGACGCACTGAGCTCAACACCAAATGAGGCCAAAGAAATGGAAGTAGAGACTGAAAACAGTCCAACTGTCCATAACAGCCCACCAGCCACAGAAATTTCTCAGGAACAAGGAACAGTTAAGGAAGAAAATCAAGAAAGGGAGGAAATTTTAATTTCCCGCACTTTAAAAAGGAATCTAAAAGATCCACCACTATGTTCCCCACCGAAAGCAGCGACAAACGGCTGTATCTGCACAAGACAAAATCCCTCGCTAGACTTAATAACAGAACTAGAATGACTAAATGCTGTCAACCAGCCACCAACTCAAAAACGGACCCTACGCTTGCTGTCCTGGAATATCGCAGGGTGGGGAAACAAAGACGGAGACCCAGACCTAATGAACTTTTTTAAAGATTTTGAACTAATACTTCTACAAGAAACATGGTCAACTAGAGATATTAAAATTAATGGATTCACCTCCTATACGAAACCCGCATTGAAAACTAACACGAAGGGCCGGCCGAAAGCAGGGTTCTGTTGTATGATCAAAGACAACTTAGGGTTTGAAATCAAGCAACTAGAAGAATGCTTACCACTTGCACAAGCTCTACTTTTAACCCAAAACAAAGATTCTTTGCTACTTGTAAATGTCTATATCCCCCCAACCAAAAACAACAGCAGCAGTGAAAACTGGTCACAACTAACCTCTTATATAGAAAATTTGACCGATAAATACCCAAATGCCTCACTGATAATAGCAGGTGATTTTAATGCCAGAGTAGGAACCAACAATGAACAACTATGTAGCAAACTAAATTGGAATACTGATAATGATATCGCACATGCCCTGAAAATAGGACGATTCTCCAGAGACAGGGTTGTTAACAACGAAGGCTTACGCCTACTTGAATTATGTAACAACTTTAATTTGCAGATTGTGAATGGTTCAACAAAAGGCGATAGAAGCGGGGAGTTTACATACTTCTCCCCCCGAGGATGCAGTGTCATCGACTATATTCTTGTCCCTTATAATATTATAAATTCGATCATGGACTTCAAAATTGGAACGCGCACTGAAAGCGACCACCAGCCATTATCGTTGTCTATTAACTTAAAGGACGAAACCAAAATAACTAAGTACAATACCATAGAACCTTCTCAATACAAACAAATGACCCAATTAAAATGGTCCCAGGAAATGAGTGTAGCAGTGGGGCAAAAACTTACAGCCAACCTGAGAAAACAAGTATTATCCAACTTAAAGATCACTAATTTCTACAGTGATATTCCGAAAATTTATAATGAAATCTTTCAAATGTTTGTAGAGCTTAGTACTCCACCTAAAGTTTGGGTACTTAAACATACCGCTAGCCCTTGGTTTGATGATGAATGTTTCCAGCTAAAAAGAAAACTGCGCCAAACATTTAAAAATAATCGCACTAAACTAGAGCCCTCTTATCTTGATGAAAAAAGAAAATATCATTACATTCTGGCCGAAAAGAAACAGAAATACGCAACCCAAAAATGGCTACAATTATTTGACTCAATTCAGAGCAAAAACAACAAAGTGTTCTGGAACCTAGTGTATGGAGGATTGGAAGCCGAAAATCAACTAACTCTACCACCAATTGCAGAATCCAAATGGTCCCAATACTTTACATCTGTATTTAACAATCTACACAGTGAACTTAAAGGAAATGAAACCACCAAAAATAAAATTATTAAACTCCAGGAGTGGCCAAGGGTAGAGGAAGAGGAAATTAGAGAGATAGTTAAAAATTTCAAATTGGGGAAATCTCCTGGGCCAGACGGTCTACCAATAGAATTATTTAAGACCTATATAGATTGGTGGGCAGAACCCTTAGCCCAACTGTTTACGCTCATAGATAAATATGGGATCATACCTGAGATATGGCTAAGATCAATAATTATTCCAATCTTTAAAAATGGCGACCCAAAAGAACCAAGGAATTATAGACCGATAAGCCTTCTATCAGTGATAGGGAAAATCTACGCTAAGCACCTCTTATCTAAACTCCTTACCTGGATGAAAAATCTAAATTTACCAGGGAAAGAACAAATAGGTTTCTCCAAAGGTTGCTCCACACTAGACCACTGTCTTATACTTATGCATCTGGTTGAAAAATACAGATCCCAAAGGCAATCTAAGATATACGCTGCTTTTGTAGATTTTCGTGGTGCATTCGACTCAATTGACCGCCCAAAGTTGTGGAGGAAACTCGCAGAATTAAAAATTGATCAGCGCCTATTGATTCTAATGCAAAATCTACACTCTTCCAATACCTGTCAAGTCAAACTTAACATCAAAGGTCACCTTTCATCAGACATCCCAATCTCGAAAGGGGTAAAACAAGGGTGTATTCTTGCCCCCTTTCTATTTAATTTATTTTTATCAGACTTGCCAGATTACCTTCAAAAAATAGAATCACATGCCCCTAAACTTAATCAGAAACCAGTTCCTCTCTTACTATATGCAGACGATGCTGTCCTACTATCCTTAACGAGCTTGGGTCTGAAACGTCTTATATCTTCACTGATCCTCTATTGCGAATGTAACAAACTCTCTATAAACTATGAGAAGACAAAAATTTTGGTCTTCTCGAATGGTTGGAAATTAGAGAAATGGAAAATAAGAGGGCAAGAAATCCAACAAGTGAAAATCTATAGGTATCTGGGAATCTTATTCCAGAGCAATTTAGGGTGGGCAACCCATCGCACAAATGCCATAAAACAGGCAAAGTGCATCTCATCAGCAGTTGCCCGTTTTCATTATCAGAAAGGTAATCAATTTATTCCTGCGGCAAATCAGATATTTCAAACAAAAGTGCAATCCCAGATATTCTATGGAATCCCGCTATGGGTCCAAGCATATAACAATGATTTAAAAAAGATTCACTCTAGCTTTCTGAGACGTATTCTTGGACTCCCAGCTATGATCAAATATGAAACAATGTGTGCAGAAATAGGCATACACACAATGGAATATTGGGCATGGTCCACCTCAATAAAGTATTGGTTACGCTGCCACTTTCGCTGCCCTCCATCAAGTCTGCTCGCTGATTTGCTCAAAGACTCCTATAAATCAAGATGGTATCAGCACCTCGAAAAAAAGATTGAATCTTTAGGCATCGAGCTGGAGCCCCTGTACAATTCTAGTGAGCAATATATCTCCCATAATATCCTAACTAGACTAAAGGATGTCGAGAGACAAAATATTATGGCAGCTGTAAACAAAATTTGCTCCCCCATATTCTATGAATTAAATATCTTAGATAGCAGAGCCAATTACGTCACTAAACTAATAATCCCAGCCCAACGTAGGGCTTTTATGCTGGCCCGTTTGAATGTTTTTCCCTCAGCATTTGTCAGGGGAAGATATCAAAACATTCCTAGAAACAAGAGACTCTGCAGATGCTCTATGAATGTCCCGGACACTGTAGAGCATATTCTCCTTCATTGCCCATTGTACAGTACGCTCCGTCAACGCGTGCTGTCCCCTCTTTTGGGTGGTCTGGAACCGCAGCAAGGTGAATGTGTGGGTTTCTACCTATCCGACGTTGACCAAAGGGTAACGGCGGGGGTAGCCGAGTTTTTGGTAGCAGTCCTCCAAGGAGCAGGATAACAAGGAAAACCACTGACTCTATATGTATATATATATATGCATTTAGCAAACTGCTGCCTTTTTATATATATTTCAAGGCTTTTATATGTTATTTTCTCTTTTAAGGTTTTATTTCCATAATGCCTAATAAAGGTTTGATAAAGTAGTAATATTTTTTCTTTAAGAAGTCTTGAGTTCAAGAAGACCAGGCAGTCTCCTGGTCCTTTTTTGGTTTTAGGTTTATGCAGTTTTATCCTGAGGATTTTATCAATATCAAGTGATAAGTCCTCCTCCTGAACCCCCAACCAGTCCGCCAGGACTTTTAATAATTTTGTTGAAATGTCCTCTCTGGCTCTCTGGTATTCCTCTCAGGTGGAGAATCATTTCCTTTTGTCTCAGCTGAAGGACTGCCAATTCGTCGCAAATCTCCTCCTGCATCTTCCTTAGGTCCTCTATTTCCCCTTGTTTTTGTCTTAGTTTTTTTTCAGTTCTTTTTGCTCAGCCCCCATCTTTTTGGTTATTTCCTCTTGCTTCAATGTCTTTGCCTTCACTTCTTGCACTGTCTTATCAATTTCTTTATTCTTCATTGTCAATTGGTTCATTTGATGTGTAAGGTCCATTATAAGAGCTGATTTTTTTTTATTGCCCATAGTTACTACTTTCTCTTCCAATGATTTTATATTTCCGCCTACTGAGTTTATTCTGTCCCCTAAGTCTTTCTGCATGGTAATAATCAAATCCTTTACATCCATACTCACTTCACCTTCCGCCACCAAAGTTCTCCTTGCTTGGCTGGCAATTAAAGTTTGGCCAATTGTTGATTGCGTTTTCTTTGAACCCATTTGGGTGTTTGGGTATTTTTGGGTGGCTGGTTGTTTTGAGATTGAGTTCACTTGTCTTTCGATTCCGCTTCTCCGCCTCAGATTCTATATAGTCTCTAAAGATTAAAGCTATTGGGAGTTCCCCTGTGGGAAGTTTAATTGGATCTAATTTTCATGGGTAATTAATTTTATATTTATGCTGTATATATTTGGAATTTTAATTTTCCCCTTTATTTATATCTGATATTTATGCTTTACAGTTCCTCTAAGCAAGTATTGGCGTTGCGGGTATGGCTATTACTTTTCCTCTTGGCTGTTGTATCTTTTCCTTCCACAAGTGGCTGCTGTGTCACTCTTCCTACTATTCTTGAGCATTATGTCTCTTGGCTGTTATGTCTTCTTCCTCCACTAGTGGCTGCTGTGTAGCTCTTCCTACTGTTTTAGGCTGCTGTAACTTCTTCTTCCACTAGTGGCCGCTGTGTCGCTCTTCCTGCTATTTTTAATTATTTTGCCTCTTAGCTGTTATGTCTTCTTCTTCCACTAGTGGCCGCTGTGTAGCTCTTCCTACGGTTCTTGACTATTATGTCTCTTAGCTGTTATGTCTTTTACTTCCACTAGTGGCCGCTATGTCACTCTTCCTGCCATTCCTCACTCTATCTTTCTCTGGTGTTAAAGCGGCTCTTTAAAGTCTTTTCCAGTGTAGTCTTTCAGTAATGGCCGCCACCCACCTCACTCAATCTGCTGACTCACTCCTCCAGCCTTCTCCTCGCCTCTCCAGATCTCCGCAAGTCTCTGGTAAAGAGCTCTCCTTATTTCTGTTGTCTGTTTAGCTGGTCTAAACTGTTCCCCCACTCCAAACTCCAGTAACACTTCTTGGGTTAACTGTGTTGTTTTGGGAGCGCAGAGAAGCCCCTCAAGATCTCTACCGCACTGCCGGTTCTGCAGCGTTAATTTCTGTTGTGAGGGATGACCCCCTTTTAGCATTCCACTTGCAACTTCTTAATTTTATCTGTTTGTTAGTTCCCCCTTTTTTTGTTTCTGATGTATTGTTGGGGCTTAGATAACCCCTTTCTCACTGTATAAATTAGGGTGGGGACACTCCTTGAATTTGTGTCAATATCTTACTGGAGAGTCCAGCGCTAGCTCATGGGGTCTGGAGGCGAAGGCACTGGAGGGTGGTGTCGCTCCTTTGCGCAGAGGTTCTCCCCTAAATTTCTTCTTTTTAAAAGTGTCTTAAAGTCCAGTTCTAGTGTGGGGAAACCCCTTTTTTGCGCTGCTGAGCCTCTGCTCCCGGGAAATCCACCCAAGTAGGGGCAACTTACGCCTCCTGTTGCTCCTGCTTCGCCTCTCCAGGTGCCGAGTCTGTCTCGAGCAGCTCAGAGCTCAAACTCCGACCCAACAGCTGAGCGCGCTGTTCTGTTCTTCTTGCATTTCCTTTTCATTGGGATGGTTTTCGTTGCTGCCTCCTGTATAATGTTGCGAGCCTCCATCCATAGTTTTTCAGGCACTCCGTCCACCAAATCTAAATCCTTAAACCTGTTCCTCACTTCCACTGTGATTTGATTTAGATTGTATCTTTCTTGAGTTTAAGCTTGAATTTTGCTATAAGAAGCTGATGATCTGAGCCACAGTCAGCTCCAGGTCTTGTTTTTGCTGACTGTATAGAGCTTCTCCATCTTTGACTGCAGAGAATGTAATCAATCTGATTTCGATGGTGCCCATCTGGTGATGTCCATGTGTAGAGTCGTCTCTTGTGTTGTTGGAAAAGCGTGTTTGTGATGACCAGCTTGTTCTCTTGACAGAACTCTATTAGCCTTTGCCCTGCTTCGTTTTTATCTCCAAGGCCAAACTTGCCAGTTGTTCCTTTTATCTCTTGATTCCCTACTTTAGCATTCCAATCCCCTATAATGAGAAGAACATCCTTCTTTGGTGTCACTTCTATAAGGTGTTGTAAGTCTTCATAGAATTGGTCAATTTCAGTTTCTTCAGCACCAGTAGTTGGTGCATAAACTTGGATTACTGTGATGTTAAAAGTGATGTCCTGTTGAAGAGGGAGCAAGCTTGTTTTCTGCTGAATAATGGATTCAAACTATGGGAAAAGAGATTCCACCTAAACATTAAGAAGTACTTTCTGACAGTAAGGGTTGTTAGACAGTGGAATATGCCACCTTGGAGAGTGGTGCAGTCTCCTCCTTTGGAGGTTTTTAAGTGGAGGCTGTCTGTCTGTCTGTCAGGAGTGCTTTGCTTGTGTGTTCCAGCATGACAGGGGGTTGGACTAGATGGCCCTTGCAGTCTCTTCCAGTGTAGCCTTATTAGACTATACCGATTGGTGGGGTCTGCGTTTCTCCCGGGAGGGAGAAAGGAAGTCAAATGACACCGAGGTTGATTCAGAGAAAGAGTTTATTCTGCTCTCTGGATAGCAGAAGGCACTTGCGTGGTCAGTTCACAGCAAGTCCAAAGAAATGAGAAATTTCATGCAGTATATATATCCTCCAGGCACCCTCTCCCCCCTTCCCCAGGAATCCAACCACGTCAGCTAATACACGTAAGTTGACATCCATGACCATAAACAAATATTCCTGTTCCGGTACTCTTGACCATAAAAGGTTGTTCCTGTTCCTATACTCTTATCTTGGGGCAGGAGGTCACCAACTCTAAGAGCACTCCTGGCACCGTTCCCAGGTCTCTTGTCAGACCTGACAAGGTCTGTGCGTCTTTGTGGTCAGGATGTAAGATAAGACCTAGACGTGCCATCCCTGCTCCACTTGAACTGGCAAGGCCATCCATTGCCGTCACGGACTGATAAAGTAGAGGGCTTTGAGCACTTGTTTATACAGCCCTCCCCCAAAGGACCATATTTTCTTTAGTTAACTCCACCTGATGCTACAGTGGCTGTCTCATGTCAATGTTTGTGTCCATTTTAGCCACCCAACTGCGGGTGGTTTTTGGGGAACACCTGCATCCTCTTGTGATATAAGCATGATGCAGTTGTCTTTTTCCAGTCCTTGATATGATGTTTTGGGAAAGAGTGCAGTCCAAGTGAAGTAGCTGTTGGTCCCACTGTGTATCTTAGTGCAATAATAGCAGCCTGAAGAGTTTGGACTTGATACACCGCCTTTCACTCCCTTTAAGGAGTCTCAAAGCGTCTCACAATCTCCTTTCCCTTCCTCCCCCACAACAGACACCCTGTTGTGACCTCCTGGTGGGAAAAGCACCACGGGGGCCAAATTTGGATTGGTACCACAGTGAAAGGGGAGAATGGGCTTCAGCCTTCGCCCTGGCCCTTTTAAAAAAACCATAATTTTAATAATAATTCTTCTTATTTATTAGATTTTTAAGCTGCTCTCCTTAAAAAGCAGTAAGTAATAGTGCCACTGTATTCTGCTCTGGTCAGACCTCACCTGGAGTACTGTGTCCAGTTCTGGGCACCACAGTTCAAGAAGGACACTGACAAACTGGAACGTATCCAGAGGAGGGCAACCAAAATGGTCAAAGGCCTGGAAACAATGCCTTATGAGGAACGGCTAAGGGAGCTCGGCATGTTTAGCCTGGAGAAGAGGAGGTTAAGGGGTGATATGATAGCCATGTTCAAATATATAAAAGGATGTCACATAGAGGAGGGAGAAACAATGAGTCCGCAAGTGACTGTGGAGGCCAATTCTGGACCTACATGTCCTTCCACAGTGGGGACATTGGTTCCTGGGCGGGAGTTGATCACGGTGAGGATTTGCCAAGCGTGCCTTCCTCTTAGCACGTTTCATCCCTTGTGCCCTAAGTTTGAGTGTCTTCAAAGTCCATGACACCTTTGGCAAAGGCTGTTCTCCAATTGGAGCGCTCACAGCCCAGTGTTTCCCAGTTGTCAGTGTTTATACTACATTTTTAAAGATTTGCCTTGAGACAGGCTTTAAACCTCTTTTCTTGACCATCAGCATTATGCTTTCCATTTTTAAGTTCGGAATAGAGTAGTTGCTTTGGAAGAAGACCATCTGGCAATTGCACAACATGACCAGTCCAACGAAGTTGATGTTGAAGAATCATTGCTTCAACACTGGTGATCTTTGCTTCATCCAGTACACTGATATTAGTTCGCCTGTCTTCCCAAGTGATGTGTAAGATTTTTCGGATACACCGTTGATGGAATCTTTCAAGGAGTTGGAGATGGCATTTGTAAGTGTTCCATGTTTCACAAGCATACAATAAGGTTGGTAGTACAATAGCTTTGTAAACAAGCATTTTGGTTTCCCTGCGAATGTCCCGGTCCTCAAACACTCTGCACTTCAATTGGGAGAAGGCCGCACTCGCAGAGCTCAGGCAATGCTGGATTTCGGCATCAATGTTCACCCTTGTGGAAAGATATCTGCCTAGGTAGGAGAAGTGATTGACATTTTGCAATGTTACACCATTAGGTTGGATTTGTGGCGCTGCAGAGGGGTTATTTTGTACTTGTTGGTGCAGCACTTTGATTTTTTGGATGTTGAGCGACAGGCCAAGCTTTTCGTAAGCTTCTGTGAAGATATTTAGGATGGTTTGGAGGACATCCTCTGAGCGTGCACACACTACGTTGTCATCAGCATACTGAAGCTCTATGACGGAAGTTACGGTAACCTTACTCTTTGCTTTCAGCCTGCTCTGATTGAAGAGCTTTCTTTCCATCTGTTTGATATATGATTTCTACCCCAGTGGTGAGTTTACCTTCGACAAAGTGTAGGATCATGGTAATGAAAATAATGAATAGAGTTGGGGCAATAACACCTGATCCCACTGTGAATGGTTCACTTTGAGTGCCATTGTTATCTGCTGTAAGGATATCAGGGGGTTACTCGAGAGCAATCAGGCAAATGCCTCCCTGGTCGGCTGTAAAGCCTTGTTATTGGTGCCAAAAACCCTTCATCATGCAGAGCGCCACTATTCCGTGGCTCGCTCATTCACTGGCAGAATCTGTGAGTGGGCGGTCCTTAAACCTTCCCCAGCAGAGTAGTTTCTTGATGCCCAATCTGCGCCTCCCCTCTCGGCGCAGAAGCCTACTGCGCAGGGAGGGCATGGAGGTGGTGTATTCCCACGATCTTTGGGTGCTCTCTGTAATCCATCTGGCTTTTCACCTCTCGCCCCTGAGCCGATGGCTGTTCCCTGACATCTGCGATTGTTGCTGTCATATTATCATGGAGGAGCCGAAAGATGTTTACAAATTCATCTAGGCAGCCAATTTTCAGAAGGACAGTCCACAGGGCATTACGATTTACAGTGTCGAAAGCCTTAGTCAGGTTGATAAACGCCATATACAGGGGTTGGTTTTGCTCTCTGCATTTTTCCTGAAGTTGTTGAGCGGTGAAAATCATGTCCACTGTCCCCCTAGAAGGCCGAAAACCATTTTGGGATTCAGGAAGGGTCACCTCGGATATTGCTAAGATCCTTGCAAGAATTTTGCCGGCCACAGCTAATAGAGAGATGCCTTGAAAGTTTCCACAATCAGTTCTGTCACCTTTTTTAAAGAGATTGATAATTTTGGCATCCCTGAAGTCTGCTGGGATTGCTTCTCTCTCCCAGATTTTTTTGATGAGCTTGTGAAGTTGTTGTATAAGTTCAGTTCCACCCACTTTGAAGATTTCAGCAGGTATCCCATTGGGTCCACTGGCTTTGTTGTTTTTCACTTGGTTAATAGCTGTACACAGCTCTCCCAGATTTGGAGATACTGCAAGCTCATCTCTAATTTGTTTTTGCGGGATTTGTGAGAGGACCTCAGCAGCTATGGGGGAGTTGTGGTTAAGGAGATGTTGGTAGTGTCCTTTCCAGCACAGTGCAATAGCTTCTTTATCTTTTAGAAGTGTGGTACCATCTGCTGAGTGTAGGGGGAATATGCCATGATTTATTGGTCCATAGATGGTCTTTGTGGCTTTAAAGAAACTCTGTGCATCATGAGTGTCAGCTAAGTGCTGGATCTCTTGAGGGTTTTTTTATCCACCAGGTGTTTTTTAGTTCTCTGGTTCTTAGCATTGGCATAGGTTTTTTTTCTTCTTAGTGGCACAGTTTCTATCTCCTTGTCAGATCTGAAATGCCTTCATTTTCTTGTCAATCATGTGTCCAATCTCACTGCCATTCTCATCAAACCAGTCCTGGTGTTTCTTGGTTTGGTATCCAATAGTTTGTTCACAGGCTGCAATAATGGATGTTTTTAGCTTGGTCCAGTGTTCCTTGATGTTATCAGAGAATTCTGAAAGCAGATGGTCCTTAAGAGTCGTTTGGAAGCAATCCCACTTAATGGGATCTTGAAGGGCTTGAGTGTTCATTTTGTACCTTGGTTTCCTTCCCTGAAGCCTGTGTTGAGGTATAGTCTTGATAGTCATCATGGAGCATATTAGTCGGTGATCTGTCCAGCAGGCATCGGCGCTCGTCATAGCTCTGGTAGGGAGCACATCACGCTGATCTTTAGCACGGACAATAACATAGTCTAAGAGGTGCCAGTGGTTTGACTGAGGATGCCTCCATGAAGTTTTAAATTTATTTTTCTGTCAAAAGAGTGTTTTGGTAATAACAAGGTTGTGCACTGCACATATCGTCAAAAGTAAGATTCCGTTCTGGTTGCTGTTGCCAACTTCTTCTTCGAAATCTCACCCAACTCTTGCATTAAAATCACCCAGGAGGATAATTTTATCTTCCTTAGGCGTCTCTGATAGGATGGTATCCAGCTGAGAGTATTTTTTTTCTTTAATGTCTTCATCGGCATCCAGTGTTGGTGCATAAGAGCTTATAATAGTAGCCTGTTGGTTTTTTGTGAGCTTTATTCGAAGGGCTGAGAGTCACTCATTAATGCCAGTAGGGACTTCTGACAGGAGCTTCACAAGGTCGTTTTTCATAGTGAAGCCTACCCCATGTATTCAATGTTCTTGTTCAGATAGACCTTTCCAGAAGAATGTGTAGCCTCCTTTTTCTTCCTTCAGTTGTCCCTCGCCTGCTCTTCAAGAGTCTTGAAGTGCTGCAATATCGATGTTAAAATGTCGCAGCTCTCTTGCAATGATTGCGGTTCTTGTTGGGATACCGCCAGGGAGACAAAGGTCATCATGCCTCCACGTCGATTCCAGATGATCCATCGATCTCCCGTACAAACAGCATCAGTCAATTAGCGACACGAGCCTCAGAAATAGCTTCCCACATTCCAGGGCTCGTGCACGCCCTTTCAGCAGAGTTCGCACAACGAAAGATGCACCCAGGAGAGCATATTTACAACTTTATTCAGCGTTGGTCAGAACAAAGAAAAAAATATGACTGCCTGCCTGTGTGTTGAGGCACAGAGAGAGAACGAAAGCTATATACAAAAACAGAAACTTCCTGTGAGCAGGAAATACGTAGGCTGTTACTCACAACAGCCTGTCCCCTTTTTAAGGTGGAATGGAAATATCCTAACATCCGCCCCCTTTCCGTGTAACCTGTAGTACCTGTGGTTCAACCCAATTGCAACTTCTGTACATAAACCTTAAGTTGTTCTCTGTTAACAACCTTAGACAACAGATCAGCAGGAATTTCATTTCCTGGCATGTAGGACACTTGAATGAGTCCTTTCTGAATACACTCTCTTGCACGATGTAGCTTAATCTGCAAGTACTTAGTTCTTTGCTTGCAACTCTCTGAGTTCAGCAAAGCCAAACAGGATCTATTGTCTTGATACACTTGTATAGGACATTTCACAGAAACTCCGATGTCCTGAAACAGTTGCATCAACCATTCACAATCCATGAGTGAAAATGACAGAGCATTGAGTTCTGCGTCACAGGAACTTAGGCTTACTGTCGTCTGCTTCTTGCACAACCCGTCAAACAGACAGTGGTTGTACATGTAGCATACTCCAGAAGTGCTTGTACCATCCGTGGTGTCACTTCCAAAACTTGCATCTGCAAAGATTTCAAGACCTCCAGTCTTCTGACTGGTGAACCTCAGCCTGTAGTGCAAAGTCCCCTTCAAATAGCGGGCTATGCGCTTCAGAGCTTTCCAATCCTGAACAGTAGGATTGTTGGCATGTCTGCTAAGCAGGTTAGTGCTTACAGCTATGTCAGGTCTTGAGCATCTAGCAATGAAATTCAACTTGCCTAGAATGCATCTGTACAGCGTAGGGTCAGAAAACGCTTCAGCAATACTATCTACCTGGTAACCTGTCACCATCGGTGTGTCTGCTGGGTTTGCATCAACCAAATTCAACCTGGTTAATACATCAGCAATTTTCTGTGTTTGGTGTACCAGAAAATTACCTGCTTGGTCCCTCTCCACCTGCAGAGAAAGATAGTTGGATACCTCACCAAGATCCTTCATGTCAAAGTGCTCCTTCAGCTGAGCGAGGGTGCTTTGGTACAAAGCCTGATTCTTCCAAAACATCAGAAGATCATCAACAAAACATAAACAATACAGTTTGTTTTGCCCCTCCTCCTTGACAAACACACATGGATCAGCTTTGCCCTGGTGAAAACCTAGAGAAAGCAATGTCTCAGTGAGTTTTGTGTTCCAACACCTGGCACTCTGCTTGAGACCATATAAGGACTTCCAAAGTTTACAGACCATTCCCTTCTGTATCTGCATTTCATCAGGCGGAAGCATATACAGCTCCTCCCCCCAAACTCCGTACAAAAAAGCTGTGTTCACATCGTGATGAGAAACGTGCAGTTTCTCCTCTGCAGCAATCTTGAGCATTAGACGAATGCTCTCATACTGGACGGTGGGTGAGTAGGTCTCGTGGTAATCCTGTCCTGGTACCTGTGAAAAACCTCTGGCAACCAATCTGGCTTTGTGTCTGACAACCTTGCCATTCTGGTCTGTCTTAGCCTTGAAGACCCATTTGCTGCCAACCAGTCTCATTCCTGGGACTACCGATACCAGTTCCCAAGTTTGGTTCCTATCCAATAAATCAACTTCAGCCTTCATGGCATTTAGCCATGGCTCAGCATCTTTAGAGGTCAACTCCTGAACCTCTTTGAAGCTTGAAGGTTCCCACACCTTCTCTGAGCTACTAAGAACAGCAGTTGCCGTCTTAGCATACTCGTCAGCAAATCTCTTTGGAGGTTTGCCTTTTGTGGCCCTTTCAGATCTGCGTACTAGACGCAAGTCTTCTGCACTCATCTCCTCCTTCTTAGGAGAAAAATGACCAATGGTGAATAGTGGTTCTTCCAGTTCATTGTCAGACGCATCAGATGGTCTGACTGAGGCCTTTGCGCTCTTGTAGTCTGCTGTGTCATCACTGTCGCTGACACCAGCAGCAGCGCTGCCCACTGAACTGGAATCCGAACTCTGATCATCATCATCCTCAGCTTCCTCTTCTACCTCAACATCAGCTGCTTTTTTCACATCATCTTCATCCTCCTCTGAGTGACTCTGGAAAATTCCCACATTTTCCCCCCACTTAGGATTGTACTCAACACTCTTTGTGAACTTAATGGCCTTAGAGTCAGTCATCCATACCCTGTATGCACCTTTTTCGTACCTCATGAACAAACCATGTGCCCCATGCTTCCCAAGCTCTGTGGGGTGTGTACCCACATGTCAGAACCAAAGATTCTCATGTGCTTGACGTAAGGTTCCTTACCAAACATCTTCCCATAGGGAGTATAACCAATAGGTGATGACAATCTGCGATTATAAGTGTAAACAAACGTGTTCAAAGACTCCCCCCAAAACCTCTCAGGGAGATTGGCATCATGCAACAAGGTTTTCAGGCCTTGCAGCAACGTTTGCTTTGCTTGCTCACAAATCTCCCATGGAGATCCAGGACTTGAGAGGCTATGCTGGATTCCCTTCTCAGTCAGAAAAGCTTCAAACTGCTGAGAAGTGAAATCCCCACCTCGATCAGAAAACAAACTGCCAATACGTTTACTGTGAGCATTCTCCAACCAAGCACAGAATGCCTTGAACCTAGAAAACGCTTCTGATTTCTGCTGGAGCATAAACACATGAATGTACCTGGAAAAAGAATCAATTAGAACCATGAAGTACCTTGCTCCACCCAAAGAGGGCGCAAGTGGACCAACTAGGTCTGCATGGACTAGCTGGTAGGGTTTGGAAGCCTGCCTGCAAGACTCCTTGTCTTTTGGAGCAACCTTCACCTTGTTCTCTGCACAAGATACACATTTCATGTGAAACTTACAGGACTTGATGTTCAAACCCTGAACCAATCCAGGCATCTTGGCCAGTGCCTGCCAAGACATGTGACCAAATCTTTGGTGCGCCTCATGAATACATCCTGCATGAAGAACTTTGTTAGTTTGTGCAACACAACAAGAATCAACATTAGACACAGCAACAGCATTGTCATCATAAGTTATACAGAATAAGCCATCCATAAACTTTGCATTCAAAATGTCCTCTTTGCCTTTCCTGATGACACAGACGCTCCTCTTGAAGGAAATCTCAAAGCCACGCGCAGTCAGCTGTGGGACACTGAGCAAATTGTCTGCAGAATCTGGAACATAAAGTACATCTTTGATGGTTGTATGCAGACTTGCCAGTTTCACAGTTCCAACTCCTGCGATTCGCAACGTCTTTCCATCAGCCTGTTGAATCTCTCCATCTTGAGGCATGAAGGAGATAAATAGGCGCTTGTTGTTGGCAATGTGCCTTGATGCTCCAGAATCGACAACAAATCTGGCCTTGGCCTTTGGAGCAGCTTTTCCAGCAAGCAAAACCTTGTCTTCCACCGGCTTGGGCTGCCGCTGCTCGCCCCCCTGCTCCTGGCCATCAAACTTGCCTTTGGCTTTTGGAGAAGCAGTGCCAGCAAACAAAGCCTTGTTTTTCCCTGGCCTGGGCTTTTCACCCCCCTTCTGCTTCTGGCCATCTGCCGGCTTCTTTTGTTTATTTCCAGTCTTTGGACAAAACTTCTGAGTATGACCTTGGGTCCCACAGTTCCAGCACTTCACAGCTCCCAAGACTTTGGCTCCCCCTGGAGGCTGGAATGCTGTCCCACATTGCTCCCCCTGAAGCGCACAAGCCGACTCAGCTGCATTCCTCCTATCATATTCGGTTTGCAGGGTCGCCAAAACCTTTGTAGCAGTGAGGTCCTGTGCAGGTAGAGTCGCCAGCTGACTTGCCACGGCATTGTAGCTTTCATCCAGGGAGTCCAGGATGAGAATTGCAAACAGTGACTCAGGCATATTGAAACCTCTATGAGTCAATTCCTGTCTGAGATGCTGCAAATGTAAAACGTGGGCTGGGGGGTCCTCAGAAATAGTATTCCACACACCAAGCCTTCTCATCTGGCCCTCACAGTACCTTGCCCAGGTCTGATAATTGTGGCCATTTAGCTTTGGTGGACACGGAGCAGCTTCTGACGATTGTAATAGATCCATCTCAGCTATTCACTTGAGCCGTGAACCTTTATGCCTCCTTATCTCGGCAACTCATAAATCTTGAGGCCTGCTTGGCTCGTCTCCCAGGCTAATTAGCCGGCCAGACTTCAAAGACTCTGCCGCAGCAACAGAAAAGTCTTACTTTTCTCCACATACCTCACAGCAGTCTTTCGCAGTCTTACTCTCCTGTAAGTGCCATGAATCTGGGCCCGAAACCTGTTGTTGGGATACTGCCAGGGAGACAAAGGCCATCATGCCTCCACGTCGATTCCAGACGATCCATCGATCTCCCGTACAAACAGCATCAGTCAATTAGCCACACGAGCCTCAAAAATAGCTTGCCACATTCCAGGGATAAGAAAGGTCTTGCCACATTCCCACAGATAAGAAAGGTCACAGTTGTTTAGGGCTTTAAAGGTTTGCACCAAAACCTTGAACCTGATTCGATACTCCACCTGGAGCCAAGCTAGCTGATGAACAACCAACTGAATGTGGGCTCTCCACAAAGTCCAAGTAAGAACTCATGCATTTGCATTTTAGACCATTTGGAGTTTCTGGTGCAGTCTCAAGGGTAGCCCTGTGTATCTATCTATCTATCTATCTATCTATCTATCTATCTATCTATCTATCTATCATCTATCTATCTATCTATCTATCTATCATCTATCTATCTATCATCTATCGCATTTATACCCTGCCCTCCCCGGCTCAGGCATAGAGCAAGTTAAAGTAGTCTAGTCTGTAGGTGACTGCTGCATGGATCACCATGGCTAGGTTGGAAAGGGACAGGTACGGTACCAATCACCTAACGTGACATAGATTTAAAAATGCCAGTTTGGCTACATTTGTGACCAGTGCCTCCATAGAGACAGAAGCGTCCAGGATCACACCAGGACTCCTGATGGCGGCCACAGCTGACTATTGCGCCCCATGAAGAGTTGGGAGCTGGCAAACTGAACCGAACTCATTCCTGCCCAGCATTAAGGGTAAAGGGTAAAGGGGACCCCTGACCATTAGGTCCAGTCGTGACCGACTCTGGGGTTGTGGCGCTCATCTCGCTTTATTGGCCGAGGGAGCCGGCGTACAGCTTCCGGATCATGTGACCAGCATGACTAAGCCACTTCTGGCGAACCAGAGCAGCACACGGAAACGCCGTTTACCTTCCTGCTGGAGCGGTACCTATTTATCTACTTGTACTTTGACATGCTTTCGAACTGCTAGGTTGGCAGGAGCAGGGACCAAGCAACGGGAGCTCACCCCGCCTACCTTCTGATCGGCAAGTCCTAGGCTCAGTGGTTTAACCCACAGTGCCACCCGTGTCCCACTGGCCCAGCCATTGGACCCCCATTTTTTGGATTGAGAATCAGCTGACTCCGTTTCCTCCATCCCAGCACACCCACCTAAAAATTGGCCAATATATCCAGGGTAGCATCTGGTCAAGGCCACAAAGCAGTAGATCCATGATGTTTATGGTCAGATCTGTGGTTATGTACAAGATATTTGAATAAAGGGTGAATTTGGGGTTCCCCAATTCAAAAAGCGTGAGGATCCATTAGGATCCACGCTTCGAAACCACGTTTTGGGGCCATGGTATGACCAGAAAGCCGTGGATCCGAGTTTTTTGTGGTGCAGGCTGTGCCCCTGGTATGGTGTGTGATTTGACGGTGAGTTTGGGGTGGCCCAATACATAAAGCGTGAGAATCCATGAGGATCCGTGTTTTTTAACCATGTTTTTGCGCCATTGTGGCCCCACGAAAGAATGGATGCGTGATTTTTTTAATTCTGCCTACAGACTAAGATTTGGTCTAGAGTATCATGGTGTTTCTATTTTGTTTCAATATAAAAATCTTATGAATTCATGAGGATCCATGCCTCAGGTCCATGTTTTTTTCTTTTCTAAATGCTTTTTATTGAGATTAAAGAACACCAACACCCACCAACAAAAACATCAAGTCTTATTACATATATCCTACTTTATGCTCCATAGAGCCGTTGACTTCCGTCCTTCCCTTCCGCAAGTTTTCTTATTCCAATCTATAATTCACAGTTTCATTGGTTAAAAATTACACCGTGACATAAGATTTAATTCAATCCTGCCAACGTTTTCATATTTCTACAGTTCTCACTTATATAAACCATAAATTTACTCCATTCTTTTTGGTACTTCGTCTCCTCCTGATTGCGAATTCTGTGTGTCAATTTTGCCATTTCAGCGTATTCGACCAACTTTATCTGCCATTCCCTTACAGTCAGAATCTCCTGTGACTTCCACTTTTGGGCTATCAAAACTCTAGCTGTTGTTGCTGCATACAGATATAATCTTTGGTCTGTCTTCTTAATATCTTCTTCCACAAAGCCTAGCAAAAATTCTTCCGGCTTTTTTGGAAAAGTATGTTTAAACATCTTTTTTAACTCATTATAGATTGATTCCCAAAACTCTTTTATTTTGTTACATGACCACCACATGTGGTAAAAATCGCCGTCCTTTTCCTTGCATTTCCAGCAAGTTTTTCTACTTGTCCTATACATTTTTGCCAGTTTGGTGGGAGTAAGATACCAGCGTTAAACCATTTTCATTACATTCTCCTTTAAAGCCGAGTATGCAGTGAATTTTAGGTTCTTGTTCCAAAGTTTAGCCCATGCATCATAGTCTATGTTATGTCCCAAGTCAATAGCCCATTTTGTCATGGCCTCTTTTATGAATTCATCTTTTGTGTTCCATTCTAATAAAAGATTGTACATTTTTGAGAGTGGTTTGAGCTTACTTTCTATAATATCTGTTTGGAATTTCGATTTCTTATCTTCAAATCCTAGTTTTTTATCATCTTTAAGAACATCATTCACTTGATGGTATTGCAACCATCCTGTCAATTTTTCTGCAATACAATTATAGGGCTTCGGTTTCCAACCTTTCTCAGATTTCATCAGCATCTCCTCGTATGTGGCCCCTCTCCCTTCCATGTTCAGTTTTTTGACTGTTAACATATCGATTGGTGACACCCACCATGGTGTTTTCCTTTCTAGCAAGTTCTTATTTCTGTCCCAAACTTCAAAAAGAGCACCCCTTATCACATGGTTTATAAACCCTCTATGCACTTTTGCTTTACCATACCAGAGGTAGGAGTGCCACCCATATCTATTGTTGTTACCCTCCAAATCTAACAAGTTTGGGTTTTCCAGGGTTATCCAATCCTTTATCCAGCATAAACAAGCTGCTTCATAATAAAGTTTCAAGTCAGGTACTGAGAACCCCTCTCTTTCCTTCCTGTCCGTCAATATTTTAAATTTAATTCTTGCTCTTCTCCCTTTCCATATGAAGCGCGAGAGTGTCTTGCCATTCTTTGAATTGTCTTAGACCTCTAATGATTGGGATCGTTTATTACCGAAAATGTTATTTTTGTTCCAAATTCATTTTAATCGCTGACATTCTTCCACTCATTGACAGCTTTAATCTATCCCATATTTCTAAATCTCTTTTAATCTCCTTCCACACTGGTTGATAATTATCATTGAATAGATTTATATTCTTTGCCGTCATCCAAATTCCCAAATATTTTACTTTTTTGACCACCTTAATTTCACTTTCTTGTTCCAACCTTTCTACCTCGCTCTTTTCCAAATTTTTGCCCAACATTTTCATCTTTGTCTTATTCAGTTTAAATCCTGCCAATTGTCCAAATTTTCCCATTTCTTCCAATGCTATTTTAACACTTTCTTGAGGTTCTTCTAGGGTTAATACCAGATCATCCGTGTAGGCCTTAGTTTAAATTCCTTGGCACCTATTTGGACCCCCTTTATCTCTGATGTTCCTCTCAGGCAATTTACGAATACTTCTAACACTATAATAAACAGTAGCAGAGACAATGGTCACCCTTGTCTGGTACCCTTTGTAATATCAAATGAATCTGTCAAGGTGTTATTCACAATTAATTTCGCTTTCTGCTCCGAGTAAATTGCCTCAATTCCTCTTAGGAAGGTGCCACAGATCCCCATCTTCTCCATACTCTTCTTCATAAATAACCAAGATACATTATCACATGCTTTTTCAGCATCGATGAACATTAGTACGGCTGGCTTATCATTTCTTACCTCCAGGTATTCCAATATATTAATGATATGTCTCACATTATCTTTTAATTGCCTGCCTGGTAAGAAACCTCCTTGGTCTTTATGAATTAATTCATTTAGTATTGTCATCCGTCTGTTGGCCATAATATCTGCAAAAAAGTTTATAATCATTGTTTAACAATGATATTGGTCTGAAGTTTTTAACACTCAGATGGTCTGTGTCTTGTTTGGGGATCAACGTTATATATGCCTCCTTCCAGGAGTTCGGTATTTTTCCTCTTCCTTGTAAAATAGCATTCATTACTTCCCCTAGAACTGGTATCAGCTGTTCGCTAAGTGTTTTGTAATACTTAGCAGTGCGTCCATCTGGTCCTGGGGCTTTACCTTGTTTCATCTTCTTTACTGACCTTTGGATTTCCTGGTTTGTTATTGGGGCATTTAGTTGTTCTCTTTCTTCTGGTGAAATCTGTTTTCCTTTATGTGTTTCCAAGTATCTTTCTATTTTTTATATATCTTCTCCCCCCCCCCCCCCCGTAAAGCTCCTTATAGAATCTGTGAAAGGCTCTTCTTATTTCTTTTGGGTCTTCCGTCAGCTGTTCCCCTATCCTGATTTTGTTGATTATGTTTTGACTTTGACGCTTTCTTAGCTGCCATGCCAATAGCTTCCCAGTTTTGTTTGCTGTTTAGAAATATTTCTGTCTCATTAGTTTTAATTTCCATTCCACTTCTTGGTTCACCAGCATGGAATACTGAGTTTGTAGCATTTTAATAATCTGTTTAGTTTGTTCATCTTTTGGTTTTGTTACCAATTTTTCTAATTTTCCATGAGTTGAATCAGAATTTCCTCTTTTTTCCTTTCTCTTTCTTTTTGTGTGTGGCTGTTTTGTTGAGTTAGGAAGCCTCTCATGACCGCTTTACTCACGTCTCACACAGTATCCAAACTAGTCTCTCTATGTAAGTTCCAGTCAAAATATTCCTTTATTGTCTCTTTCGCTTTCTCTACTATTTTTGGGTTCTCAAACAATGTATCATTCATCCTCCATCTAAAAGAGGATTGTTCTTTACCTTTTAATTCCAAATAGATTGAGTTGTGATCAGATAGAGTTCGTGGGGTAATCTCAATTTTGTTTACTCTAGAGACTAATACTTTAGATACCCAAACATAATCTATCCGGCTCAAACTTTAGTGGGGATCCAAGAAAAAAGTGAACTGTTTTGTAATTGGGTACTTTCACTTCCAAATATCTATTAAACCAAAATTTTCAACCAATTCAAAGAAAGTCTTAGGGAGTTTACCCTCATTTATACTTTTTTTCTTTAGCATTCTGTCCATTTCCGGCATTACCACTCCATTATAGTCTCCCATCAGAATTATCTTCTGATCCATAAATTCCATCAATCTTTCCTCTAATCTTTTAAAAAATTCCGCTTTATTTCCATTAGGAGCATATATTCCCACAATAATTATCCTCTCACCCTGCAGTATTTGTACCACAATCACTCTCCCCTCCTCATCTTTAGAGATCAATTTAGGATCTAGTCTCTCCTTTAGATATAGCACCACCCCTCTTTTTTTGTTAACATCGGAAGTTACAAACTCTCTACCCAGTCTTTTATTAATCAAAATATGTCTATGTTTTTTTAGCAATGTGAGTTTCCTGTAAACAGATTACAGCAACATTCTTTTTTTTTTCAAAACATGTTCAACTTTATTTTGTTTAGATTTTTCGTTAAGCCCATGAATATTCCAAGTTATCAATTTCAACGTCGTTTCCTTAATAATTTTGTTACAGAGAGAGAAAGTGAAATTTGGGTGGTTTTGTTAGCATCCTCTTCCTCCTCTTCCTCTTCCTCTTCTTCTACTTCTCCTTCCTCTCCCTCTCCTTCTTCTTCCTCCTCTTCTTTCTTTCTTTTTCTTCTTTTTGTTTTCCTCTTCGACGTAGAGGTCTGCTCCGGTGGGTCTGGGCCCAGCAAGGCTTCCTTCCTTCTTTCTCATATCTTCTGGAAAATTTCTTTACCTATTGTTGGTCTGTTAATCTAAATCTTTTATCTTTGTAGTAAAGAGATTCCTTCAGGGAACTCCCACCTATGTTGGATTCCATTTTTCTTCAGTAAAGTCACCAATTGTTTGTACCCATCTCTTTTTTGTAGAAATCTAATAGGAACCTCTTTAAATATGTGTAATGGTTATAAGGGGTTACTTGTGCGTAAGTTGCTGTTACTGCTGGTTAGATCGCCTGGTTAACCTTGCCTCGGCTGACAGCCTTTCGCTCCGTGGCCGTTCAGTCGCTTGCAGAATCCGTCAGTGGGCGTTTCTTGAACCTCTTCCAGCAAAGAAGTTGTTTGACGCCAAGTCTCCGCCTACTCTCCCTGCGCGGAAATCTTCTGCACAGGGAAGGAGTGGGCAGAGGCGTGCCTGTGCTTTCCCCACTAGTTTCGGGCGAAGAGTCTCGGAGACCCCTCTCCGACTCCTCCATCTCCCTCCCTTCTCTACTGGTGTTGCGCTGATTTCCTTCCCCTCTGCTGGTCCCCTCTCCTGCATCGCTCGGGAGCCTTGCCTCCACCTCTCGCTCCGATGTCAGTTCCCTGACATCCACCTCCCCCCCAGGACCCCCTCCGCCCCCGGCCCAACCCGGTGACATAACTTTGTCTCCTTCTTCAGCCGACGATGCAGGGAATCCCCGGAAGGAGCTGTCGTCATCCCCCAAGGACTCAAACCCCTCTTCCCACCCACTCCGATCTCTTCGCGCGAGACGGGCTTCCCAGTCCGATTCCTCCTCCTCTGACGCTTCTCCCCCTTCCTCTTCGGAGGCAGGAAAACCCACAAAATCCTCTTCCTTGTCTGTGGTCCCAAATTGCTCCTCCCAGAATCTCTCTATTGGTTTGGGTTTACCCGGATACCTGCTGTGGAACTCCTCCACAAGATATCCATCATCGATCGCCTCCGCGGGAACCCACGTGTTTTCTGACTCGGGTTCTCCCTCCCAAGCTACCAAGTACTCCACCTGCCGCCCCTGCCATCTTGAATCTAGGATTTCCATCGCTTGGTTGTGGTGTTCCCTCTCCTCTACCTGCGGGTGTGTGGTGACTTCCCCCTCTCCCCCCCGGAACTCCCGTTCCCCCCTGTACGGTGAGAGTAGGGAGCTATGAAACACCGGGTGTATTTTCATGCTGTCTGGCAGCTTGAGCTTGAATGCCACGGGGTTCACTTGCTGCGTTACCTCAAAGGGTCCCAGCCTCTTTGGCCGTAGCTTCTTGCACCCTCCCTTAAAGGGTAGCCCTTGGGTAGACAACCACACCCGGTCTCCCACCCTTATGGTCTCCCCTTCCCGGCGGCGCTTGTCTGCTTGTTTCTTGTAGACCTCCTTGGCCCTTTCCAAATTCATCTTAAGTTGCTGGTGCAGGGCCTCCATTTCTTCCACAAACTGTTCTGCCGCGGGCACGCTCCACCCTTCCTCCCCCCTCCCCGGGAAGGCCCTGGGGTGACACCCATAATTGGCCATGAACGGGCTCATGCCCGTGGACACATGCTCAGCATTATTGTACGCAAATTCAGCCAGCGCTAGTCTCTCTACCCAATCATTCTGTCTCTCGTTGACGTAGCAGCGTAGGTATTGCTGTAAAATACTGTTCACTCTCTCTGCTTGCCCGTTGGTTTCCGGGTGTCTCACCGTCGAGAACCCCACCTCCACCTGCAGCAAGTTCATGAGCTTCCTCCAGAACCGCGAGGTAAATTGTTTCCCGTGATCCGAGATGACCCTCGAGGGAGCCCCATGCAGCCTGAAGATGTGATCTACAAACAACCTGGCTGTTTCCTCAGCCGTTACTGCATGCAAGCAAGCTATGAAATGGCACATTTTGGTCAGCAGATCCACTACTACCATGACTGCTGTCTTCCCTCTAGACTTGGGCAAATCTGTCATAAAATCTATGGATACCACCTCCCAGGGTCTTCCCGGTGTGGGTAAGGGTTCCAGCAACCCTGCGGGGGCAGCCCTCTCCCCTTTAGCCCTTTGGCAGTGGTCGCACTCCCGTACATATTCCCGTACATATTCCCTTACTCTTGGCCACCAGAACTGCCTGGTAACCAGCAACATGGTTTTGTGTTGACCAAAGTGCCCTGCCGTTGGGTTGTCGTGAAGCTGTTTGAGCACCCTTCCCCTCAAGGTCTCCCCTGGTACGTACATCGCCCCCTTGTAGTACAGTAGCACTTCCCTTTCCTCAAAACCTCCCTGGTTCTCCCTCGCTTCCCGGAGTTCCCTGATTCTTGTTTGAGCGAATTCGTTGTTGCGAATCAGCTCGGCTAGTTCTCGTTTCCCAACCAACGCTCCCCCACACACCCATCGTTCCTCTGGGAATACGTGTCTGACTTCCGGCGGTCCCTCTCCTTCCGTGTACTCTGGCTTCCGGGATAGAGCGTCTGCTCTTACGTTTTCCTCTCCCGGCACGTACCGGATCTCGAAGAAGAACTTGGAGAACTCCTGTGCCCATCTAATCTGTCTCAGGTTGAGTACTCGAGCCGTTCTCCAGTATTCCAAGTTCTTGTGATCCGTGCACACCTGGATCTTGTGCTGGGCCCCTATTAGCAGATGTCTCCATCGCCGAAAGGCTGCATAAATTGCAAGCAGTTCGCGATCATACACCATGTAGTTTTGTTCCGACTTGCTCAGCTTCCTCGAGAAAAAGGCGCACGGTCTCCAGCTCTCCTGCTGGGGCCCCGGCTGCAATAGTACCGCTACGATGGCCCGGTCTGACGCGTCTGTCTCCAGCCTCATTGGCTTCTGCAGATCCACGTGCAGGAGTTGCTCCTCTGAAGCGAACGCCTTCTTCAGTCTTTCGAAGGATTGTTGGGCACTTTCTGTCCAGACGAACTTCTTTTTGCTGCTGAGACAATCCGTGATGGGTGCGGTCAAGTGAGCGAAGTTCTTGATGAACTTCCGGTAGACGTTGCTGAACCCGAGGAACCTCTGCACATCCTTCCGGGTTTTGGGGGTCTTCCATTCCAGCACCGCCTGCACCTTGCTGGGGTCCATAGCTAGGCCCCTGTCCGACAACTGGTACCCCAGAAATTCGACTTCTCTGGCGTGAAATTGGCACTTCTCTAGCTTGACCCACAACTGGTGCTTCTGCAGTCTCTTTAGCACTTCTCTGACGTCCTTGACATGCTGTTTCTCATTGTCTGAATAGATTAGGACGTCGTCCAGAAAGGCTACACAGTTCTTGTACAGCAGGGAACCCAACACGTGGTGCATGAAGGCTTGAAAACAGGCGGAGCCTGACTATAATCCAAAAGGCATAACAAGGTACTCAAAGGCCCCCAGGGGGGTGAACATGGTGGTTTTCCATTCGTCCCCCTCCCTCTTCCTAATCAAATTGTACGCTCCTCTGAGGTCCAGCTTGGTGAAGATTTTCCCCTTCCTCACCCGTGTTAAAATGTCATCAATTCTGGGCATTGGGAAGGTCACGGGTTCTGATACAAGGTTTAACCCCCGATAGTCTACGACTAATCTGGGCTGATTAGTTTTTTTTTGTCCACAAAGAACATCGGACTTCCCCCACCGCCTTTGATTCTCTTATGAAACCTCTTTTCAGGTTCTTGTCAATAAAATCCCGCAACTCCTGCATCTCTCGGTCCGACATGGCATACAGCTTACCCACCGGCAGCTGAGCCCCTGGGAGTAAGTTGATTTGGCAGTCAAAGGGCCTATGGGGTGGTAGCCTGTCCGCCTCCTTCTCGCTGAAGACCTCCTGCAGGTCAGCATACTGTGGTGGCACCTCTCTTCTTGGCTCCACCGCCATTCCCGCCACCCTGGCCACCATTGTCCTTGGCGCTTCCCCCCCCCCCCCAGACAGTGTTCCAAACAGTGAGCTGACCCAAAGGTGACCATCCGCTGATGCCAAGCCACTACTGGATCATGTAGCGCCAGCCAGCTCATGCCTAATATTATTGGGGGTCCCGCCAGTGTGGCCACGTGAAAGGCAATGGTTTCCGTGTGCCTGGAAACCCTCATTCTCATTGGTGGGGTCTGATGCGTCACCTCCCCCCCCAGCAGTTCCCTGCCATCTATCGTTGTGACTTGGAGAGGGAAATCCAGGGGCAGTAGGTGGAGTTGGTGCTCTAGAGTGAAGTCCTTGTTGAAGAAATTGCAGGAGCTGCCTGAATCCAGCAGTCCCTTCACCTTGACTGGGTGTCCATTTGGGAGTTCTAGCACCACCTCTATGGCTATTGCTGCCTTGGGGGGGTCTGGTTGGGGCACTTCTATTAGTTGCTGGCCTGGCTGCTGTGCCCTCTGGTCGGCAGCCAAGCGTTGGCGTTTCCCTGCCCCTTCTCCTCTTCCCCCTCCTCCTCACCACCAGCGGCTCCCACCATCCCTTGCCAAGCCTTTCTTTGTGGACAGGCCCTGGCAAAATGTCCTGGCCGTTGGCAGAGGAAACATTTCTTGGTGCTTTTCCCATCCTTTCCCTCCCTCTTGCATCCTTCGCTGGAGTTTGAAACCTCGCGCACGCGCGCTCCATCAATTTCCATTGGCTCAACTGGCTGGGAAGGCTGCCTTGGCATTTCAGGAATGCGGTAGTCAAGGCAACGCTCTCCTCTCCCCTCCCGCTTCTCCAAAGCGCGCGCTTCCTGTCTCACGCCAATCGCAAGCACAGCTTTCGTCAGTTCATCCATCGATTGCTGGTAGGGCGCGCGGGAAAGCTCGTCCTTCACGGTTGGGTACAACCCCTCCTCAAACAGCATTTGTATGGGTGGAGAATCTAGGTCCCACCCCAGCCGGTGTATCAACATCGCAAATCGTGACCAGTAGTCTCTAACTGATAGGCTTCCCTGCTTGCACCCCATCAGTTCCCGTCTGGTCACACTCTGTTCCACTTGGCTGGAATACATTGCGTCCAAAGCCTGAAAGAACTTCCGAAGGTCCTTCATGACAGCATTCTGCGTAGCCATTAGGGGCCTGACCCATTCACGCGCCCCATCCTGCAGATGCCCCACGATGTATGCCACCCTCTCCCCGTCATCAGCAAAGTCATCATGCTGCAGTTCCAAAGCGTACTCTATTTCCGTCCGGAACGTGTTATAGTCCTGGGGCTTCCCCCCAAACTTGTGTACCAGTCCTGGCACCTTCCTTGCCACAGGGGTGGGTCTGACCTGTGCATCCTGAGCTCGCCTTTCATCCAGCCACGCTGTCAGTAGAGCCACACGCTGTTCCAAATCTTGGTTCCTCTCCACCAGATTTTGCACTCCAGCTGCCTGCTCCGTGGCGCCGGCTCCTCCAGTCTGACTCATGGTCTCCTGCCTGTGCACAAGCAACGTCAGCCACTGACGGATTGCTGCAATAGTTATAAGGGGTTACTTGTGCGTAAGTTGCTGTTACTGCTGGTTAGATCGCCTGGTTAACCTTGCCTCGGCTGACAGCCTTTCGCTCCGTGGCCGTTCGGTTGCTTGCAGAATCCGTCAGTGGGCGTTTCTTGAACCTCTTCCAGCAAAGAAGTTGTTTGACGCCAAGTCTCCGCCTACTCTCCCTGCGCGGAAATCTTCTGTGCAGGGAAGGAGTGGGCAGAGGCGTGCCTGTGCTTTCCTCACTAGTTTCGGGCGAAGAGTCTCGGAGACCCCTCTCCGACTCCTCCATCTCCCTCCCTTCTCTACTGGTGTTGCACTGATTTCCTTCCCCTCTGCTGGTCCCCTCTCCTGCATTGCTCGGGAGCCTTGCCTCCACCTCTCGCTCCGATTTCAGTTCCCTGACAATATGATAATTGGTCTTCCATCGATTAGTAACTTGTTATTGTAACTCATTCTCAGAACTGCATTTCTCATCTCTAAAGCATTAAAAATCATCAGACAATCTCCAGGTAGTTTTTTAGTTTTGGCTTTTACAGATCTCACCTTAATTCTAAACACATTCTCAATTGTATACTCAATTTCTGCTTCCTTCATATCTATCCACCTTGCCAATTCTTTAATCATTTTTGTTTTAATATCTTTATTTGCTTCTTCTACTACTCCTCTAAATTTTAAATTTTTCTGTTTCTGCCTCATCTCCATCAAAGTCATGTTGTCCCAGATCTGTTCTTGTACTTTACTAACCTCTACCAGTTCCTCTTTAATTCTATCTGTCTCTTTTCTATTTTCCTTAACTTCCTTCTGAGTTCGTTTCGCTAGCTCTTCTGTTGTTTTAGATCTAACCGTTAAATCTTTGATTTTACTTCACAATTCACCCACCACTCCCTCTATTTTCTTATTCAGGGTTTCTTACACTTCTGCCATTTTTTTCTCCATGTGTTGTTCATTTTGTTTAAATTCTTCCTTTATTTTTAGCCAGAGGATATCCAAATCCTTAATTTCTTTTTTTTCAATGCATGATTTTTATTAGTTTACATAATTCAAAATACAAAATTAAGATATACAGATTCAATTATTACTTTCACAGATTTTTAAATGTGACTTCCTTCAACCTTTCCACAAATCATCCATACTAATCTTTTTTGTAATTTCGCAGTTCTTAGTTTGTAATGCCATTATTCATCCTAGTTCTCCCGTTTCTCTTTAGACAGTACCCTTTACTTTTTACAGAGCTCCTTTAAAACCCACTAGAGTTATCTGTCCATCGCTTAGATCTTCCAGATAGTTCGTGAAATTTTCCCAATCTTTAGTAAACCTCTGATCCTTTAAATATCTGATTTTCCCTGTCATCCTATCCATCTCCGCATATTCTAATAGTTTTGATCTCCATTCCTCGATTGTCGGTAGACCCTCTGATTTCCAGTTTTTAGCCAATAAGACTCTTGCTGCCGTTGTTGCGTACTGGAACAGCTTGTAATCTTCCCTCTTTATCTCCCTTCCTACCAATCCCAACAAAAAGGCCTCTGGTTTTTTAACAAAGGTGTATCTCAGAATTTTCTTCATTTCGTTATATATACTCTCCCAGAACCCTTTAACCTTCTGGCACTCCCACCACATATGGTAGAAGGTCCCCTCCCTTTTCTTGCACTTCCAGCACTTATTACAGGATCCATACATCCTAGCTAGTTTTACAGGGGTCATATACCAACGGTAGAACATTTTCATTAAGTTTTCCTTCAATGTCACACAGGCCGTGAACTTAAGATGGTGTTTCCAGAGTTTTTCCCATTCTTCAAAGTAGATGTTACGGCCTAAATCTCTTGCCCAGTATGTCATTACTGACTTAACTTCCTCGTCAATTAAATTCCAATCCAGTAACTGATTGTACATTTTAGACAAGGTTTTTATATTATTGTTCAATATCTCATTTTGGAATCTGGAATTTTTATCGGCATATCCTTTATCTTTAGTATCTTTCCTAAACATATCATTGATCTGGAAGTAATGCAGCCAGTCATGAACTTGGTCCTTAACCATTTCGTACGGCTTCATTTTCCACTTTCCTTCTTCTTTGATTAACAGTTGTTCGTAAGTAGCCCAGTTAGTCCTCATATTGATCTTTTTGGCACTCATGGCTTCTAGTGGCGACAGCCAGTGGGGGGTTTTGGGTTCTAGCATGTCTTTATACCTCTCCCATACCTCAATCAGTGGACCCCTAAATATATGATTTCCAAAGTCTTTATGCACTTTCCTCCGCCCGTGCCATAAATAGGCATGCCACCCAAATCGGTTGTTGTGTCCCTCTAAGTCTAGCACTTCCTTGTCTTGCAGTTTTATCCAAGTTTTTACCCAGCATAGGCATGATGCCTCGTAATATAACTTCAAATCTGGCAGGGCAAAACCTCCCCTTTCCTTCACATCAGTCAGCAATTTAAATTTTATTCTTGGTTTCTTGCCCTGCCAGATAAATTTAGAAATCTTCCTATGCCAGTCTTTAAATATCTTTGTACCTTTAACCACAGGGATATTTTGGAACAAAAACAATAATCTAGGAAGTACAGACATTTTGATTGTAGCTATTCTGCCCCAAAATGACAGTTTTAGTCTGCCCCATGTTTCAATATCTTTGTTGACTCCTTTCCATACTGTTTCGTAGTTATTTTTAAATAGATCTATGTTTTTTTACGTTACCCATACTCCTAGATATTTCGCCTTCCTGGTCACCTCTATTTCCGTTTCTCTTTGTAATTCTTCAACTGTATCGCTTTGCATATTCTTAACTAATATTTTGGTTTTCCTTTTATTTAATTTGAAGCCAGCCACTTTTCCAAATTGGTCAAATTCTTCAAGTGCCTCTTTTATTGAGTCTATTGGGTCTTCCATTGTTACGACCAAGTCGTCCGCAAATGCCCTGATTTTATATTCGTTCTGCCCAACCATTACTCCTTTTATACCTTTGTTTTTTCTTATTGAATTTAGGAGGACTTCTAGCACCATTATAAACAACAGTGGGGACAACGGGCATCCCTGTCTTGTTCCCTTTGTTATTATCATTTCTGCAGTCTCCACATTGTTTATTATCAACCTTGCCCTCTGTTCGGTGTAAATTGCCTTTATCCCATTATAGAATTCAGTGCCCACTTCCATATATTCCAGTTGTTTCAGCAGAAAATCCCAAATCACGTTATCAAACGCTTTCTCAGCGTCCACAAACAGCAGCAGGCCTTGCTTGTCACACCTGTCTGTTAAGTATTCTATGATGTTAACTATATTCCTTATGTTGTCTTTCATATGCCTACCCGGCAGGAAGCCCGCTTGGTCTTTATGTATGCTTTCTACCAAAATATCCTTTAGTCTTCTTGCCAGAATTCCCGCAAAGATCTTATAATCTATATTTAATAAGGAAATCGGTCTGAAATTTTTAATCTGTTGTAAATCTGAATCTTGTTTGGGAATTAATGTAATTAATGCCTCCTTCCATGTCTCAGGTATTTCTCTTTCTTTGAGGATATTGTTCATTACTTCTTGCAATGGGGTCAGCAGAACTAATTCCATCTCTTTATAGTATCTGCCGGTAAACCCGTCTGGGCCAGGGGCTTTCCCTTTTTTTAAATCTTTTATAATTGCTCTAATTTCTTCTACCTCAATTAGGGCACTCAGTTTCTCTTTCTCCACTGTAGAGATCTTATTTATATTCTTACATTTTAGGTATCTTTCTATTTTTCTCAGGTTATTCTTTTCAGTATTTCTAAAAAGTCCTCTATAGAAATCCAAAAAGGCTTTCCTTATTTCTTTAGGTTTATTTATCTCTTCTCCCTCCACCACAATTTTATTTATTGTATTTTGTTCCTTCCTCTTTTTGAGTTGCCAAGCTAATAACTTCCCTGATTTATTAGCATATTCGAAACTCCTCTGTCTTAGTTTTTTAACTTTCCATTCTATCTCCCTATTTATCAGCATTGCATATTGAGATTGTAGAACTTTAATGTTCTCTTTTATTCTATTATTTTTGGGGTTTTTAATTAATTTTTGTTCATTATCCCATATTTGTTGTAGAATCTCTTTTCTCCCTTTTTCTCTTTCTCTGTTCTTAATTACACTCTGTTGGATGAAAAAGCCCCGCATCACCGCCTTGCCTGCATCCCACACTACCTTTGGTTTTGTATCGTTGCCTAAATTGTCCTCAAAGTATTCCTTTAACCTTTTTTGGGCTTTCTCTACTATCTCTTGATCGTTGGAAGAGATCAAGCGATCACGACCAAATCCTTAATTTCTTCCTGTTTTGACTGTCTTCGGTCACCTGGAGTTCCTCCAATTTTTTCCCCATTTCCCCCTGACATTTTTAAACAAATAACTCAATGTTATATACTTTCACCACTAGGGGGAGCAGTTACACCAGAGAACTAGAAATCGTATTTGTCACCAATTATAGCTATAGGGGGGTTCTTCTTTCCCTTCTCTTCACAGTGACTTTCAGTTCTTATCTTAACCACACACTTTGAAATTCACCCCTTTAAACATATATCAACTGTATATCAGATATTATTTCAAAGGAAAGAAAAAAGGAGAGAAACAGGAAATGGCACACATCAAAAATATATAGACATTGTCCCAAATGGTATCACAATTTAAATGTCCCCTTCTAAACTTTCATCATTTATCAACTCACTCCTAAATGTTTAATCCAGCATAGATTGACCATCTGGTAATAACTCAGATACTGTTTCAGTTTGAGGGTTCTCTTCTGTCCTCTTCTATCCTCTTCTGTCCTCTTCTTTTCTTCCACCTCTTGTGGGCTCAATCCAACATATGAGTCCAAATATAAATCCATACAAATCCATGTAAATCCAAATATAAGTGTAATCCAATCAGGGAGCCAGGACGTTAATTTTCTAGCCACTTGTAGGCTTAATTCCTCACAGAGTATTTAAATATAGAATGTTTTCCCCAGTTAATCTTCCTTCCTTCCTTCGTACTCCAGTGGGGATATGAGAATAATCACAATTTATTTTCAAGCCTCTTCTGTACCCATTTAGTCAAAGGAAAGTAGGAAACATAGGTGTTCCTGCAGCACTTTAAATCTCTAGCTGCTCTGTCCCACTTTCCTTTGTCAATCCCTTCCGATGTTGCCAACTCTCCCCTTGGCTTTATATAAGGATTTATACAAAGTATCTAAATCTCTGGGCTGAGGTTCAACCCGCTACTGTTTCTCTGGCCAAGCCACCAAGTCTTCGCAAAAGAAGAGGAGAAACAAAGTTCCTTTTAAGCCCCTTTCCCTCTTCCAGCGTTGTAAAATGATACTTGCCTCAGTGCGCTGCCTCTGAGGACTTTCAGCTTACACTTACTCAGCAGGAAACTTTCACTTCCGTCTTGTTCTCATGTCTTTGTTCTCTGCGCCATATTAACACCGCGGCAGGGACGGACTCCCTTTTTACATCCCTCAGCTGACCAAATTCCTTGAATTCCTTCCAATAGTCAGTGTTTAAATATATCCTGTTCCTTGGAATTCAATTTTCTCGTGGAAGTTTAGCACTTTTCATCAGAAGCCTGAGACCGCACAGCGTGAGGTCCGAGGTGCTTCCCCTTCGCGCCTGCAGCTCTATCCCATCCCCGGATTCTTACTTCTTACTTGAAACCCGAGAAACGGGAGAGCACGTCTGGGCGCCGCTGGGTGCTCCGTCCCCCAAGGTATCCCTCTTTTGGTTTTGAGGTCTGTAGAGCCCTTACAGACCTCTAACCCCCCCCCCCCCCGTGCTGCTCGGAATTCCCGGAGCGGTTATTCCGTGCTTCTCCTTGATGTCCGTGCTAAACCGGAAGTCCGCCTCGGATCCATGTTTTTGAGGTGCTGCAGTGCGACAAAGTGTTGGATCCATGTTTTTTATAGTCCAATCTGTAGGCGCGCCTTCCATGTGTGATTTGACATTGGATTTGTTGGAGTTATTTTTTAAAAAGTGGAGGATCCATGAGGATCCATGTAGATCCGCCTTTAACCCAGACCCCTGAAGGCTATGCACCCTCTTCTGGGGAATACTTTTATCTGCTGAATGTCTGCCTGTTTAGCAGTGGCTCCACTAGCAGACGTCCCAAAGGGGAACGCTTTGCCCTCCCTGCTGAGGAAGGCTTCATCTGTTGAATGAATTCCTGGCTGCCCTTCTAATGAAGAGCCACATGTGGGCAATGGGGCAAGAGGCAGGGAAAATAGGACAACTCTTAGCCTGGGGAATGCTTTTCAATTTGAGGGAAAAGGGGCTGCAGAGGCTTTCAACGTGAGGAGACCTTGGTGGTGCACCACGGTACCTGTAGCAGCAGGGAGTAAAGAGGGCAGCTTTGTGCTGCCCTTAGGGGGCTTAAAGAGCAACAGCTGACTGGAGCACCACCTGATTCTCCACTCCTTGTCAGAAGATGCCAAAGGACTGTAGCCAATGTGAGATCTCAGCACGTCCCTGTCTTGGCACAGCCAGGACCAGCTTGCCCAGGGTGGTGCATTTGAGTACCACTTCATGGCCAGTTTGGGATGGAAGGAAGGAGGCTGGCACCAGCCTGCTCTTTCCAGCTGTTTAAGCTGGTGCCGCTTGCCAGGTGCTGAGAATATCCCTCTGTGTGTACTCGGATTCTTTTGTGGTTAATGGCTACTGCCAAGGTTAATTTGAGGCAGGGTTTAGTCCTGGGACCCATTTCCAGTGTTGGCATTCCACCTTGGACCCTGTGGAGAAGGAGTGCCTCTGAGCACAGGCAGAGAACACTGTGCTATAAATCCGTACCTCTACTATAAATCTGTAGCCAGCTTCCCCATATCTGGAAACTGATGGGAAGCAAAAGGTGTGCCTTCTAACTAGGTTTGAGCCACTGTGCTTGTATCTTCTCTACCCTCCCCATTGGCATTTCCTCTCATGATCTTTCTGTTGTTTTCTTTTCCTCCAGTTTGTGCCCCATGGTGGCAAAGTATGTCATGGGCATTTTGTAAGGCACCAGGGACTGAGGTAGTGTCCCAAAGAGGATGGGGGTTTGGAAGACAGCCAGAGTGTTGGGATACTGCCAGGGAGACAAAGGCCATCACTGCCTCCACGTCGTCTCCGGACGTCCATCGATCTCCCATAGATACAGTATCAGCAATTAGCGGCATGAGCTCCAGAAATAGATTGCCGCATTCCTGGGCTGATGCACACTCTATCAGCAGAATTCACACAGCGAAAGTTGCACAGCAGGAGAGCATATTTACAAGTTTATTCAGCGTTGGTCAGAACAAAGAAAAACATGACCGCCTGCTAGCGTGTTCAGGCACCGAGAGAGAGAAACAAAAGCAATAGCAAACATAAACATCCTGTGAACAGGAAATACGCAGACTCTGACTTACACAGCCTGCTCCCTCTTAAGGTGGAACGGAAATATCCTAACATCCTCCCCCTTTCCGTGTAACCTGTAGTACCCGTGGTTCAACCCAATTGCAACCTCTGTACGTAAACCTTAAGTAGTTCTCTGTTAACAACCTTAGACAACAGATCAGCAGGAATTTCATTTCCTGCCATGTAGGACACCTGAATCAGTCCTTTCTGAATACACTCTCTTGCACGATGTAGCTTAATCTGCAAGTACTTGGTTCTCTGCTTGCAACTCTCTGAGTTCAGCAAAGCCAAACAGGATCTATTGTCTTGATACACTTGTATAGGACATTTCACAGAAACTCCGATGTCCTTAAACAGTTGCATCAACCATTCACAATCCATGAGTGAAAATGACAGAGCATTGAGTTCTGCTTCACAGGAACCTAGGCTCACTGTCGTCTGCTTTTTGCACAACCAGTCAAACAGACAGTGGTTGTACATGTAGCATACTCCAGAAGTGCTTGTACCATCCGTGGTGTCACTTCCAAAACTTGCATCTGCAAAGATTTCAAGACCTCCAGTCTTCTGACTGGTGAACCTCAGCCTGTAGTGCAAAGTCCCCTTCAAATAGCGGGCTATGCGCTTCAGAGCTTTCCAATCCTGAACAGTAGGATTGTTGGCATGTCTGCTAAGCAGGTTAGTGCTTACAGCTATGTCAGGTCTTGAGCATCTAGCAATGAAATTCAACTTGCCTAGAATGCATCTGTACAGCGTAGGGTCAGAAAACGCTTCAGCAATACTATCTACCTGGTAACCTGTCACCATCAGTGTGTCTGCTGGGTTTGCATCAACCAAATTCAACCTGGTTAATACATCAGCAACTTTCTGTGTTTGGTGTACCAGCAAATTACCTGCTTGGTCCCTCTCCACCTGCAGAGAAAGATAGTTGGATACCTCACCAAGATCCTTCATGTCAAAGTGCTCCTTCAGTTGAGCTAGGGTGCTTTGGTAAAAAGCCTGATTCTTCCAAAACATCAGAAGATCATCAACAAAACATAAACAATACAGTTTGTTTTGCCCCTCCTCCTTGACAAACACACATGGATCAGCTTTGCCCTGGTGAAAACCTAGAGAAAGCAATGTCTCAGTGAATTTTGTGTTCCAACACCTGGCACTCTGCTTGAGACCATATAAGGATTTCCACAGTTTACAGACCATTCCCTTCTGTATCTGCATTCCCTCTGGTGGAAGCATGTACAGCTCCTCCCCCAAAATCCCGTACAAAAAAAGCTGTATTAATGTCATGATGGGAAACATGCAGATTCTCCTCTGCAGCTATCTTGAGCATCAGCCGAATGCTCTCATATTTGACAGTGGGCGAGTAGGTCTCGTGGTAATCCTGTCCTGGTACCTGTGAAAAACCTCTGGCAACCAATCTGGCTTTGTGTCTGACAACCTTGCCATTCTGGTCTGTCTTGGCCTTGAAGACCCATTTGCTGCCAACCAGTCTCATTCCTGGGACTACCGGTACCAGCTCCTAAGTTTGGTTCCTCTTCAAGGAATCAACTTCAGCCTTCATGGCATTAAGCCAAGGCTCAGCATCTTTAGAGGTTAACTCCTGAACCTCTTTGAAGCTTGAAGGTTCCCACACCTTCTCTGAGCTACTAAGAACAGCAGTTGCCGTCTTAGCAAACTCATCAGCAAATCTCTTCGGAGGTCTTCCTTTGGTCGCCCTTTCAGACCTGCGAACCAGACGCAAGTCTTCTGGACTCATCTCCTCCTTCTTAGGAGAAGATCAGGATCAGGAACGAGCGGGGAAGGGTTAAAAAGGAAGTCCACCCCCCTCTTTGTAAACAATTTAAAGCAAAGGACCTGCTAGCTAAGGTCGAGAGAATCTTTTCTTTTTTTAAATAAAAGACTTTAATTTCACGGTTTTGACATCATAAGAATTTTTGCTGGAGGATAAAAAGATTAATTTTGGGAGCTGAAGTTTCACCCCCCCCCCCGGACCCGGGAGTGTCCCACGAGAGAACCTGTTGATGAAAGACTGGAAAGTTTGACAGCTGTCAAGTTGGCTGTCGAGACAGAAAAGGAGAACCTAGTTTTTGTTGCTTCTGTTGGTTAATTTGTAATAATTTGTTGAAAATAAGGAAGGGCTGATACAAAATAGCCTGACTTTTGGACTTGAGCTGAAAGGAATACTAAGGAACTAAAATCCCCCTAGAGGGGTTTAGTGACATTACAGGAATGGCTGGAGGAAGGAAAATCCAGGCTGAATTGGACAGAGCATTTGTTCTCTTGAGAAAGTTACAAGGCCATTCTGATGTTTTGGCTACGAATGTTACAGCTCTGGACTTAGCAGTAAAGAACATTGTTGAACGTGATAAGGACTTGAAACAAGGAGCCTATCCAATTGAACAAATAGAGAAAACGGAGAGCTTTGACAATATGGAGCAGGTGACCGATGTTGTCCCTGAAGAAAAGGAAGGAGGAGCTGAAACTTTGCAGAAGTTAAAGGAGAGCAACATTTTGAAGCCTGGCATGATGACAAAAAAGGAAAATAAAAATCTGATGTGGAGAGCCTGGCCTGAATTGGAGGTGGAAGCTGGAGCCTGGGGGACATTTGGACTTGAAAGGAGTATAAAACAAGATTTGAAGTACCCCATAAGCTTTATTCCTAAAAATGGAGGTCTGGCTGGTAGAAATATGGATCCTGTTGGGCCGGAGTTTCTTCGAGATTTGGATCCTGTTGGGCTGGAGCTTCTTCGAGATTTGAAGTTTAACATTGAAGACTACCAAAAACACCGGCAGAGAGGAACTGAGAGAGAATTGAGAGCCTCGGACGTGAGATCTCCAGGCTAAACAGTATATTGAGACTGATGGATTTTTGTTGAAGACTGAAACTGGGAAAAGGGTGGGTGGAGTTTGGGAATCCAAAGGGTATATAAATATAGTTTGTTTTATTTCTACTTTGCTTTGCTATTGGTATGGAAATTGGGAAAGACGTGGAAGGGAAATTTTGGTCGACTTTAGGAAAAATGTTTAAAATGTTTAAGAAAAAATAATGAGGTATAAATATTGATGTGTAAATCTGCTTAAGTTAAAATTGATCTTTTTTTAAATGGCTAAATTAAATGAAAATAAGGTTGGTAAATATAAATTGAGGAAATGGAAGAAAGAAGAAAAATAAAATAATAATATGTTAGAATAAATTAAATTAAGTTAAAATGGAGAAGTAAATTAAGGATTTGCTGAGCCAATAATTTAAATTGGAATACAAGAAGGGGAGGTGTGAGGAGGTCTGAGAAACAAGTTAAAAGAAAATAAGTATTTGAACTTTCAGGTGTTTTTAATTGTTTTTATTTTTAAGTTTTGGATTTTTGTAAATTTTTTTTTTTTTTTGTCTTTGTTGTTATATGTGTTGTTCTTTTTTGAAAATGCTAATAAATATTCATTAAAAAAAAAACTGCTGAGAAGTGAACTCCCCGCCCCGATCGGTAAAGAGTTCACGTTTATCGGTAATGTTCACGTTTACCATGAACATTCTCCAACCAAGCACAGAATGCCTTGAACTTAGGGAACGCTTGTGATTTCTGCTCAAGCATAAACACATGAATGTACCTAGAAAAAGAATCAATTAGAACCATGAAGTACCTGGCTCCTCCCAAAGAGGGCGCAAGTGGACCAACCAGGTCTGCGTGCACTAGCTGGTAGGGTTTGGAAGCCTGCCTGCTAGACTCCTTGCCTTTTGGAGCAACCTTCACCTTGTTCTCTGCACAAGATACACATTTCATGTGATACTTACAAGGTTTGATGTTCAAACCTTCAACCAACTCAGGCATCTTGGCCAGCGCCTGCCAAGACATGTGACAAAATCTTCGATGTGCTTCATGAATGCATCCTGCATGAAGAACTTTGTTAGTTTGTGCAACACAACAAGAATCAACATTAGACACAACAGCATTGTCATCATAAGTTATACAGAATAAACCATCCATAAACTTTGCATGCAAAATGTCCTCTTTGCCTTTCCTGATGACACAGACGTTCCTCTTGAAGGAAATCTCAAAACCACGCCCAGTCAGCTGTGGGACACTAAGCAAATTGTCCGCAGAACCTGGAACAAAAAGTACATCTCTGACGGTAGTGTGCAGACTTGCCAGTTTCACAGTCCCTTTTCCTGCAATTTGCAACGTCCTTCCATCAGCCAGGTGGATCTCACCATCTTGAGGTGTGAAGGAGATAAACAGGTGCTTGTCTTTTGAAACATGACGGGTACACCCCGAATCAATAACAAATCTGGCCTTTGGAGCAGCTTTTCTGGCAAGCAAAACCTTGTTTTCCACCGGCGTGGGCTTTTGCAGCTTGCCCCCCTGCTCCTGGCCATCAGACTTGCCTTTAGCCTTTGGCTCAATTTCATGAGTAAGGAGTTTGCGTCAGAGCACCAGATACAGACGCTGCCCTTAAGTCCTTCCTTGCAGGTGACAACGATTGACGGGAGGGAACTGCTGGGAGGGGAAGTAAACCAATAGACGGTCCCCATGACAATGAGAGTGGCAAGGCACACAGAAGTCATTGCATTTCATGTAGCCACACTAGCGGGACCTCCCATCATCTTGGGAATGAGCTGGCTGGCGCTACATGACCCGCTAGTGGGATGGCACCAGCGGACAGTCTCTTTTGGGTCAGCTCATTGCCTAGAGCACTGCAAGGGAAGATAAATGCAGGGGCTGGCTAGGGCCAGTCTGGCAGGGATGGCGGTGGGGGGAAAGGGAGAAATACCCCGACAATACGCCGACCTGAGTGACGTCTTCAGTGAGAAGGAAGCAGATAGACTGCCCCCGCATAGACCCTTTGACTGTCAAATTAACCTCCTCCCGGGAGCCCAGCTACCAGTGGGCAAGCTGTACGCCATGTCAGACAGGGAGATGCAGGAGTTAAGGGAGTTCATAGACAAGAACCTGAAACGAGGTTTCATCAGGGAGTCAAGAGCGGTGGGGGTCAGCCCAGTGTTTTTTGTGGACAAAAAAGACACTAATAAACCCAGGCTGGTCGTGGACTTCCGGGCCGTCAACGCGGTGTCAGAACCTGTGGCCTTTCCCATGCCCAGGATTGACGACATTTTGACCAGGGTGAGGAAGGGAAAGATTTTTACCAAGCTGGACCTGAGGGGAGCGTATAACCTGATACGGATGAGGAAGGGGGATGAATGGAAAACTACCATGTTCACCCCCTTGGGGGCCTTTGAGTATCTCGTCATGCCCTTCGGATTACAGGGGGGCTCAGCCTGCTTTCAATCCTTCATGAATCACGTGCTGGGACCTTTGCTCTATAAGAACTGTGTGGCCTTCTTAGACGATGTGTTAGTCTACTCAGAGGACGAAGAGCAGCATGTCCGAGATGTCCGAGAGGTCCTAAGCCGGCTGCAAGCAAACCAGCTGTGGGTCAAACTGGAGAAGTGCTAGTTCCATACCAGAGAGGTGGAATTCCTGGGGTACCGTTTGTCAGACAAGGGATTGGCCATGGATCCTAGCAAGGTCCAGGCGGTACTGGAATGGAAGACACCCAGAACCAGGAAGGACGTGCAGAGATTCCTGGGGTTTGGAAACTTCTATCGGAAGTTCATCAAAAACTTTGCCCACTTAACGGCTCCCATCACCGATTGTCTCAGTAGTAAGAAGAAATTTGCATGGACGGAAGAGGCGCAGCGAGCGTTTGAAAGGCTAAAGAAAGCGTTCGCTTCGGAAGAACAGCTCTTGCACGTGGATCTACAGAAACCGATGAGGGCGGAAACAGATGCATCAGATCGAGCGGTAGGGGCGGTTCTGCTCCAACCGGGGAAGGATGCGTCGGACTGGAGACCGTGTGCCTTCTTCTCGCGGAAGTTGAATAAATCCGAAAGGAACTACACAGTGTACGACAGGGAACTGCTCGCCATTTATGAAGCGTTTCGACGATGGCGGCACCTGCTAATAGGAGCGCAGCACAAGGTCCAGGTGTGCACGGACCACAAGAACCTGGAATATTGGCGAACGGCCCAAGTACTGAACCAGAGACAAGTGCGATGGGCACAGGAATTTTCCAAGTTCCATTTTGAGATTCGCTACGTACCGGGACCAGAGAACGTAAGGGCGGACGCTCTCTCTCGAAAACCAGAGTATATGGAGGGGGAGGGAGCGCCTGAAGAGAGACATGTCATCCCCGAGGACCACTGGGTGTGTGGGGCAGCATTGGTGGGGCAATGAGAACTGGTAGAAGGGACAGAGAACGATGAATACGCCCAAGATAAGCTCAGAGGGCTCAGGAGAGCCGGGGAGATCACCGGGGGTTTTGAAGAAAGGAACGGGGCGTTGTACTACAAGGGGGCCTTGTACATACCAGAAGGGGAATTGAGGAGTAGGGTACTCAAACAAATGCACGACAGCCCCACCGCGGGGCACTTTGGGCAACACAAAACAATGTGGTTAGTTACCAGGCAATTCTGGTGGCCCAAGGTGAGGGAAGATGTACGAGAGTATGTAAGGGGGTGCGACTGCTGCCAACGAGCGAAGGGGGAGAGGGCAGCGCAGGCAGGGTTGCTGGAACCATTACCCACACCCGAACGGCCATGGGAGGCAGTTTCCATAGATTTCATGACGGATTTACCAAGATCCAAGGGGAAAACTGCGGTAATGGTAGTGGTAGACCTGTTAACTAAGATGTGCCACTTTATAATAATAATAATAATAATAATAATAATAATAATAATAATAATAATAATAATAATAATAATAATATCTTTATTGTCATTGCCCCCTCTCAGGGACAACGAAATTACTTGGCTGCTCCATCCACCCAGATAGGGCACTCCACTTAAAATCAAAACAACTATAAAAACACTAATTAAAACAATATAATATAATACAGCAAGGAAGATTAGATGACTTCAAAGTCCAGGTTTCCCATTCAGGGCCGAGATCGCTCTGGAGAAGAAGCTGTTCTTGAGACGGCTCGTTCTTGTCATCATCGTCCTGTATCTCCGTCCCGATGGCAGGAGCTCGAAGAGACAGTGACCAGGATGCGATGGATCTTTTACTATGTCCAGTGCCTTCCTATGGCACCTTGTGGCATAAATCTGCTCTAAGGTGGAGAGTGGGCAGCCAACAATGCTCTCTGCTGCCTTAACAACTCTGCACAACACCATCCTGTCCTGGGTAGTGCAGCTTCCGTACCACACACATAAGCCATAAGTGAGCACGCTCTCAATGGCACAGTGATAGAAGGCAAGCAGCAGTTTCTGCGGAAGATGGTTTTTCCTTAGGATTCTTAAAAAGTACAGTCTCTGCTGCGCCTTCTTCACAAGCCCCCTTGTGTTGACACTCCAGGACAGATCCTCTTGTAATTCAATACCCAAAAATCTGAACGTTGTTACCCTCTCCACACAGACCCCATCAATCAGAAGTGGCTGGACATTGCTCTTCTGTCTCCTGAAGTCCACCACAAGCTCCTTTGTCTTCCTTGTATTTATGAGCAAGTTGTTAGCTCTGCACCACTCTGTCAGCCGCTCCACCTCATCTCTATAGTCCGTTTCACCCTCCCTTTCAGAGATGAGCCCAATCACGGTTGTGTCATCTGCAAATTTGACAACCCTATTACTAGGGTGAGCAGCGACACAATCGTACATGTAGAGAATATAAAGGAGCGGACTAAGTACGCATCCCTGTGGTGTTCCTGTGTTAGTCTTAAGTGTATTAGAGGTATAAGGGCCCAACCGAACCCTCTGGGTGCGGTCCGACAGAAAGGCCGATATCCACCCACAAAGTGATAACGGGAGCCCCAGATCTTCCAGTTTAGACACCAGACGTTGTGGTAGAATGGTATTAAATGCTGAGCTGAAATCTAAAAAAAGCAGTCTGGCATAACCCCCCCGCTGCTCCAAATGTGCAAGAACGGCATGGAGGGCAATCGCCACAGCGTCCTCTGTCGATCTTTTCGTTTTATAAGCAAATTGGAATGTGTCCAGTCCCTCTGGTAAACAGGCAATGACATAATTTCGTACCAGCTTTTCAAAGCACTTCATGATTATAGGTGTGAGTGCTACTGGACGAAAGTCATTCAGATCTTCCGGGTTAGATTTTTTTGCTATTGGAACGATAGTAGAGGACTTTAGGCAGGATGGAACAATAGCCTGGGCTAGGGATCGATTTAAAATCCCAGTGAAAACTCTTGCTAGTTGGTCTGCACAGTCTCTCAGTACCCTTCCAGCTACCCCATCTGGCCCTGTGGCCTTCCTTGGGTTGATTCCCTTCAGCACCTTCCTCATCTCTTCTTTTTCCACAGAGACTACGACATTCCTTTGTACTGATGATGACGATGGTGGTGATGGTGGCAAAGCCTTCACAGGGAGTGGTGGTGGTGGTGGTAAAGCCTCAGCAGGTGTTGCTGCAGATGTTGCTTCAAAACGGGCAAAAAAGGCATTCAGATCCTCTGCGAGGGATGCCCCTCCCTCGTCTGCCAGGGAATCCTTGAATTTATACCCTGTTAATTCTTGTACGCCTTGCCACACCTGCCTGGTGTTGTTGCTTTGTAGATGATTCTCCAGCCGCTGTCTATACGCCTCCTTTGCTACACGGATACCTCTCTTTAGATCCGCTCTAGCTAAGCTGTACAACGACTTATCTCCACTTCTGAAAGCAGTATTTCTTGCCTTTAGCAACCTCTGGACCTCCCTTGTCATCCAGGGCTTCCTGTTTGGGTAGATCTTTATCCGGCGCCTCTGTGTTACATTGTCAGTGCAGAACCTGATATAGTCCAACACTTGCTCAGTATGAGTCTCTAGATCCTGTTGGGCAAATACCTCCCAGTCGGTGTCATGAAAACAGTCTTGTAGTTGTTGGGATGCTTCAGCTGGCCATATTGTAATATCCCTCTTTATAGCTGGAGTCCGTTTCCTCAATGGAATATATTCAGGAGTCAGGAGCAGGGACACTTGATCAGATTGGCCTAGATGTGCCAATGGTTCGGCCTTATAGGCCTGTTTGACATTTGTATACAGCCTGTCCAGAGTCCTTTCTCCCCTGGTTGCACACTTTATGTGTTGATAGAATTTGGGTAGGGCCACTTTCAAATCTGCCTGGTTAAAATCCCCGCATACAAGAAATGCAGCCTCGGGATACTTGCCTTGTTGTCTGCTAATGACATCATGCAGAAGACCCATTGCCTCATTGGTGTTCGCATCAGGTGCAATGTATACTATAGTTATCAGTACTACTGTAAATTCTCGGGGGATATATATTGGTCTGCATTTAAGCGTCATAAATTATAGCTTGCTCACATGCGGTAACGGCGGAAGAAACCGCCAAGTTGTTTGTAAAACACGTTTTTAGGTTGCATGGCGCCCCCTTGAGTGTGGTCTCAGACCGAAGGAAACAATTTACGTCCAGGTTCTGGAGGAAGCTCATGAGCTTACTGCACGTGGAGGTCAATTTCTCAACCGCCAGACACCCAGAAACTAATGGGCAGGCGGAAAGGGCAAACAGTATTCTGCAACAATATCTGAGGTGTTATGTAAATGACAGAGAGAATGATTGGGTAGAGAAATTAGCCCTAGCCGAATTTGCATACAATAATGCGGAAAATGTGTCCACGGGCATGAGTCCATTTATGGCTAACTATAGGTGTCACCCCAGGGCATTTCCAGGGGAAGGAGGGGAAAGATGGAGCGTGCCGGCAGCGGAACATTTTGTGGAAGAAATGGAAGCAATACATCAACAGCTCAAAATGAATTTGGATAGGGCCAAGGCAGAATACAAGAAGCAGGCAGATAGGAGCAGAAGGGAAGGAGAGACCATAAGGGTGGGGGACCGGGTGTGGTTGTCAACACAAGGGTTACCGTTCAAGGGGGGTTGCAAAAAATTGCGGCCAAAACGACTGGGACCCTTCGAGGTTATACAGCAGGTCAATACGGTGGCCTTTAAACTCAGGCTGCCAGACAACATGAAACTGCATCCAGTATTCCATAGGTCATTACTATCACCATACCGGGAGGGGCGGGAATTTTGGGGACGTGAAGGTGAGGTTCCCACGGCACCGCAAGTAGGAGAGAGGGAGCGAAGCAGTCATGTAGCAGAAATACTCGACTCTCGGTGGAAGGTGAAACAGGTAGAGTACTTAGTGGCATGGGAAGGGGAACCGGAGTCCGAAAATACCTGGTTACCGGCAGAAACGGTCAAGGATGAGGTCTCAGTAGGAACGTTTCATCGCTGGTTCCCAAGGAAGCCCCAGCCCTTGGCTAGGTTCTGGGAGGAACACTTCGGCACCACTGATGAGGAAGAGGAGTTCGAGGGGTTCCCAGAATCAGGACAGGAAGAGGAAGAAGAATCAGATGGGGAAGAGTATGGGGAAAGATGGGACAGTAGTAGGTGGAGAGCGGTTTTCGAGTCATCCGAAGATGAGGAGGATTCTTTCTGGGGGTTCCCAGCCTCGCCACCCAGAGAAGAGGGGGAAATGGGGGGTGAGGGGAGTCCTGGAGGGGAGGTGGATGTCAGGGAACTGCCATCGGAGAGTCAGGTGGTGGAAGGGCTCCAGGAGGCTAGGAGACCTTCGGATGCGGAGGAAGGAACCAGTAGGGGGAGAGGGAGAGTTCCTGCAGAAACTCAATCGGAGGAATGGCTCCAAGATGTTTCCAGTGAGAACAGCGGGGAGGGCTCAGGACCTCCGCTGGGGACGCCCACTCCGCGCAGGAAACTGTCACGCAGAGAATCCAGAAGGAGAGTTTCCGTCAAGGAACTCTTATGTTGGCGTAAATTCCAGAAGCGCCCACTGACGGATTCTGCCAGCGATTGAGGTAGCCATGTACCCATGGCTCTGCGGACTGGGAGAGTTTAGGAACTGATGGCAAAGCTTAGAGGGCTTAAACGCTTACGCACAAGCAGCCCCCTTTTCCCATTACAATGTCTACAGCCGTCGAATTCTGAGCCTTCCATCTCCCTGTCAGAGGAACTGGAGGGGCCTCACACACAGTATGCCACACTCCAAATTGTCGCAGCAAGCTCTCGCAGTACCTTGCCCAGGTCTGATAGTTGTGGCCATTTAGCTTTGGGCACTCTGCGGCTTCTGAGGCTTGTAAAAACTCCATTCCAGGTCTTTACTTGAGCCGTGAGCCTTTATGCCTTCAAAGACTTCTTATCTCGGCAGCTCATTAATCACGAAGCCTGCTTGACTCGACTCCCAGGCCAATTAGACCAGCCGGACATCAGAGACTTTTGCCGGCAAACAGAAAAGCCTTATTTTGCTTTTGCTTTTCCACATACCTCAGCAGTCTGTCGCAGTCTTACTCTCCTGTAAGTGCCGTGAATCTGGGCCTGAAACCTGTTGTTGGGATACTGCCAGGGAGACAAAGGCCATCACTGCCTCCACGTCGTCTCCGGACGTCCATCGATCTCCCGTAGATACAGTATCAGCAATTAGCGGCATAAGCTCCAGAAATAGATTGCCGCATTCCTGGGCTGATGCACACTCTATCAGCAGAATTCACACAGCGAAAGTTGCACAGCAGGAGAGCATATTTACAAGTTTATTCAGCGTTGGTCAGAACAAAGAAAAACATGACCGCCTGCTAGCGTGTTCAGGCACCGAGAGAGAGAAACGAAAGCAATAGCAAACATAAACATCCTGTGAACAGGAAATACGCAGACTCTGACTTACACAGCCTGCTCCCTCTTAAGGTGGAACGGAAATATCCTAACACAGAGGGGTGGGGTAGGGGAGGGAGCTGAAATAGTTTGATCTCACAAGCATTTGTCCATCTTAGAGAATACAAGGTTGCTTTGCACCCTCCTCTCCACTAAGCCTGACATTAAAGCATTTGGCATCTTAGCCCTCTGAAAATGTATGTGTGTCAGATTTCAAATGTGCCTCATAAGTACATGCTTAGCATGTAATGTGATGGCGAACATGATTTTTTTTTCATTGATCCAGTTTGGACAGTGGTACCCGTGAACAGAAGGGATGCAGGTGGCGCTGTGGGTTAAACCACAGAGGCTAGGACTTGACAATCAGAAGGTCGGCGGTTCGAACCACCGTGATGGGGTGCGCTCCCGTTGCTCAGTCCCTGCTCCTGCCAACCTAGCAGTTCATTTTTTTTTATAATATTTTTTATTAGTTTTATATAATACAGAAAAAAGAATAAAGAACGTATTGTAAAAGTAAAAAAGAAAGGTTACAAATTTTTCTTACTCCTTTTTCCAAATCTGTTGGACTTCCCCACGTCCTCCCAACCCTGCATTCTCTGTGATACATAACGTCTGCAATTTATTAACTTGTTTCAATACTTATTATATCTTCTTTTTTATCATGTTACCCAATTTCAAATGTAATATAACCCAAATCATGTACATTTTCATTTTAACACAATAAAGTTGTTTCATTATTCTATCTCTGACTCCTTGTACCTTAATTTCCATTTCTTTAATTTAACATTACTGAAACTAGAATTTCCTAGAGGATGCGTTTTTTAACATTCATACAACTTATAGTGTTTTTCCAAATAGTCTTTAAATTTTCTCCAATCCTCCTCCAACCTAGCAGTTCAAAAGCACGTCAAAGTGCAAGTAGATAAATAGGTACCGCTCTGGCGGGAAGGTAAACAGCATTTCCGTGTGCTGCTCTGGTTCACCAGAAGCGGCTTAGTCATGCTGGCCACATGACCCAGAAGCTGTACGCTGGCTCCCTCGGCCAATAAAGTGAGATGAGCGCTGCAACCCCAGAGTCAGTCACGACTGGACCTAATGGTCAGGGTTCCCTTTACCTTTACCTTTTACCCGTGAACAAGCTTTGTGATAGGTACATCAACCTTTCCTTCGCAGCACAAGTCAGTTACAGCATAAGTGTACCAAGAAACATAGTTTCCTATTTTGTCTGAACTTGGAAACTATGGTGACCAGGTTGGGAAATAATCCAGGATCGTAAACAAACTTCAAAGCATGTTTTGTGATCCTAGCTTGTTCCAAACAGGTGGTCCTTTCAGGAAACCTGTTTATTGAAACATTCATCCTGATTTGTTTGCACAAAGTTTGCAGGGAGGTTAGATGACACCAAATGTATCTTGCACATTCATTCTGATTTGTCTGCAGGGAGGTTAGATGATGTTGCATCAAGCAATTATTATCCCAACACTTTCCAAAGCATTTCCCCTTACTTTCTTTATTGTAAAGAAAACTGTTTTTTTTAAGGAAGTGGTTTTATTGCACAAGAGACCAAATGCAATTTTAAATGTGCAACCTGAATTTGCCAGCATGTGATTCAATCCCACTCCAAAATAGCATCAATCTGGAAGCGCCCCAGGATATTATAGTTTCCTAGTCCCGAGGAACTGGGAAACCATGATTATTTGGACACTTCCAGCTTTAACCAACTCACATCAGGGAGGAAAGCCACAAGACTTGCATACAGTCATACCTTGGGTTGAATATGCTTCAGGATGAGTGCTTTCGGGTTGCGCTCCGTGGCGACCTGGAAGTAATGGAGCACGTTACTCCTGGGTTTCGTGCATGCTCAGACGGTCAAAATGACGTCACGCACATGCGCAGTCACGGGTTGCGTTCACTTCAGGATGCAAGCGGGGCTCCGGAACGGATCCCATTCGCATCCTGAGGTACCACTGTATATGCTAACTTATTAAGGTGAGATAGGATCATCTAAACCAGGTCACGTGTCATAGTTGAAAAACCTGGTATGTACCATAGCTGCTCATTAGTACAAAATAACAACCCCTGTAATTGGGCTGTTTAAGAGAATATGAAGAAATAAAAGACCATTTTCAGAGTTGGTTACATTATCGACAACTACATGAAACATACAAAGAAGACAATAAGAAGGGATTTAGCTATACAACATCCAGATTTCAAAAAGAAGTGGTAGAAGGGAAAGTAAAATTGCTGAAATACAGTATTTTGTTAGAATGGGAGATGAAAGATGAAGAGGTGAAAGCAGTTATGATTAAATGGGCACAAGATATAGGTCATAACATTATGTTGGAAGATTGGGGAAAGTTATGGAAAAGGGATTTGAAATTCACAGATTGTTCTTTACTGAAAGAAAACTATATGAAAATGATGTATAGATGGTATATAACACCAGTACAATTAGGGAAAATGTACAAAACCAGTTCAAAACTGTGTTGGAAATGTAAGGAAAAAGAAGGGACTTTTTATCATATGTGGTGGGATTGTAGCAAAATTTTAAAAAAATGGGAAATATATAATGAGTTGAAGAAAATGTTCCATTTAACATTTGTGGAAAGCCTGAAGCCTTCTTGTTAGGGATTGTGCAGAAAGACCTGCCAAAGAAACGAAAAAACATTTTCATGTATGTGACAACGGCGGCAAGAGTTGGAAGAACGAGGAAATCCCGACTAAAGAACTGTGGCAAGAAAAACTGATGGACTATGCGGAATTGGCAAAATTGACACATAAACTACGTGACAAGGATAACTGTGATTTTAAAGATGAATGGGAGCCTTTTGCAAAGTATTTGAAGAAACAACAAAATGAACTGGACTTCTTGGCAGGTTTTGAATAAACATCCACAAATACTTTATTGGTAATATATAGATAGATAAATTGAGGATTTTTACAATTTTACAACATGCAGATAAAATTATGTGTCGATAAACCAGAGAAAGGAGCTGAGGGAAGTCTAAGGGGAGGGGAGATTTCTTTTCCCTTTTGTAGGGCGGGAGGGGGAGGGGTAAAATGAGGGGAAACAATGTGGATGATGTAATTTCATTAAAATTGTTATGTTGGAATGTTGGGATTCACAGGATGTTGTGTATGTAAGTCTGCAGGCTTCAGTTTGCAACAGGCTGATGCAATACTCTCTGTGGAATGACTCAGCAGTAATGAGATTGGCTGTCACCGGTTTAAAAGAAAAGCCTGTTCAACAGTAATTGTGGTGGAGTGGTGTAGATGAGTGTGGAGTCTTCTTTTGCCTCAAAGTGCAGGTACTCTGTCTGATTATATGAACTGCTTCTGTAGATATTTGTATATATATTCAGCTCACAATATTAAATACTGCACTAAAGAACCTGGGACTCTAAGCATTCTGCTAAAAGCGTCGCGAGGAATTCACGACAGGGTTATGGGCCCAGCACGCTTCCGCTGCGCAAGAGTACAGGTGGCACTTATCTAGCCGTGGGTGCTGGAGGTGAGCTGCAGGGATGGAGCAGTCCAGAACTGGCGTGTTGCTGGAGAAGCTGACGGCCATGAACTACAGCATCTGGTCGGTCCGCATGGAACACTTCCTCAAGCGTGAGGGCCTGTGGAAAGTGGTGGAGACTCCACTGCAGCCCCCTGAGGAGGATGAGGACGATGGTGAAAAGCTGGCACTAGTAGAGGCCCAGCTAGAAAAGGATGAGAAAGCTTTGGCTACGATCATCCTTGGAGTGGATAACAGCCAGCTAGTCTACGTAGCTGATAAGGTGACGGCAAGTGAGGCATGGAATGTGCTCAAGGCTGTCCATGTGCGAGAGACACCTGGCTTGCTAATAACACTGACCAGGAGAATGTACCGGTGTTGGAAGAAACCGGGGGACTCCCTTGTGAACCACCTAAAATTCTTAACAGGCTGTTTCCAGGAGCTAACCTTAAGAGGGAGGCCTGTGGGGGAAGAGGACAAAGTCTTTATAGTCCTGAGTTCCCTTGATGACAGCTATGATATGCTGGTCAATTCCCTCGAGTCGGTAGAGACTGATAAGCTGACTCTGGAATACGTTACCGGACGGTTGTATGCAGAGGAGGACAGGCGTGCAGAGCGAAAGATGACCTCAGCCCAGCTGTTGGAGCATCCCAGAGGGAACAACAGCCGGGAAGAGCAGAGGTGTCGGGAGCCGGAGAAACAGCCAGGAGGAGCTGCTGCAGACCAGCCGGTGGTCAACAAAGTAAAAAGGTATTTTTGCTGCAAGTCCAGTGGACATCTGCTTCGGGACTGCCCGAGGAAACAACAAAAACAGCAGAAGCACAAGAGGCAGCAGAGAGAGTCTACCGCTTGGGTGTCTGCAGATGGTCAAGAAAATGAAGAGCTGTGGGTTCTGGACAGCGGAGCTTCTCAAACTTTTTGTAAAAGAAAAGCATTGCTAACTGGTGCTAGGGCTTCAAACAAAAACATGTAAGTCTTGCTACAGGCCAGAAAGCTAATGTGGTCTGTGAGGGGGAGGTTGTGTTCCCACAGCTGGGACACACATTCAGGAATGTGTTGTGTGTGCCTAGTTTGCAAAACAATTTCCTGAGTATTCCTGACTTGGCAAAAGCAGGCTTTGAAGTAAACTTTGTGGGAGATCAGTGCCAGATAAAGCAAAATGGGGCAGTATTGGCAAATGCTAACCTTAGAACTAATATGTACGTACTGCAGTGTGAGTCTAAGGTTGCGAATGTGCAAAATGTCCTGATCCATGATATGTGTATTCATCTCCTGCACAGGCGTCTGGCTCATGCTAGCTTTAAGGTGCTGAACAAAACATTGGAGTTGTGTGGGGGGATGAAAAACATTAAAAGTTGTGATAATTACTTAGACTGCAATATCTGCAAGGAGGTTAAAAGCAGGGCTTGCCCAGTAGCAAGAGCAAGCCAGAGAGAAACCAAAAAACCACTGGAGTTGATTCATGCTGATGTAACTGGTCCTTTTCCACCAAGTGTCTCCCGTAACAAGTATTGTTTGATCCTAGTGGATAACTATTCTAGATTTGGCTGGGTCTATCCATTAAAGCAAAAATCTGATGTTGCCCAAACTTTGAAGTTCTGGGTAAGAAGGGTAGAAAGGCAACTTGGTGAAAAGGTGTGCTCTATTCAGACAGACAGGGGAGGAGAGTTTATGGCAAGCTCCCTAAGAAACTGGTTGCGATCCCAAGGGATTAAACATAGGCTCACCAACGTGACAACTCCTCAGGAGAACGGAGTAGCAGAGCGTAGGGGAGGTGTCTTGCAGACACAAATGAAAGCATTGTTAGCAGATGCAAATCTTCCAATTAAATACTGGGCTGAGAGTATTAAGACAGCGAATTATATTGGAAATCATTTGTGGTCAAGGGTACTAGATGACATACCCTATAAGATTCTCTATAACAAAAGTCCCAGTTTGCAACATTTGAGAATCTTTGAGACAAAGGCATGGGTTGACATACCTGTAAAAAAAACGAAGAAAAGGTGGAAAAAGGGCACAGCAGTTGCTATTTCTTGGGTATGAAAGCCTACAGGTTTGAAGATAAAAATCTTTTTAGTTATAGTCGGTCAGCCAGCTTTAATGAGCAAAGAAATTGGCCCAAGATACATGCAAACCTGCTGCCAGAATTTTTTTTACTGCCGAGCGTATCTGATAAGGCAGTTGAAACAAAGCTAAGAATTGGCAGCTCTCCCAGAGAAATTGAAAGGAAGGATGTAAAGACCGAGCATTTTTCTCCAGCTGCTAGTATGGAGCAGGGGGGAAAAGAAAGTGCAACAGGGACAGGAGGAGGTAAATCTCCAGAGTCAATCCACCCCAAAAGCAGTCCTGAAGGTAGCCCAGGAGGTGAGATTAATGAACCAAGGAGGTCTGAAAGAAGTAATAAAGGTCAACCTCCAGTCCGTTATGGGTTCCCAGCCACCATAAACCAGGTTTGTATAACTGAGCCAGAAAACGTTGAAGAAGTGCAAGAGTTACCTACTCTAGAGAAAGAGGCGTGGTTAAAGGCAATGCAGGCAGAGTATAACTCTCTGCTAAACAACAATGTGTTTGTACCTACCAAATTGCCTGAAGGTAAAAAGCCCATAAGCTGTAAGTGGGTTTTTAAAGTGAAAAAGCTGGCTGATGGTAGTTGTCAGAGGAAAGGCCAGGCTGGTTGCAAGGGGCTTTACACAAAGGAAAATGATACATTATGAGGAAGTGTTTGCCCCAACAGCAAAGGCTGAAACAGTAAAATCAGTTTTAGCAATGGCAAGTCTGAGGGGGTTAAAAGTTAATCATTTTGATGTTGCCTCAGCATATTTAAATGCTCCTATTGATGCCGAGGTGTATTTACACCAAATACCAGGTTAAGAGCTGGAGAAAGACAGCATGGTGTTAAAGTGCACGTCCATGGCATGACTGCATAGACACAACTTTGAAAAAGATGGGATTCTTTTTTTTTTTAATTCTTTTTATTAAGCTGTTTCTTTTTTAAAAGAAGAAAAACAAAAAGAAAACCAAAATCACAAACATACCAAGAAAGATAACAAAAACTTATAAACAAACAACAAGAAAGATAACAAAAACGTATAAACAAACAACAAGAAAAACATCAGTTTATAGCATAACATTAATTGACTTCCCTCCATCACGGTTTTGAGCTATATCCCCACAGTATCTTCCTGCGGTATCTTTTTACAACCTTTATCTATACATCGTAGGTTTTATGTTACACCTACTGTGATTTTAATATTTCCTAAATTTGTTTCTATGTATGTAATGAATTTGTTCCAATCGTTAATAAATTTTACGTTTTTTTGATGCCTGATCTTCTGTGTCATCTTTGCTAGTTCTATATATTCAAATAACTTAATTTGCCATTCTCTAATAGTTGGGATATTGGGGGTTTTCCAATTTTGCGCTAGCAATATCCTGGCGGCTACCGTTGCGTATTGGGACATAGTTTGGTCCTCTTTCCTAATCTCATCTCCGACCATTCCTAAGAGAAAGGCTTCGGGTTTCTTAGGAAACGTATATTTCAAAATTTTCTTTAGTTCATCATAGATAAGTCCTAAACCTTTTCACTTCTTCACAGGCCCACCACATGTGGTGGAAATCACCCTCTTTTGTTTTGCATTTCCAGCAGGTTTTGTCCCCGGTCTTATACATTTTCTCCAATTTCGCTGGGGTGATGTACCATCAGTACATCATTTTTTCCATATTTTCTCGGAGTCCAACACAAGCTGTGAATTTCATATCCTTGTTCCAAAGTTTCACCCACCTGTCGTAATCTAAATTATATTCAAGGTCCATGGCCCATTTGACCATAACCTCCTTTACTTCTTCATCTTTGGTATCCCAATCTAGTAATTGATTATACATTTTGGATAAAAGTTTGGAATTTCCTTCTAGTATTTCCACCTGGTATCTGGATTTTTTCTCATTCATCCCTTTTTTTAATGCTCATTCCATAAAGCATTAATTTGGTGAAACAGTAGCCAACCCGTTAATTTATCCTTTAAATCTTCATATGGTCCGATTTTCCATCCTTTATCTGATCTTACCAGGAGGTCTTCGTAGGTCCATCTTTGACTTTCCATGTTTAATTTTTTAATTGTTAGAATATCAATTGGTGATAGCCACCAGGGGGTGTCCTTTTCTATCAGTCTCTTATTTCTGTCCCATACCTCAAGCAACGCTCCTCTGATAATATGGTTGGAGAATCCTTTATGAACCCTCTCTTTGTCCTGCCATAGATATGCATGCCAACCAAATCTGGCGTTAAACCCCTCTAAATCCAACAAATCTGTGTTTTTCAAAACGATCCAATCCTTGATCCAACACAGGCACGAGGCCTCGTAGTATAATTTTAGGTTCGGGACTGCAAACCCTCCTCTTTCTCTTCGATCTGTAAGTAGTTTAAATTTAGTTCTTGCTCTTTTGCCCTGCCAAATAAATCTGGAAAGGGTTTTCTGCCAATCTTTAAACATTGTCGTACCTCTGATCACCGGGATGTTCTGAAATAAGAACAGCAGTCTTGAGAGAGTACTCATCTTAATTGCAGCCATTCTACCCAACCAGGAGAGTTTTATTCTGCTCCAGATGTCTAAGTCTTTTTTAATCTCTCTCCAGGTCCTGATGTAATTATCTTCTACTAAGTTTATGTTTTTCGTGGAGACCCCAATACCCAAATATTTCACCTTTTTCGCCACCTTGATCCCTGTTTGCAACTCTAAAGACTCTCCTCCCTGCAAGAGAGGGGAGTGGTTTTGGGCGGGAGCCCGAGCTCAGCCCCTAGCAGGGGGCGTTAGCCCCCTGCCTTCACCTCACCTGGCTGGCGCCCACGCCCCTCAGCAGGCAACCAACCAGGTGCCTGAGGGGGGCGTGTTCAGCAGCCTTTTGCTGCGGCGGCAGCCTTCACCCGTCCTCATTCTTCGTCCTCTCGCCACGAGTCAGGAGGATCCTCCCTTCCGTGTTCTTGCAGCGAGAAGCGACCACATGGACCTTGAGGAAGATTTCTGAAAAAGGGAAGTCTTGCCTTCTTTGCCTAGCTAGGTTTTTTTCGCCTTCTAATTTCTCCCCCCTTTTTCTTACCTGATTGTTCCTAGCTTCGTTTCTGTTTCCGGAGCCTTTTGCTTTACAGCAATAGAGCCCCTGTGCGTGTGTTTCGGAGTGAGTGTGACTTCCTCTTGCGGTTTCCTCCTTGTTTAGCGTTCGGTTACTGCTTCAATCCTGCCAGGTTTCCGTGTGCGATCAAGACTGCTCTCAATCTCAGCAGCCGCTCTAAATTTCAGCATCATTTTAAAACAGGTTCTGTCTTCTAATCAAACACTCCGTGTGCGTGTGCTGCGTTTTCTCCGACTTTAAATCAGTCACTCTGTGCGTGCGCGTGCTGCGCTTCTCCGACCTCAAGTCAGTCACTCTGTGTGTGTGTGCGTGCTGTGCTGCTCTTCTCTGGCTTTAAATAAATTAAACTGTGTCTGTGTGCTGCTCTGCTCTGGTTTTAAATCAATTACTCTGTCTGTGTGCTGCTCTTCTCCAGCTTTAAATCGGTTGCTCTGTGTGTGGGTACTGCTCTTCTTCGGCTTAAAACAGACACTCTCCGTCTTTGCAGGTTGCATTGCTGTGTGTTTAAAAAGGGGGTAATCTGGGAGCTGCTGGTTTGGATTTTATGAGTGCGTACTGAGCACGTGGTCAGTGTGAGTCTCCGGTAATTTTTCCTTTACCTAGCTAGGTTTTTTGGCCGGGTTTGGCCTTTTAAGCTAGAGTTGGTTTAAATTGCTGCCGCATTTATAATTTGCTGCATTACTGGAAGGGCTTGCTCATCTGTGTTCGTTTCAGCTCCCCGCCCACCCCCCTCCCCCTTCGTTTAACCCTCCTCACTACTCCTACAATTCAGGAAGCTGCAGCTCCGCTCTAATTTCTTTCAGTCAATTGCTATCTTCCTAATTTTGCTATTGTCCCAGCTTAATTTTGCTACTTTTTCAGCTCGCCTCTTATTGCTTTATTCAGTGCTTCTTATTGTGTTACTTTAAACCCCTTTCCGGCGCCCAGGGCCCCCCTCATTCCTCACCCCCCCCCCCCGCGTGGTTTTTTAAAGCTGATAGTATTTCTGGGCTGCTAGGTGTTGCTCTCGGTCGTTTTTCATAGAAACACCACCTCTGCTGTCCCATAGAAAGTAAAGTTATCGCCTTGTTGTGCTTCATTCCCCTTTTTATTTAAACTTCCCTGTGCTCCGGATTTGCACCCCCCCCCCCCCGCTTAGTTTAAGTGTGCATTTCTCAGTGTCTGGCCAGCGATTCAGTCAGCGTTGCCATAGAAACGCCATTGCTGCTGCCCCATAAAAGAAAGCTATTGTTTCCTGCTGCCTCTTTGGGTCGCCATAGAAACCATTGTTGTGTAAGCCGGCAGGATCTTTCAGGGCTAACGAGCAGTAATTAGGGGCATTGTTCGCCTGAGGCAGATTCTCTGCTGCTGCTTCCCCCAGCTTATCTTTTGTCTTTAGCAGCTAAAATACTAGCCAAGCTTTTGTTGCCTCTTGGAAGTTTAAGCTCCTGTTTCCCTCAAGATTAGAGAGTCCCCCTGGTGGTGCAGCAATAAAACTGCTAGCACATTTGCAAAGCTAAGCAGGGTCCGATGTGGTTTCAAATTGGATGGGAGACCGGGTGTTAAAGTTCAACATCAGATTATTAGATAAAGGCGGAATATATCTTGTTTTACTGTTTTACTGCACAGTAATAATATCTGCACATTTAGTCTTATAAATTTAGTCAATCAGCAACAATATTAGCTAGTACTAAATTAATTAGGAATATATTTACCAATTGATACCAAGTTAATTAGGAATATATTTATATCCTGATCTGCATCTATTAATTCGATCATCAATAAACCGGTTGATTATATTCAAATTTTGAGCATTTTTAGCAATCGCGCTTTCAACTATAGAGACAAATAACTAAGAATATGGATACTTATTTATTAATAATTAGAATAATAATAATAGTATAACAAAATATAATAAATTAGAATAATATTAAATAATAATAAACTTAACAATAAATAAATAAATTCAATAATAATAATAGCAAATAAATAATTAAATAATTAGTAAATTAAATAAAATAGAATACTTAATAAGTAAATTAAATTAATAAATAAACAAATAGATTAAAAGTAATAATAAAATAAATAAAAATAAATAAAATAATGATTAAAATTATTAAAATAAATAAAATAAAAATAAAATAAAATAAATAAATAAATAAATAAATAAATAGATTTAAAAATTAATTAGATTTTACATTTTAATTTACGAAGCGCACCTCATGGCACCCAAAAGAAAGCGCACGTCTGAGGCAGCACGTAATGCAGCTGCGACCACATCTCAAGGGCATCATAGTAGGAGTAGTAATAAAAAGCCCATCGCACATTTACTCATTGCATTTAGGTCATTCATAGATGATTACGAGCAACGCTATCCCGATGAGAATACCAGCCCCCCCCCATCTCCGGATGTTATTCCCGACACGCAGGATGTTCCGGAAAGTCCGAGATCTTCCCAATGGGAGGAACTACCAGGCACCTCGGCTGCTCTCTTCAGTGATGCTCAATTGACTAGGGCGGGTTCTAATCGTAGGTCAGAACCAGTTCGGACTAGGTTCCAAACTTCTGCATCTGCCCCTCGGGGGCGGGGGGGGGGGAAGGCGACGACCAAGTCTACCCGCACTAATAATGTCGTTGCTTCTAGTTCTGCCAACCGTTCACAGGATAAGCGGCCCAGGGTGCAGGTGCCTGAGTCAGCTTCGTCATCTGCCGCAGAGGACGAACAGCGGGACTTTGAGGAGGACCCCAGTCCAGCACCAGAGGAAAAGCTATCAGGGAAGAGGCGTGAGAAGAAGAAACACATTTGTAGAAGAAGCAGGTCGAGGAAGAATGACACGGACGACGAGACAGGTACCTCTTCCTCCGAGTATGACTGTGATGCGTACAAAAGCTACATACGTTAGAGTGCTCCCCCTGTTGTCCTCCTACTTACCGGTTTTCTCTCTCCTTTCATCCTCAGCTGTGTTCAGGCGACACGTGTGGATTTGCGGCCACAGTATAGTCCATTGGGCCCGCGTTCGGGCGGCCAGCCGCGGCCTTGCGCCTAACCTTGGTTTACCACCTGGAGTTCGAGTTTCCTGGTTTTCGAGAAGAGGCATGCGCTGGGTCGAGCTTATGCCGTTGTTGTGGGAGAAAGTAGCTGCGTTCGGCCCTCCCGATATCCTGGTCATCCAATTAGGAGAGAATGACTTGACTAATAGGAGAAGTGTGGACTTGCTAGCGAGCATGAAAAGTGACTTGGATGCGTTCGCTACTTTATGTCCCAGAACGACAGTGTTCTGGTCTTCTATGCTGAAGAGGACTTTTTGGCGCGGAGCGCAAAGCTGTATGGCCATTGAAAAAACCAGGAAACTCGTAAATCGGGCAGTTGCCCGTTGGGTGCGCTTCATGTATGGCCGAATCATTTATCATGACCGTATTCGTATCGGCGAGCACGCCTTATATCGGAATGACGGGGTGCATTTATCAGACCTGGGGAACGACATCTGCTTAGATAGCGTCATTAATAGCATCCAGGATTGGTTGCAGCCGTGAGGGTATTGGCGGCGAGCCTTGCGGCTCGGGTGGCGGTTAGGCATTGGAATAATGTGTTGTGCTGTGTCGAAGAGCTAGGTGTGGCCATCGCCTATGCCTTCAATTTTTAGGGGTATTCCGTTAAAGGAATCTGGCGGTCGTGTATTCTGTCCGATGCCTGCTTGGCGGGAGGCCATGGCACGACCCTCGGTGACATTAGGGGTGAGCCTATAGTTGGATCGGCATCAACAGGCTCCACCTACTGGTGAATAAACCCACTTGTTCAAATCCAATGCCTAAGCCAATACCTTTTCACTGCTGTAATCAATAAAGTTGTGGCCTTTCCTTGCCCATTAACCTTGTATCACGTGTCCGTGTGAATTCTTTCCACATTGCGGGGGTCGGGTCCTCGAACCACAACTGGTTTCTTAAATCTTCAGCCAAATTCTTTGTCAACATCTTGGTTTTAACTTTGTTTAGCTTAAACCCGGACAGTTTTCCAAATTCTTCAAGTAACTCTAAAACTTTACCGGTACCTTTTGTTGGTTCTTCTAGCGATATTACCAAATCATCGGCGTAAGCCTTTAATTTATATTCTTTTGCTCCAATTCTGATTCCTCTTATTTCCGGGGTTTCCCTTATTTTATTTGTAATTACTTCCAACACCATAATAAATAGGAGAGGGGACAGAGGGCACCCCTGTCTTGTACCCTTCGCAATTGCGAACGAATTAGTTAGGTTATTGTTAATAAGTAATTTAGCCCTTTGGCTTGAATAAATCGCTCTTATACCTTCCATGAAAGGCCCCTCTATCCCTACCCTCTCCATACATTTTAATAAAAACCACCAGGATACATTGTCGAAAGCCTTTTCGGCATCGATGAAAATTAGTACCGCGGGAATGTCGTTCTTAAATTCCAAATATTCGATAATGTTTATTATGTGCCTTACATTGTCCATTAGTTGCCTGTTAGGGAGGAATCTGGCTTGATCTTTGTGAATGGATCTATCAAATATTTCTTAAATCTGTTCGCCATTATTTCTGCGAAGATTTTATAATCATTATTAAGTAATGATATCGGTCTATAATTTCTTACGTCGAGTTTGTCAGAGTCTGATTTGGGTATTAACGTGATGTGTGCCTCTTTCCAGGAGTCAGGTATCCTCCCTCCTTGTAAGATGTTATTCATTACATCACATAGAACCGGGGCCAGATGTTCCTCTAAAACTTTGTAGTATTTTTGTGACAAACCATCTGGACCTGGTGCTTTCCCTGGTTTCATCTTCTTAATTGCCTCCTTGACCTCATCTGCTGTTATTAATTTATTTAGATGGATTTTTTCTTCATCCGTCAGCTGTTCTCCTCCATTCCTTTCCAGATATTTTTCTATTTCTGCTATGTCCTCATCTTCCTTTTTATACAGAGTTTCATAGAATTGAAGGAACTTTCCCTTTATTTCATTGGGGTCTTCTGATATTTGCTCTTCTGTTTTAATTTTGTTAATCACGTTTTGTTTTTTCCTTTTTCTTAATTGCCACGCCAGTAGTCTCCCCGTTTTGTTTACAGATTCAAAATATTTTTGCTTCATTGATTTAATTCTCCATTCTACTTCTTGACTTATTAATGTTGAGTATTGTGTTTGCAGCATTTTGGAGATTTGTTTAATCCTTTCATCTCCAGGATTTATTATTAGTTTTTTCTCACAATCTCTTAATTGCTTAACTATTTCTTCTTTTTTTGATTCTCTTAATTTCCTTCTATAATTGTTCTGCTGAATTAAGAATCCTCTTAGAACCGCCTTACTGGCGTCCCAAACTATATCAATTTTGGTTTCTTTATTTAAGTTTATATCAAAATAGTCTTTCAGAGTACTTTTAGCCTTCTCGATAATATCGTTTTCAAGTAAGTATTCATTCATTCTCCACCTATATGGTCCCGATGATTTACATTTAATTTCCAAAACAATTGGGTTGTGATCAGAAAGGGTTCTGGGTTGTATTTCACATTTCATTGTTCTTGTCGAAAGTTCTCTTGAAACCCATATCTGATCAATTCTGCCCCAACTCTGGTGTGGTTCTGAGAAATGCGTGAATTGTTTCGTTATTGGGTTTTTATGCCTCCAGATATCGATCAAATCTAAGTTTTCTTGAAGGTTATTAAATGATTTTGGAAGTTTCCCTTGATTCGACTTCCTCTTTTTTTCACTTCTGTCTAATTCCGGTACTGGAACTCCATTCAAATCCCCGAGTAGAATTAATTTATAGTTTTCTAATTCTAGTAATACTTGTTCCAATTTTTTAAAAAACTCTGCTTTGTTTGTATTAGGTGCATAAACAGTTACCACATTAAATTTTCCCCCTTGGTGGTTAATTTGAACTCCCAAGATTCTTCCCTCATCATCTTTGCAGATTAATACAGGTTCCCATTTCTCCTTAATGTATGTCACCAACCCTCTTTTTTTATTTACATCTGAGTTGATAAACTCAACTCCCAACTTTTTGTTAATCAGTATATGTTTGTGTTTTTTGGCCACATGGGTCTCTTGACAACAAATCACATCATAGTTTTTATTCCTCAAAACTTTCTCTATTTTATTCCTTTCTGGTTTTTCGTTTAGACCGTTCACATTCCAGGACAGAAAATTCAAAGACATTACTAAAATTAAATTCTATTTGTTCAATTTAAATTTTCAAACTTGTATTTTGGGGCTTCCGTTCCCTGTATATTCTTCCTCTTCTGCCTCTTCACCTCCCACAGCACCTTCTTCCCCTTCTACTTCTTCGTCTTCAACTTCTCTTCCCGTATCCCCCTCCTCTCCCCCTTCCCTCCTTTCTTGTTTTTACTTTCCTCTCTATCTCTTAGCCTGTCCTCAACCTTGCCAAGCTCTTTCTCATACCTCCTCAGGAATTTTTCCACCTCTTGGGGGTCTGTCAGCTTAAATCTTTTGTCTTTAAAAAAGAAGGCAATCCCTTCAGGGAACTCCCATCTATATTGTATGGCATTTCTTCTCAAGACGCCTACTATTTGTCTGTATCCTTCCCTTTTATGCAAAAGTCTGACTGGTATTTCTTTAAGAACAATAATTGATCTGCCGTCAATTATTAATTTTTTATGATCGCTCGTTTTTAATATTATGTTCTTCATCTCAATTGAATTGAGGATTACTAGACAGTCCCCAAGAGGTTTTTTTAAACTTATTTTGCTGGGCTCTCGTTCTTATTCTATATGCCACCTCTTCCTCTTTCAGTTCCAACCATTTAGTTAGCTCCTTAATCATTTTCTCCTTTATATTCTCTTTCGTTTCTTCTCCTATTCCTCTGAATTTTAAATGTAGTTGTTTCTGTCGCATTTCTGTCATTGCTAAGTTATCCCATATTTGCTCCTGCATTTTATTCACCTCTCTCATTTCTTCCTTTATTTTTTCTGTCTCTTTTTTCTGTTCTCTCATCTCTTTTTGAATTTTTTTATTGGTCTCTTCAAATATTTTTGACTTAACAGATATCTCTTGGATTTTAGTAGAAAGTTCACCTACTGCCCCTTCTATCTTTCTATCTATCATCTCCTGCACTTCTCCTAATTTATTTTCCATGTGAATTTCATTTTGTTTAAACTCCTCCTTGATTTTTAACCACAGAATATCTAGGTCTTTAATTTTTTCTTGTCGGGATGTCTTTCTTTCAGCTGGGGTCCCCCCCCACCTTTTCCCCATTTTTCGCCGACATTATATCCCTACTTTCGCGCTTTATGTATTGCAGCTAAGTCTCTTCCTTAAAGGGCTCACAATCTTTATCTCCTTCTGCTTTTCTTTCTTTTTTAATTTTTTAATTGTTTTTTTAATTTTTTTAATTCTGAAGCCCCTTGTATCGAGATTATAGGGCTATACCCCTCTACCACGTCCAAGAATATCTAGAATCTTATAGGATATCTCAATCCACTATCTGGGCTCAATCTGCGGATATGACTTCTAGACCTAATTCAATACACTTTCAAATTACTCATCAGTCCTTTTTAAACCAGAAAACAAATAACCCTATTTTCACACAGCTAAGCAAAACTAAGCAAAAATAAGGAAAAATGCAAGAAATAAATATTTTCCAAAGGCAGTAAGAGAGTGAGCCCAACCGTAAAGAAGATTAACCCACATTAAGTATGTCTAAATAATGTGGATATTAACCCCACCGTTAACCCTCCAATAAAAATTTCCTCTTCAATACGGAGTAGTTAGCTGAGCTAAATCAAGTTAGCAGTCCTCTTAAAGTACGCAGAAGAAGATTCAAAGGTGTTACCCAGATTATTTCAGAAAAATCACTCTGACCAGGCCGGCGTATCCCTAAATTCTTCAGCCACTCGATGGCCTAATCCAACATATGGAGAGGTAATGCAATCCGCACCACTTAGCGTTCATAAAAACGAGAAGAAAATGTCACCCTTGTTCAGTAGGTGGTAAATTTAATTAAGTCTATTGCAGATAGGTAGCCGTGTTGGTCTGCCATAGTCAAAACAAAAAAAAATTCTTCCAGTAGCACCTTAAAGACCAACTAAGTCAGTTCTTGGTATGAGCTTTCGTGTGCATGCACACTTCTTCAGATACTGAAGAATATCTTCAGTATTCAGATACTGAAGAATATCAGTTTTCAGATACTGAAGAATATCTTCAGATATCTGAAGAAGTGTGCATGCACACGAAAGCTCATACCAAGAACTGACTTAGTTGGTCTTTAAGGTGCTACTGGAAGGAATTTTTTTTGTTAAGTCTATTGCGTTGAGTGTCAGCTCTGGTCGGTGAATTTAGTTAAACCTATTGCGTTTGGAATCAGCTCCCCCCTATAGTATAGGAAGGGAGTCCAGTATTATAGGAAGGGAGTCCAGTACTCCAGTTCTATTCCAACATCAAAGAGGTCACAGGGCTAATCGCTACAGTTATTGAATAGCTGAAAAAGGAGCTGTTATCACGCAACGGAGTGCCGAAAGAGAAGAGGAGGAAACCAGAAAGAAGAAGCTGTGGGGGGTTATAAGTCTCCTTAGAGTGGCTTTACGCTCCCCGTTATATTTTAATTCACTGTGTTTCAATTTCAAAGGCGTCTGTGATAAAGTTCTCCTTCTGTCTCTTTATATTTTTTCCTTTCAAACGCCGCTTTCAGTAAACTCCCCGACCGCTGAGCTCGATTGATATTTACAACTGTATCCAACAACAAAAGAAACAATGTATGCGGCGGGGGAGGTAAAATACAAATTCATGCAGGCATCTTCTTTGCTACTTTGTGTTTAATAATTTGTTTGCCTTAGCAAAGTTGCCATTGCGCTCTGTACTCACTCAGTCAGCTACTTTTTTTTTTATGCCTGCGATTCTGTAACCCGCGCCATTTTCTGCTCACCACCGGATGAATTCCTTGCCAAGATTGTAAAACATCCAGGGCTCTCCCCGCTTAAACTCCAATTTTTAAAGATGTTTTGAGTCGCCACACGCAGGGGAATCCATTTTTATCTTGTGGAGGTTCGTCGCCTTTCTCAGCAGAAGCTAGAGGCGTCACAACACGGAGTCAGTGCTCTCCCATTTTGCGCTCGCGGTCCCATCCCGAGTTTCATCCAAAGGAAAAAAACCCCGAAAAGACGGCGAAACCGCTCCCACGCTGCCGGGAAGCCTATCTCCCAGGGGTCTCCCCCCTGGGATTTTTGGGGGGCGCAGTGCCTTTGCGGCACCCCCAAGCCTCCGTGTTGTTCAGAAAACCCTTTACAAGGGCTTTCTGCGCTTCCTCGCTGTCCGCGACCCAAACCAGATGGGATTCAAACAAAGCCTGGCTGATTCCTGTTTATATTCAGCAATGGTGCAAGGAAGCATTTCTTATTTACTTTTGTATGTTGATGATATCTGTCTAATAACAACTGCACAAAAGCAAGTGTCTTGGTTTATAAACAGCCTAGGTAACAAATACAAACTGAAGTATTTGGGAGAGATTCAGAATTACTTAGGAGTGAAGACATATGGAATGGAGAGGGCAAATGAGGTTGACACTCCCATAACTGCCCAGAACAAAAATGAACCAGAAGGACAAAAATGTGAGAATGCAACAGCATTTCATTCTCTGTTGGGTTCTCTGTTATATCTGTGTGAGTGCCTGAGGGCCCTGCTCTTGCCACAAACCACCTGGCCCAGGGCGGGGCCTGACAGGCCTCACAAGGACTGCTCCTGCGACTTACTATCTGGCCCAGGGTGGGGCCTCACAAGGACGGTTGTTGCCACTGATGCTGCTACTGCCCAGGAGGACCCGGAGGGGTGAAGAGTTCTTTTTTAACATGTTTTAAAATTTTCCTTTCCCTTTAGATTTTTTATATATGGGGTGAAGTGAAGGCCCAAGACAGGTGTTGATCATTATGTGAGCTGCGTACAGGTGGTCTGAAGCGAGCGAGCGAGCGAGCTACCATCATTCCTGTGGAGCCTCTTTTTATTGAGACAAATATGCAAGCCAGGCAAATACATTTTTGGGCTGTGACCTTTACACATCTTCCATCCCGAGATCGTGGGGTAGTACAAAGCTATTTTGGCACCTGTTTCCACAGCGTCATTTCCCCCTTGCACAGTGTATGACGAAAGGAGACAAAGGTCTCGAAAAACTTCCGGGTTGGCGCCTCCGCTAATGGCGGATTCCTTCTGAGTTCCAGAGGGAGTAGCTCCGCGAGATCGGGTCCCGCCGCTACAGCAAAGCAGGGGACCTCTGAAAATCACAGGCGGGTGAAGCCTGTGAGCGTGGGGGCTCAGTGGGCACGTTTCGCGCCCCCCCCCCCGACCGGGGCTGAGAGCCGACTGTCATTTTCGCGGAGTGAAGCTGCACAGCTGTGGTTGGAGAGCGCTGACTTTTTCCTGGACAATTCGACGCTAAAATATCTACCCGTGAGTAGGCTTCTTTTGGACTTAAATTGAGGAACAAATTTGAATAAATTCGGTGCTGAAAGGGGGAAGTATAAACAGGAAGTCTGCTTCCCCTGATTGTAGATAGAACAAAGCAAAAGGACTTCTAAAGCGGAAACCCTAAAAAGACTTCTTTTTGAAAGATATAAAATTCAACATCAAAAAAGTGGTTTTCCCCCGAGTCTGCAGGAACGGAAGGGGGGAGGATTTAACTTAAATTCCTGCATGAAAGTTGGACTTTTAAGTTAATTCTGCTGTCTCAAAACCCTGGAAACGGACTGTCTGCTGAAAGGGGCTTTACTTGAAAGGGAAAGTAAAGTTTCCTAAGTAACCCTGCAAGAAAGATACAGTGTCTTTGGACTTCTTTTGAGTACAAAGTAACCCTTTTAGGGTTCCTACAGTAACTATCTGGGACTTTGCCCTTACAGTAACTATTTGGGACTCTGAAACTCTGTGGCTTTGAAAGGCTAAGGGGGTTTTTTAAACACCATATTCGTTGTTAAGGATTTACTTTGTTGCTGAAGTTATCCCCCTAGAGGACAGTGACATTGTTGCATAAATAGCTAAGCCATCGGAAAATTCCTATCCCGCTATAGCAACTGCGCCACTGGAAAATTACTTCTCAAAACAAACTCCTAAGAAATTCCTTAGGCGTGGGTTTTGACCTTGAATTTTCATGAGAAGGCTATGGCAGCAGATGGCAAAGAAAAATTAGACTTAATACATCATACCAGATCAGGCAAAGCATACCATCAGCGAAGGCCTTCAACTTCGGGAGTAACAGGAGGGGCAACCGCCACGCAGACTAAAACAAAAATTATGTCAACTGACGATGTGTTGACTCAAGCACTCAGTAAAATAAATGACTCTTTGGAAAATTTAGCAAAGGAAGTGGCAGATACAAAAAGCCAGGTGGTGGCAGCATCAGCAAAAATTGATGTGAATACAGCAAGCATTAATGATTTGGTAAAGAAAGTGACTGGCAACACAGAATCTATCGAAAAATTAATTGAGGAATCTGCCACGACCAGGAAGGTGGCTGAGGAAGCGAAACAGATTGCATCTGCCGCTGAGGAAAGGATCGCCCCAGCATATAAGAGACTGGAAGACCACGAATTGGCACTGTCTTGTATAGAACTACGATCTAAGGAGCAGAATCTGAGACTTAGAGCGGTGCCTGAAATTGAGAAGGGAAACCTGGAGGAATTTCTCACAAAGGAATTTATAGACTTTTGGCAACAGGATTTGGGGAAGGAAGAATTCAAGATTGTGAGTGCCTTCAGAATTGGGCTACGTCAGAAGAAGAATAGGGTAAGAGATTGTTTGATTACCCTGCGAACGAAAGAAGAAAGGGACAAAATTCTGAGTTTGCATTATCAGAGAACTTTGGAAATCGAGGACTCTTATGTGGAGATTTTTAAGGATATCCCAAAATACATTCTGGATTTAAGGACACACTATAGAGATCTTGTGGCTCTGTTGAGAAGGAACAAGATACCTTTCAGGTGGGAATTTCCCCAACGCCTATCGTTCAAATATAAAGAAAGAAAAATAAGAATAAGGTCAACAAACGATAAGGATAAGTTTTTGAGAGATCACGGAGAACATCTTCAGAAACAAGTAGAATCAGAGGAAGTGTCAAGAACGCTGGAAAAAGGAATTTTGGGCATAGCAAATTTACAATTTGGACTCCCGAGCCCAGACAAGGCGAAACCACCGACAGATGAGGAGCAACTACTTGGAGCAGTGGGAGGAGAAGCAAAGTAATCCCATCATGTCTCTGCAACTTCTTAGTTGGAACTGTAATGGACTGAATTCCCCTCGAAAAAGAAGATCTGTGTTTCATATTTTGAAAAAAGAACAATTGGACTTGATTTGTTTGCAAGAAACACATGTTACGAGGCAACATAGGAAACTACTTACTAATAAGAGATTGGGACAAGAATTTATTTCATCGGATAGAGTGAAAAAAAGAGGAGTAGTGATATATGTAAAGGAGAGACTTCTACCAAAATTAATCTTTAAAGATGAACAGGGAAGATATTTGGCAGTTGAAATTCAATATCAAGGAGAAAAATTTCTGGTAGTGGGAATTTATGCGCCGAATGATGGAAAATCTGAATTCTTTAAGAAGTTGCATGAGACTTTACTGGAACATTTGGATTACAACTTAATTTTGATGGGAGATATGAATGGAGTGGTATCTACAAACATGGACAAAGCACAAAAACAGGTAGTCACCAATGATGGCAGACTACCTAAAACTTTTTTTGAAATGACTGACAATATGGACTTGGTGGATATCTGGAGAACAAAGAACCCTCTGAGAAGAGAGGGAACCTTCTTTTCTGAAGCCAAGATGACATGGACTCGTATTGACCAAATATGGATAACTAGAGGGATGGCACCGAAGATAAAGAGAGTGGAAATCTGCCCAAAAACTTGCTCTGACCATAATGCAGTCAAGATGGAGATGAAACAAATAACAACTGGTTCTTTTAGATGGAGGATGAATGACACCTTATTTAGAGATGAAGAAGTTTATAGAAAGGCCCAAAAAACTTTGAGAGACTATTTTGAATTAAATATGAGTACTGATGTTGAAAAAAGAACAATTTGGGACGCAAGTAAGGCTGTTATGAGAGGGTTTCTGATCCAACAGAATGCAATAAAGAAGAAAAGCCAAAATGAGAAGAAAGATAAAATTTTAAAGAAAATAGAAGGGGAAAAGAAATTGAGAGCCAAACCAAAGTCGCAAGAGATTTTGAGAGAAATAAAGTTATATCAGACACAATATATGGAATTGATGAACCAAGAAATAGAATGGAAGATTAAACAGATGAGACAAAAGACGTTTGAATCGACAAATAAGTGTGGGAAACTTTTGGCTTGGCAAATGAGAAAAAGACAAAAGTTAAATACCATTACAAATATAGAAGTGGAAGGGAAGAATATACATAAGCCAAATGAGATCAGAAACTGTTTTCAGAAGTATTTTAAACAATTATATTCAAAAGGGCCACAGAAAGACACAGACATAGAACGTTTCTTAAGGATAAATGGATTACAGGAAATTTCACAAGAAAACAAATTGATGTTGAACTACAAAATATCAGAACAGGAAATAGAAGGTGCCATTCAAAGTATGCAATTGGGCAAGTCTCCAGGACCAGATGGGCTGACCTCCAGGTATTACAAATCTTTGAAGGACTATTTAATACAACCTCTGAAGGAGGTCTGCAACGAGACCTTGGAGGGGAAAAGGGCGCCGGAGTCGTGGAAAGATGCATGCATCACGCTTATACCGAAAACAGAGACTGAAAAGACTCAACTTAAGAACTATCGCCCCATATCTTTATTAAACGTGGATTACAAAATTTTTGCTGATATCTTGGCTAGAAGATTGAAAAAAGTGTTGGTGGATGAGATCCATAAAGACCAGGCGGGCTTTCTCCTGGGAAGGCATTTGTCTGATAATTTGAGGAACTTAATTGACATTTTGGAAAAGTTAGAAGTTGACATAAACACGAAAGCAGTTCTCATATTTGTGGACGCGGAGAAAGCCTTTGACAATATTTCCTGGAGTTTTATGAAAAAGAATTTACAAGGTATGGGGGTAGGGCAAGGGTTTGAAAACGGTATAGGCGCAATTTATTCGGAACGAAAAGCAAAATTAATTGTAAATAATGTGGTTACGGAGGAGTTTAAGATAGAAAAAGGGACACGACAGGGGTGCCCAATCTCCCCACTGCTATTTATATCGGTCTTGGAGGTTTTGCTGAACATGATCAGAAAAGACCAGTTGGTTAGAGGGATACAGGTCGGAGCTAAACAGTACAAATTGAGAGCATTTGCAGATGACCTAGTTTTAACGTTACAGGAGCCAGAATCTAGTACGAAAAGGGTGTTAGACCTAATTAATGAATTTGGTCAAGTAGCAGGATTTAAACTGAATAAGTTAAAAACTAAGGTTTTAGAGAAAAATCTAACATCAATGGAAAAGGAAAGGTTTCAGAATGAGACTGGTTTGACTGTGGTTAAGAAAGTTAAATACTTGGGGATTAAGATGACAGCGAAGAATGTGAACCTATTTAAAGATAATTATGAAAAATGCTGGTCAGAAGTGAAAAGAGATTTAGAAATATGGTCAAACTTGAAGCTTTCCTTGTTGGGCCGAATTGCAGTCATAAAAATGAATGTATTGCCTAGAATGTTATTTTTGTTCCAAACATTGCAAATTGTGGACAAAATGGACTGTTTCAAGAAGTGGCAGAAAGATATTTCTAAATTTGTCTGGCAGGGCAAAAAGCCCAGAATAAAATTTAAGATTTTAACTGACGTAAAGGAAAGGGGGGGCTTTGCCCTGCCGGACTTCAAACTCTATTATGAATCAGCAGCTTTTTGCTGGTTGAAAGACTGGCTGCTTCTCGAGAACACAGACATTTTGGACTTGGAAGGTTTTAATAATACCTTTGGATGGCATGCATATTTATGGTATGACAAGGTTAAGGTTCATAAAATGTTTAAAAATCATATTGTCAGGAAAGCACTGTTTAATGTTTGGATAAGATACAAAGATTAACTCGAAAATAAAACTCCAAGGTGGTTGTCACCGATGGAAGCTAAAGCTTTCAAAAGACTTAACATGGAGTCCAAATGGCCAAAATATTGGGAGATTCTGGAACAAGAGGGAGACAAAATGAAATTGCAGAGTTTTGAGAAATTAAAGAGTAAAGTACGAGATTGGCTTCACTACTATCAGATAATGGAGGTATATAAAATGGACAAAAAAATCGGATTCCAGGTGGAAAAATCGAAATTAGAAACAGAATTGTTAGAACCTAAAACTAAGAATCTGTCTAAGATGTATAACTTGCTGTTGAAATGGAACACTCAGGATGAAACTGTGAAGTCTGTTATGATTAAATGGGCACAAGACGTTGGGCACAACATTATGTTTGCTGACTGGGAACAGTTATGGAACACCGGTTTGAAATTTACGGCATGTAATGCCTTAAGAGAGAATGTTATGAAAATGATTTATAGGTGGTACATAACTCCAGTCAAGCTTGCAAAAATTTATCATTTGCCTGATAATAAATGTTGGAAGTGTAAAGAAACCGAAGGTACATTCTTTCACCTTTGGTGGACTTGCCCAAGGATTAAGGCCTTCTGGGAAATGATATATAATGAATTGAGAAAAATACTTAAGTACACTTTCTTGAAGAAACCAGAGGCCTTTCTTCTGGGCATGGTCGGCCAATTGGTGCCAAAGAAGGACAGAACCTTTTTTATGTATGCAACAACAGCAGCAAGAATACTGATTGCGAAATATTGGAAGACACAAGATCTACCCACTCTGGAAGAATGGCAGATGAAGATGATCGACTATATGGGACTGGCAGAAATGACCGGCAGAATTCGAGACCAGGGAAAAGAGTCGGCGGAAGAAGATTGGAGGAAATTTAAAGATTATTTGCAGAAATATTGCAAAATTAATGAATGTTAGAATGTTGTTGGACAGAAATTAAGTGGTTACCAGCTGTAAAGTAAAAGTGGAGTAATAAGCTAAAATAAGTTATAAACAAGCTATATAAGGATTTGCTGAACTAAGATTCGAACGGGAATGCAAAAGGGGGAGGTGAGAGGAGGTTCGAGAAACAAGGTAATAGAAATAAGCTTTGGAAATTATATTTGTTTTGTTTTGTTTTGTTTTGTTCTTGTTTGATTATGTATTTTTGTACTTTTGTATTTTTGTATTTCCGTTTTTTGTGTGAAATTGGAAAATCTAATAAATATCTATTATATATATATAAAAAAGACAAAGGTCTCTAAGGAAAATGTTAAAGACAGGACTCTGCTGACTTCTGAGACCGCAAAAGGTCAGACATGGGTGGAACGATGTACAGACAGTTGTGGCTTGTCGGGGGGGGGGGGGGGGGGGTTCCCTGCACCCCAAGGTCACGCGTGCAGGCAGACGTGGCTGCCTGCTGGTGGGGAAGTGTGCTCCCTCCGGACCCCTCTCCCCACTCCGCGATATCCCTACAATGGGGGTGGAATGGATGTTTGGGTGGGCTTAGAAATTTGTTTGATTTTGATGGATTTGTAATTTTTGCAGTTTTTATTTGCATTGCTTTATTGTTTTCTGGGTTGTTTTTGTTTTTTGCTTTTATTGTTTTAGGCTGCAAAAGAATAACATTAATTGCCATCAATGGAGGCTAATATGAGGCTTGGGATTGCTACTGTGGAGGGGCGAGGGAGGTATGGCGGTGGGGGCAGATGTTATAGGCGAAGGGGATAGAGATATGGATATGCTCGTACCCCTTCCAATCTGTGCTTCATCCCGAGGGACGAGGGTAGGGTGAGTAAGGATTATTCACCTCCGTCACTGGTGCTGTGCAATGCCAGGTATATAGGCAACAAAACCGCCACCCTGCGAGATTTCTTTACCTCACAGGGGGTCGACCTGGCTTGTGTGATGGAGACCTGGGTGCGCGAAGGGGAAACAGTTACCGTACGAGAGATGGCGCCCCGGGTTTCTCCATCCTCCACCAGTCGTGGACTGTGGGCCGGGTATTGTTGATAATGCAGTGTCCCGTGCACAGCGGAATGATGAGGAGTACGTGCCAACATACTCTATATTGCTTTATTTACATTTCAAAGCTGGTAGGTTACAGAAAAACATCTTGCCTCTGCCGGAGCAGAGAAAGCATCCTCTCTCCTCTAAAGCACGGAGAGAAACAAGCAACTGAACTGCGAAGAACAGTGAAAAACAGGAAACCAGTGTACGTCACACCCAGTCTCCCTTTCCCGTGGGAAAACCCAACAGCAACTGACTGTGGAATGTAAACACCTGTCTCGTGACAAGCACTTCGCTGCACAGTGAAAGAGAGCAGAAACCAACATCCTCCCCCTTTCTGTGAACATCACTGGGCAGCGTGTTCGTACAATATCAGTACAAACCCAACTTCTGCACATAGGTACAGTGTTGATCCCTTGATACAATCTTGGACAATACATCAGCAGGAATTTCATTACCTGGCATATAGGACACCGTTACGAGTCCCTTCTGAATACGTTCCCTAGCATGTTGCAACTTCAATTGCAAGTGCTTCGTGCTTTGCTTACAACCTTCAGAATTCAGCAAAGCCAAACATGCTTTGTTGTCCTGGTAAACCTGGATTGGACATTTGACAGGAATTTTCATGTCTTTGCACAGTTGTAACAACCATTCACAATCTTTAAGTGAATAAGACAGTGCATTCAGTTCAGCTTCACAAGTACTTAAGCTAACTGTTGTTTGCTTCTTGCATGACCAATCAAATAGACCCTGATTGTACATGTAGCAAACTCCAGACGTACTTTTCCTGTCTGTAGTGTCACTTCCAAAACTTGCATCTGCAAATATCTCAAGACCACCAGACTTCTGATTGTTAAATCTCAGTCTGTAATGCATAGTGCCTTTCAAATACCGCGCTATGCGTTTCAGAGCTTTCCAATCCTTAACAGTAGGATTGTTGACTTGTCTGCTTAGCAAATTACAGCTAACAGCAATGTCTGGTCTTGAACATCTGGCAATGAAGTTTAGCTTGCCTAGCACACTTCTGTACAGTGTAGTGTCAGAAAATGCTCCTTCAGTGTCATCTACCTGATAACCTGTTATCATCGGTGTGTCTACAGGGTTAGCATCCATCAGGTTTAGTTTGCTTAAGACATCAGCAATTTTACTTGACTGGTGTACTAGAATGTTACCATCTTGATCTCTCTCTATTTCCAGAGATAGGTAGTTGTTTACCTCACCAAGATCTTTCATGTCAAAGTGCTCTTTCAGTTGAGCTAGGGCATTATTGTACATTGTGACATCCTTCCAAAAGAATAAAAGATCATCAACATAAAACAAACAATACAGTTTCTTTTGCCCCTCCTCTTTGACAAATACACATGGATCAGCTTTCCCTTGCTTAAAACCTAGAGAAAACAATACTTCAGTGAGTTTTGTGTGCCAACACCGTGCACTTTGTTTGAGACCATAAAGGGACTTCTTCAGAGCACAAACATATCCCTGTTTTACCTGTACGCCATCAGGTGGAAGCATATAAAGTGATTCATCTAGAGATCCGTACAGAAAAGCTGTATTCACATCATGGTGACTAATGTGTAGATTCTCCTCTGCAGCTAGCTTGAGCTTGGGTGAGTAGGTCTCATGATAGTCTTCACCTGGTACCTGTGCAAAACCTCTGGCTACCAATCTGGCTTTGTGTCTGACTATCTTGCCATTTTGATCAGTCTTCGCTTTGAAGACCCATTTGCTTCCAAGCAGTTTCATTCCTGGAACTACTGGAACTAGGTCCCATGTTTTGTTCCTTTCCAAGGAATCAAGCTCAGCCTTCATGGCATTTAACCATGGCTCAGCTTCCTTTGAATCCAAATCCTGGATTTCTTGGAAACTTGAAGGTTCAAATACCTTCTTGGAGCTTTTAACAGCTGTTACTGCTATCTTAGCAAACTCATCAGCAAATCTCTTTGGAGGTCTGCCTTTTGTTGCTCTCTGTGACCTACGAATTAGCCTTAAGTCCTCAACACTCTCCACTTCCTTCGTAGGAGAAAAGTGACCTATTGTGAACAATGGTTCCTCCAATTCTTGATCAGAGCTTTCAGAGGGTCGCATAGAGGCTTTCGCACTCTTGAAATCCTCTGAATCACCCGATTCAGCTTCAGACTCAGAATCAGAACCTTCATCAGTGGGTGTGGGTTGTTGCGGTTGCTCTTGACTATCCTCAGTCTCATCACTGTCATTAGGATAACATTGGAAAATTCCCACATTCTCCCCCCACTTGGCATTGTACTCAACACTTCTTGTGAGCTTAATTGTCTTAGAGTCGGTCATCATTATTCTGTAAGACCCTTTCTGATAACCTAGAAAGATACCATGCAATCCACGCTTGTCTAACTTGGAGTTTTGTGGTGAGTGAACCCACATGTCAGAACCAAAAATTCTCATGTGTTTGATGTATGGCTTCTTGCCAAACATCTTCTCATAGGGGGTACAACCAATCGCTGAAGATAACCTGCGATTATAACTGTAAACAAAACACGAGAGAGATTCGGCCCAATAACTCTCTGGAAGATTTGCATCATGCAGCAAGGTTTTTAACCCTTGAAGCAATGTCTGATTTGCCCTCTCGCAAAGTCCATTCTGCCATGGCGAGCGAGGACTAGACAAATCGTGTTGAATTCCTTCCTCAGTCAGAAAAGCTTCAAACTGCTGAGAAGTGAATTCTCCCCCGCGATCAGTGAAAAGAATTTTTATCTTCTTGCCATGCACATTTTCCAACCAAGCACAGAATTCCTTGAACCTTGGAAAAGCCTCTGATTTCTGCTTGAGATTGTACACATAAATATACCTGGAAAATGCATCAATGAGAACCATGAAGTACCTGTTTCCACCCAAAGAGGGCGCTAGTGGTCCAACCACATCAGCATGAACAACCTGGTATGGTTCTGTAGCTTGCCTACTAGACACCTTACCTTTCGCAGCCATTTTCACCTTGTTTGCTGCGCATGCCTTGCACTTCATGTGGTACCTGCAGGGTTTAATAGTCATACCTTCAACCAAGGCAGGCATTTTAGATACTGCCTCAAAATGCAAATGACCAAATTTTCGATGAAAATCATGAATACATTCTGCATGCAAACTTTTGTTAGTACCTGCAATGCAACAAGTGTCATCCTGCACAACATCATCAAAATACAAAACATACAAATGATCAACATATTCAGCATGCAATACATAATCATTTTTCTTTGTGATGATGCACCTTTTGTTCTTAAAGGAAACGTCAATTTTCCGCTCATTCAGCTGTCCAACGCTGAGCAGATTATGTTTGGCATCAGGCACATAAAGCACATCCCGTATCGATAAGTCCAAACTGTGAAGAACAACAGTTCCGTAGCCTTTGCTGGGGATTGTGTGGTCATCCGCCTGGTGAATCGCACCTTCCTGCGGTGTAAAAGACACGAACAGTCGCTTATCGTTGCACATGTGATGCGTTGCAGCCGAATCAACAACGAAGAAAGATCTAGACGTCTTCTGGACCTCTGCAACCTTTGGAGTGAAGCGTGAGACCATTGCCTTGTGCTGCGTTGTCCTGGACACCGGACCTTTGCCTTTGCTCTGGCCTTTTCCACGCGATGAGCTTCCGCTGCGCTGCTCTGTCTTGGCCCTGGGATATCTGCATTCCCTCTTCATATGGCCTAGACGTCCACACGTGTAGCATTTCACTGCCTTCAAAGCTTTGGCACCATCTGGTGGTTCCACTGCACTATGGGATGACGTCTGTGAAGTCTCCCCCTTGCCCATGCAGCTATCACCCTGGCGGTCTGCTTCATTCTGAATCACGGCAGTATCACAGGCTACTGTGAGTTGAGCATTTGGCTGATCAGTGGTAACAGATTCCCCACTTGCTTCAGCCAGCCTTCTGCAGCTAGCCATCATGACTCTGGCATTAGCCTTCTCCGTCATCTCTGCTGCTTTAAATCAAGCTGCTTTATACAAGCTGCGTCTGTGTACAGCTGCTTCATTCCAAAAGCAAGTTCAAAACAGCCTCTGCCTGTGAGCCTGTGCCACTCTGCTTAATTGCAGCTGCTTCAAACCTCATTCCAAAGGCAAGTTCAAAAGTGCTTTCTCTCTGCTGCCTTAAATTCATGCTGCGTCACTGCTGCAGCTGCTTTATTCCAAAAGCACTTTTAAAAGTTACTTTCGATTTCCCCCAGCCTCAACGCTTCTACGCTTCCGTCTTAGAGCCTTTTGCCTGTGCCCGGCAAAACGGCCTTAAAAGTTCAAAGTCCAGCCATAAAGCCATTAATTAGAAGCTGGCAGGCTGCCCGGAGCAGTAGCACATACCTCATCAATCATCTTGACGCGCAGAGCAGATACCGTTTCGATCTGTCCCTCTGCATTCCGATCCTTTTCCGGCACTCCGATTCGACTTCTGGGCCCATAACCAATTATTGTTGATAATGCAGTGTCCCGTGCACAGCGGAATGATGAAGAGTACGTGCCAACATACTCTATATTGCTTTATTTACATTTCAAAGCTGGTAGGTTACAGAAAAACATCTTGCCTCTGCCGGAGCAGAGAAAGCATCCTCTCTCCTCTAAAGCACGGAGAGAAACAAGCAACTGAACTGCGAAGAACAGTGAAAAACAGGAAACCAGTGTACGTCACATCCAGTCTCCCTTTCCCGTGGGAAAACCCAACAGCAACTGACTGTGGAATGTAAACACCTGTCTCGTGACAAGCACTTCGCTGCACAGTGAAAGAGAGCAGAAACCAACACCGGGGGGGAGGGGTGGCATTATTAATCTGGGAAGATTGTCCTTTCAGGGCTTGACCATCGCCATCGATCCCCGGCATTGAATGTGTTGGCCTAGTGTGGGGCTCCGAGGAGAGCTTGGCTGTCTGGCTGGTTGGTGTACTGGCCACCTAGCTCACCAGCAGCCACCCTGTCAGGCCTATTGGAGGCGGTGGCCAGCTGGGCCTTGGAGTTCCCTAACCTATTGGTATTGGGGGACTTCAACATCCATGCTGATGCCACTCCCTCCTCACAGGCTCTGGACCTGGTGTCTTCCATGGTGACACTAGGGCTCTCCCAGTTTGTTTCGGGCCCCACACATCAAGCAGGCCACACGCTGGATTTGATCTTTGGCGTAGGTATAGATGTGTTCATGTCTCCTTCAATGAAGGTGCCATGGTCTGATCACTACGCTCTGAAAGCCAGGATTGACTTTCCACCCCCACCCTGCTTAGGTGGCAAGCCAATTTGGGCTCGCCCGCAGAGGCTGTTGGACCCTGATAGATTCCGCCAAGCCTTGCGGGACCTTGCTCCCCTTGGCGACTCATTGACTGAGCTTGTTGAGGGCTGGAATATCCAGCTCCTGGCAGCCATCAATGAGATTGCACCTAAGCGCCCTCTGCAACCCCGCAGAAACCGGGCTCCCTGGTTTACCAAGGAGCTCCGGAAAATGAAGCGGGACCTCAGACGGCTAGAACGAGTATGGCGGGGTGCCCGTGACGGAGCCTCAAGAAGATCTTATATATATATATATTTATATATATAAATATTTATTGAAATTTTTAAATACAAATGCAAAAATAATAAACAATATAACATGTATCATAACATAGTTTCATAGCTTCTTTGGACTCCCTCACGTCTCCCACTCCCACTTACATCATTGTATATTTTTACCAGCAATTTATCATCTTGTTTGCGTTCTTATGTCCCGCTCTTTTAAAATATAATATAATAATTCTCCAAAAGATTTATATTTTCCTCAATCTCACTTATCATCCTAGTTCCATCTAATTTAGTGGTGCTCAATTATTTATGATCTAGCATCCTTCTTAACATTCAACCAAATTACAATATTTTTGTAAATAAATCTTAAATTTCTTCCAGTCTTCTTCAACCTTCTCCTCTCCCAGGTCTCGGATTCTGCCGGTCATCTCAGCCAGTTCCATATAGTCTATCAGTTGCATCTGCCATTCTTCCAGTGTGGGTAGATCTTGAGTTTTCCAATGCTTAGCGATGAGTATCCTTGCTGCCGTTGTTGCATACAGGAAAAAAGTTCTGTCCTTCTTTATCACCCTCTGGCCGACAATACCCAGGAGGAAGGCCTCTGGTTTCTTAGGGAAGGTATACTTAAATACCTTTTTCAACTCATTATATATCATTTCCCAGAAAGCCTTCACTCTAGGGCACGTCCACCAGAGGTGAAAGGAAGTTCCTTTATTTCCTTTACATTTCCAGCATTTGTTATCAGACAAATGGCATATTTTGGCAAGTTTAACTGGGGTCATGTACCATCTATATATCATTTTCATTACATTTTCCTTCAAAGCATTACATGCAGTGAAGTTCAACCCAGTGGTCCACAACCTTTCCCAGTCCTCAAACATGATATTATACCCAATATCCTGTGCCCACTTTATCATAGCCGATTTAACCATTTCATCTTGTGTGTTCCATTTTAACAGCAAGTTATACATTCTTGAAAGTACCTTAGTCTTAGGTTCTAACAGTTCTGTTTCCAATTTCGATTTCTCCACCTGGAACCCTAACTTTTTGTCATTTTTAAAGACTTCTTTAATCTGAGCATAGTGTAACCAGTCTCGCACTTTATCCTTCATTTTCTCCAAACTCTGCAATTTCCAGTTGTCTCCATCTTTTTCTAATATTTCCCAATATTTTGGCCATTTGGCCTCCATATTGGGTCTTTTTCGGGCCTTAGCTTCCAGAGGTGAAAGCCACCTTGGGGTTTTATTTTCCAATAAGTCTTTATATTTTGTCCAGACATTAAACACTGCTTTTCTGACAATATGGTTCTTAAAGGCCTTATTGATCTTAACCTTGTCATACCATAAGTATGCATGCCAACCAAAAGCATTGTTAAAACCTTCCAGATCCAGTACATCAGTGTCTTCGAGAAGTAGCCAATCTTTTAGCCAGCAGAAAGCTGCGGCCTCATAGTACAACTTTAGGTCTGGCAGGGCAAAGCCCCCTCTTTCTTTTGCATCAGTTAATATCTTAAACTTAATTCTGGGCTTTTTGCCCTGCCAGACAAACTTAGAGATGTCTCTCTGCCACTTCCGGAAGCACTCCGTCTTGTCTACAATCTGTAGTGTTTGGAACAAAAACAACATTTTTGGCAATACATTCATCTTGATAGCAGCAATTCGGCCTAGCAAAGAAAGTTTCAATTTTGTCCAACTATCTAAGTCTCTCTTGATTTCTGACCAACATTTTTCATAGTTGTCCTTAAATAGACTCAGATTTTTTGCTGTTATGTTTACCTCTAGGTACTTTACTTTTTTAACCACATTTAATTCTGTCTCTCTCTGAAACCGTTCTGACTCTGTATCTGTCAATTTTTTTCCCAATACCTTGGTTTTCTGTTTGTTTAATTTAAATCCCGCCACCCGACCAAAGTCTTGAATCAATTGTAATACTCTTTTCGTACTAGATTCTGGCTCCTGCAGGGTCAAAACTAGGTCATCTGCAAAAGCTTTAAGTTTATATTGTTTCGCTCCAACCTGAATTCCTTCCACCAACCGGTCCCCTCTAATCATATTCAAGAGCACCTCCAGAACCGAAATAAATAGCAAAGGGGAAATAGGGCAGCCTTGTCGTGTTCCTTTTTCGATTTTAAACTCTTCTGTAACCACATTGTTGACTATCAATTTAGCCTTTTGTTCTGAATATATTACATCAATCCCATTCTCAAAACCCCGTCCCACTCCCATTTCTTTTAAATTTCCCTTCATAAATTTCCAGGAGATATTGTCAAAGGCCTTCTCCGCATCTATAAAAATTAACACTGCTTTTGTATTTATATCTGTTTGCAAAACTTCCAAGATGTCAATAATGTTCCTTGTATTAGCAAACAAGTGTCTACCTGGGAGAAAGCCTGCCTGGTCCTTGTGAATTACTTCATTTAAAACTTTTTTAAGTCTACTTGCCAAAATGTCTGCAAATATTTTGTAATCCACATTTAAGAGAGAGATGGGACGATAGGTTCTTAAGTTGTGTCTTTTCAGCTTCCGATTTTGGTATCAATGTGATAAAGGCTTCCTTCCACGATTCCGGCGCCCTCTTCCCCTCCATAATTTCATTGCTAACCTCCATCAATGGTTGTATCAAATAGTCTTTTAATGTCTTATAATACTTGGAGGTCAGCCCATCTGGCCCTGGAGATTTGCCCAATTGCATGTTCTGAATGGCTTGTTCAATCTCTTGTCGTGTTATTTTGCAATTCAGGATTGATCTACTTTCTTGTGACAATTTTGGTAGCCCATTTTTTTCCAGAAATTGTTTAATCTCAACCTCGTCTTGCGGCCCTTGAGTGTATAATTTTTTGAAATATCTCTGGAAGCACTTTCTAATATCCACAGGGTTCTGAATGTTTCTTCCTTCAATCTCTAAATTTGTAACTGTATTTAGTTTTTGTCTCCTCTTCAACTGCCAAGCTAGCAGTTTTCCACATTTATTCGCTGATTCAAAAGTTTTTTGTTTCATTAATTTAATCTTCCACTCTATTTCCTGGTTTATCAATTTAGAATATTGTGCTTGATGAAGTTTAATTTCTCTCAGAATCGGCTGTGACTTCGGATTTGATCTTAACTTCTTCTCTAATTCTTTAATTTTCTCCAAGATTTTGTCTTTCCTCTCATTTTGTGTCCTTTTCTTTACAGCATTCTGTTGTATCAAGAACCCCCTCATCACAGCCTTGCTTGCGTCCCAGATGATTCTTTTTTCCACCGTAGTGTTCAAATTTATCTCAAAATAATCCTTCAAAGCTTTTTGGGCCTTCTTAATAATCTCCTGATCTCTGAACAAATTGTCATTCATCTTCCATCTAAAGGAGCCGGTTGGTAGTAGTGTCATGTCCATCTTTACTGCATTATGGTCGGAGCAGGTCTTTGGGCAGATTTCCACCTTTCTGACCTTGGGTGCCAGACCTCTAGATATCCATATTTGGTCGATTCTTGTCCAGGTCAGTTGGGCTTCAGAGAAAAATGTTCCCTCTCTTCCCAAGGGGTTCTTTGTCCTCCAAATGTCAATCAGGTCCATATTGTCTGTCATTTCAAAAAAAATCTTTGGTAGTCTGCCGTCTTTTGTGACATTTTGGCTTTGTGACTTATCCATGTTAGTTGATACGACCCCGTTCATATCTCCCATCATGATGATGTTGTTGAAGTCCAGATAATCCAGCATGGTCTCGTGCAACTTCTTGTAAAATTCCGATTTCCCCTCATTTGGTGCATAGATTCCTAATATCAAAAGCTTCTCTCCTTGATGTTGTATCTCAATTGCCAAAATTCTTCCATGTTCGTCTTTAAATAAAAATTTAGGTGACAGGCTCTCTTTTGCATATATCACCACACCTCTCTTCTTTACTCTGTCCGAAGATATAAATTCCTGGCCAAGTCTTTTGTTTATTAACACTTTTCTGTGGAGCCTAGTCACATGTGTTTCTTGCAGGCAGATAATGTCCAATTGTTCTTTTTTAATATATGAAATATTTTCCTCCTTTTTTCCGGGATGTTACAGCCATTTATGTTCCAGCTCAAAGGTTGCAGAGACATCCTGAAGAAATCTGGTTATTTTTCCAAGGGTGGTATCTTATTCGCTGGATCTTCAGGCTCCAAGGGTGCCAGTACCGCCGGTGCTCCAGGCCCAAAAGGTGATTCAATTCCTTTTTGAAGGTCCTCTCCGTATGTAGTCAGAAATTTGTCTCTGTCTTCCAATGTTCTGATTTTAACCTTCTTCCCTCTGAAGGTAAAGGATAGTCCTTGGGGAAATTCCCACCTAAAGATAATTGAGTTGCTCCTAAGCAGTCTGACCAATTCCAAATAAGCAGATCTAAGATCTAACAGTTGTTTAGGAATATCTTTGTAAATTTCAATTCTTTTATCCAAAATGTCCAGTGACTTTTCGTAATGTAGACCCAAAATCTTATCCCTTTCCTCCTTTGATCTCAAAGTTATCAAACAGTCTCTGGGCTTCTCTTTCTTTACAAGTCTTCCAAGCCTGAAAGCTGACACAATTTTAAAGTCCTTTTCCTCTAAATTCCAGAACTTGGAAAATTCTTTAGTCAAAAACTCAGCTAGGTTGCCTTCTTCCACTTCTGGTATCGACCTTATCCTTAAGTTACTCTCCCGGTTCCGCAGTTCAGTCATAGAAAGATAGGTCTGGTGTTCACCTACTTGTTTGCAGAGTGGTCTTACCTCTTGTTCTAAATTTTCAAGTTTTTGGCTAGTGTCCTCAGCCAATTTCCGATTTTCTACTGTGGCCCCCGTCAACTGCCCAATTGCCTGTACGTTCTGTGATACTTGTCCAGTTAATCTATTTAAACATTCTGTGTTTTGATCAATCTTAGCTGTTTGTTCATCAGCTTTCTTGTCCAGAGATTCCACTCTCTTATCCAGAGATTCCAATTTTTCATAAATTTTCTCTAAAATGGAAGCAGTTGCTCCTGAGGCCATATCTTCCAATTGTAACTGCTCAGTTTCTCCCTCCCCTGCCCGTGGCAGAGAAGCAGCTTCTTCCTCTGAAGGCAAAGTAGGTACAGATGATCTACGTGTCTGCGAGGCTGAGGTTAAAGTTGTTAAAGTTGTTTGTCTAGTTCTTCCCCTCTTTCTTGTGCCACTCATTCCAGAGTTATCTAAAAGTCAAGGTCAAGCTGAGTTGTTCCCATGAGAAAACAACGGCCCAGAGGAAAAAAAAAAGTCAAACAGGAGGTCGGGAAAAGGAAAGTAGAATGATGTCACTGCTGTAAATCCCAAATCCTCTAGGGGGAGCTTAAAATGTCTTTAGGGAAGAATCCAGTTCTGGTAAATTTACTAAAATCAAATTTAATGTCCAAGAACCTTCAATAGCAGGTTTTAAGCAGAGCGCGGGTGGCGCTGTGGGTTAAAGCCTCAGCGCCTAGGGCTTGCCGATCGAAAGGTCGGCGGTTTGAATCCCTGCGGCGGGGTGCGCTCCCGTCGCTCAGTCCCAGCGCCTGCCAACCTAGCAGTTCGAAAGCACCTCCGGGTGCAAGTAGATAAATAGGGACCGCTTACTGGCGGGAAGGTAAACGGCGTTTCCGTGTGCGGCTCTGGCTCGCCAGAGCAGCGATGTCACGCTGGCCACGTGACCCGGAAGTGTCTCCGGACAGCGCTGGCCCCTGGCCTCTTGAGTGAGATGGGCGCACAACCCCAGAGTCTGTCAAGACTGGCCCGTACGGGCAGGGGTACCTTTACCTTTACCTAGTGTTAACATCCACATTGCTTCAGACAGTGCATACTGGTGTTTCAAATGATGTTTCAAAGTAACAAGTCCAAACCCCCTCAGATTGTTGCAAGTTCTAATACAAAGTAGCCAGATCTGCAAAACTGACAACTCAGTTGCTCAGGCAGCTCCAGCACCTGGGTTTCTCATTCAAATTGTAGTTCCAATAGAAGAAAGGTGTCACAATACAAATAAAAGGCAGGAGATCAAATGCTTAAAGTCCTTGTTTTGTTTAAGGAAAAGTTCAGTGGGTGCTCAGATCAGTTAGGCTAAAAGTTCTTTCTACGCCTCCACTCCTCCAGCTCTTTGCTTTGAAGTTCAGTAGCAGCGGAAGACGGACTTCCTGTTTTACGTCGCTCCGCTTTCAGCCAAATTCAGTAATTTAGTCTCAAATTTTATAAAGTCCTTCTTTACTCACGGGTTGTTGCTTTTCCGAATCAGAAGTTTCCAGGAAAAGAGGTCAGCGCTCACCGGCAGCAGCAGCGCGGCTTCACTCCGCAGACTGCGAAACGACTCACAGCGCCGCTACCCCCTCCACGTTCCGGAGCCCCTTACGGGGTTCCTTCAGCGTTTCGGGGGCCGCTTCTGGCGCCCGCCGAGTCCCAAGACCACAGGCTTTTGCTGCCTGTGGGTTTCCAGAGTGGGTCTCCGCTTCGCCGTAGTGGACGACCCGATTTCCACGGAGCTCCTCCTCACTGAGAGAAAAGGACCGCCATTGCTGTTCGCGCCGCCTCCGGAAGTCCCTCAAGAAGATCTTATAGGGCTTTTATACAAGATGGCGGTGAAGGCTGATAAGAAGTCTTACTTCTTGGCCTCCATTGCATCCGCTAGCTCTTGCCCGGCGCAATTATTTAGTATAATCAGGTCTTTAACGTCCCTTGAGGGACAGCCAAATTTAAATAACAATTTGACACACAGCTGTGAGGCATTTGCGAGCTTTTTTGCGGAGAAGGTCTTGTTGCTCCGCCATGATCTCCCTGCCAATTTGGATACAATAAAGGAACTGGAGGCCCCTTGACTGTCCTTGAAGAATGTTTATTGCTCAGATAAGCCTTGGCGTCCAGCCCGCTTCGGTTGCGCAGTTCTGCTAGGCCTCCGGACTTCAAAGGCCACATTCCAAAGGCTCTGAGCAACACGCAGAGATGAGCAGCAGTCAGAGAAAGCTGCAAGCTCCAATGCGTTCTTCAGTGTGCTTAAATAAAATCCACTCAGGATATTAGCAGCTAGAAGCAGTTTTTATTTACAGCAGACTATCCATTGTCTATCACAGCGAACAGCATCGTGAAAAACACGTCCACTCTCCTCAAAAGCGAAAGTAGAGAGAAAAAACAAAGGCTGGAGACTCTCGGATATGACGAATCTCCCCCCTCCTCCCAATTTGTAGGCAGGGCGTGTTGGAATTCTGCCTCGGTCAGAGGGATGTGCCAGTCTTCCAGGCACCGGCTGAATTCCTTTCTGACCTCCCTCCTGCGACTCCCGGCAGGAAAACAGACGAGGTCCGTTTCGGCGATTTTTCCCAGACTGTGAGAAAAACACACCACTGCTTCTCCTCCTCCCTGCTCCCCAGGGAGGGGAATCAGACTCAGACAGAAACGTATTTACATGTCTTTATTTCTGTCTTTCGCAGCCATACAGATAAAGATGTCTGCACTCTTTGAACAACAGAGAGAATCTCACTCCACCCATGTACATCCTGTACAGGTCATATGACACACACTGAGCTCACATCCGGTGCTCAATAAGGAGAATGGACTGCCCCTTTGTTTCCATGGCAACAGTCACACACATCCTGTTTGACTTTGCAGCCACAAGCAGCTGACTGAGCTGCTAGAGCCTTTGCTTGCTGCAGCATTGCTGCTTTATGGTAACAGGGCGTACACTCTGAGCTGTTTAACCCTGTAAGCTCAGGTTCTCCTCACAGTCCTCGGGTCCAGTATTGCACCACTTCGACCGGATATCCCCAGCCGATGTGGACAGACTCCTCCGAGCTGGAAAGCCCACCACCTGTCCTCTTGACCGTGCCCGTCTTGGCTGATTAGAGCGTGTCCAGACGAGGTGCGGGCTCTCCTGGGGGATATCATCAATTTGTCCCTTGGCACGGGGACATTCTCAGGGGAACTGAAGGAGGCAGTGGTGCGCCCGCTCTTAAAGAAAACATCATTAGATCCTTTAGATCTATCCAATTACCGCCCGGTTTCGAATCTTCCATTCCTGGGTAAGGTGATTGAGAGAGTGGTTGCTGAACAGCTTGGTGGGTTTCTGGATGAAACATCGGCTCTGGATCCATTCCAGTCCGGTTTCCGCGCTGGTCATGGGACCAAGACGGCTCGGGTTGCCCTAACAGATGATCTTCGTAGACAGCTGGATCGAGGCGGGTCGTGGCTGGTGATTCTTCTAGATCTGTCAGCAGCTTTCGACATGGTCGACCACGAACTCCTGGACCACCACCTTGCCGATGTGGGGATCCAGGGCACAGTCCTTCAATGGCTGCACTCGTTTCTCTCTGGTCGGGGACAGAGGGTGGCGCTTGGGGGCAAATTGTCATCGCGCCACTCCTTGGTGTGTGGAGTACTTCAGGGTGTGATACTCTCCCCGATGCTTTTCAACATCTTTATGCGCCCCCTCGCCCAGCTTGTCCGGAGTTTTGGGCTGGGTTGCCGTCAGTATGCTGATGACACCCAACTCTATCTGTTGATGGATGGCCATCCTGACTCAGCCCCAGACACACTGACCAGATGTTTGGAAGCTGTGGCTGGATGGTTACGTGGCAGCCGGTTGAAGCTAAATCCTTCGAAGAGAGAGGTCCTGTGGCTGGGACGGGACGATATGGGATTGGGGGGGGGGCAACTCCCATCTCTTGCGGGGGCGCAATTAGTGCCAGCACCATCCGTTAAGAGTTTGGGTGTAATCTTCGACACCTCCCTTTCCATGGAGGCGCAGATTGCAGCTATAACAAAGGCGGCATTTTTCCATCTCCACCAAGCTAAGCAGTTGGCTCCTTACCTCTCTCGCCCTGACCTAGCCACTGTGATCCACGCGACGGTCACCTCCAGACTGGATTACTGTAACTCGCTCTACGTGGGGCTGCCCTTGAGACTGACCCAGAAACTCCAGCGGGTGCAGAATGCTGCAGCGAGACTCCTTATGGGGTCTTCGCTGCAAGATCACATTCACCCGGTGCTATACCAGCTGCACTGGCTCCCGGTGGAGTACAGGATCAGGTTTAAGATGCTGGTTTTAACCTTTAAAGCCCTATACGGCCTAGGACTCTCGTACCTACAGGACCGTCTCTCCTGGTATGTCCCACAGAGAAACTTACGGTCTTCAAATAAAAACATCTTGAAGGTCCCAGGCCACAGAGAGGTTAGGCTGGCCTCAACTAGAGCCAGGGCTTTTTTGGCTGTGGCTCTGATCTGGTGGAACACTCTGTCACAAGAGACTAGGGCCCTGCAGGACTTGACATCTTTCCGCAGGGCCTGCAAGATACAGCTGTTCCACCAGGCCTTTGGCCAGGGCACAGCCTGACTCCCTCCCTCGGCAATCTTCCCGGAGCTCTGGCCCAATGGTTGCCAGTGGCTTGATTTGAAATAATTTTATAATGAATGATTTTAGAGTGTTGTTTGTGTTGTACTTTTGTACTGTTTTATTGTTGTTAGCCGCCCTGAGCCCGGCTTCGGCTGGGGAGGGCGGGATATAAATAAAATTTATTATTATTATTATTATTATTATTATTATTATTATTATTATTATTATTATTATTATTTTGTTGTTGTTGTTGGACAAGACCCGACATAACATTGGCAGTGCACATGTTAAGCCAAAGAAGTGCAGACCCGGCTCAGAGAGATTGGGTAGCACTTAAAAGAATCCTAGAGCGAGTAAGGCAGGGTGCCCGCGACGGAGCTTCAAGAACGTCTTATAGGGTTTTTATGAAAACCTACAATAAAGGAACTGGAGGCCCCTCAACTGTCCTCGGGACCAGTATTGCACCACTTCGACCGGATATCCCCAGCTGATGTGGACAGACTCCTCTGAGCTGGAAAGCCCACCACCTGTCCTCTCGACCCGCTGAGCCTAGCTCCTAACCAGCCAGTGCCTGAGACGCCAACAGCTGTGGTTTATCAGGGTTTTCAGCAATCCCCCCTTTTATCTCAACCCAACCTTTCTCTTGATGCTTCTTTTCAGCCCTCAAGTCTTCCTGGCTTGGCAGATCCAGCGGTGCCTTTTGAGTCGGTAAAGGCTCACAAGGCAGATCTCTCCGCTGTAGAGCAGATGGTTAGGGAGGCAAAAGCATCTTCTCACCTTACTGTGGAAGAGCTTGCTGACTTAAACATGCTCAGTCCGGTTGCAAGGGCACCGGATGCTCAGGGTCAACAGGTTAGCCGTTGGGACCCTCTGCCTTTTTCTGTAATCAGAAAGGTGGAAAAAGCCGTTAATGAATTGGATTTGACCAGTACCTATCCATGTGGACTGGAAGAGGATGAGTCCTCAAACCTTATATTGATTCCTGATGATCAGAAATCTGTAATGAAAATGCTCTTGAATCCTGGCCAGTTTGTCATTTGGCCTACTGAATTTCGCCAAGCTGCAGAGCATCAAGCCTGTGTGCAGGCTGCCCAAGACCTTCTCTTTGAACATTTGGCAGGAGAAGGACAGTCTAGTACTGTAGAGAGGCAGAGTCAGCTGCCTCAAAAGTGTTTCCCCTTGGTTGCTGCATGCGCTTTGCAGGCATTTAAGAATGTCGTTGTGAACTTGCAAACTCCATTGCTCCAGAAACAGTTTCCTGTGATTTCTGCATGCGCCCTTGTTCAGTTTCTGTTAATTGATTCTCATGAAAACTTACAGATTCTGGCTTCACACAATTAACTCAAGGCAGTGTCAATTTACTCTTGGCAGAAAGCCAAGGTCTGCTTGACCTAGAAACTACTTACTCTGATTGGTTAACGACCAGCACTCAACTCTGTTATCTAGGAATGCTAGCACAGTTTGTGTTAGGTGGGTGTGTTAGGAGAAGAAGTGCTGTGTATGGTTAAGAGAGAGAGAGAAAGAAAGGATTTATTTTTGCTTTGTTTTGTATGCAGAAACTCTGCTGGTTTTATTTTTCCTTTTAATAAATCCTGTAAATAGTTATTCTGAGTCTAGCTGACTAGTCATTTCCACCTCAACTAGCTTCTTCGCTGTGCAGGAAAACTCTGCTACGTTTGGGCTAAAGCCATTAGAGCTATGCCTGACACTTCAAAGTTCCAAGAGCCCTACATGCCTTTCAAGCTCATAAAGCTAGTGCGCTTGCAAGTGCTTTGGGTTACTCAGGGAACAGCCAGTAATCGGGTCACCCTCTGACCCAGGACCAAAAAAGGGGGAATGTTTTCCTGCTCAGATAGCCCCACAATGCGGGGCTGAATTTAATTATGCAGGAAGACATCAATTTTCTATTTGCCCAGGGAGGTTCATCTCATTCCCATTCAGGTCAGGGGGGTCTCTTTCCCCTGGAACTGTGGGTTTGATCCTCCACTAGTCCCACGCAGTCTCTGCAAAAGGGACAACTGATTCTGTCTACATAGGCATTCTCAGAACACAAGCGTGGCCACAGACTCTGCTAAAGGGAGTCTGTTGCACAGCTACTTTTTTCCTATGCTTGCAGCTGCAGACACTCATTGAGGAGGGGGGTTTCCGCACCTATATGGCTTCTTCTTTAGTTGTGTTCAAACCTTGAAATCAATGTCTGATTTTGTCTCAGTGTTGCCCTTAAAGTGGCTAACATCATAACTTTCTGCCTATTCTGCCCCTGTCCATCCTCAATTAGAATTTCTGCAGCCATTAACACTGGCAAGCCTACAGCAGATTTTAGGACATATTAATTGGATCAGAACATATTATAAATTGTCTACAGCACTGTTGTAACCACTGTTTGACTTACTGAGAGGAGCAAAGGGACCTGCAGATGTTATTTCCATAACTGCTAGCCATTGCACATGTCTTGCTGAACTAAATGCCTCACTGGCACAGCACCTTGTAGATGGATCAGACTGTTAGAATTTGCATTTAGCGATCTTAGACACCAGATTCCTTAGACACTTAGATTCCTTTCATTCAGGCCCAGGAAGACTCCCCTGTGTGAGTGCCTGAGGGCCCTGCTCTTGCCACTTACAATCTGGCCTGGGGCGGGGCCTGAAGCCTCACAAGGACTGCTTGCTGCTTGCTGCCTGCTGTCCAGGAGGACTCCCATGTGTGAGTGCCTGAGGGTCCTGCTCTTGCCACTTACCACCTGGCCCACTAGGGCAGTTGCTGTTACTGCTGGAGGGGCACAGAGTGTTTTTAAAATGTTTTTTAAAAATTTCTTTTGAATTTTTTGTATGTGGGGGGTGGGGTGGGGTGGATGTTTGGTTGGGTTTGGGGAATTTTTTTGATTTTGTTGCTTTTGTAATTTTTACAGTTTTTTGTTTGTATTGTTTTATTGGTTTTGTTTGTTTAAGGTGTTATTTTGTTCTTAAGGGGAGGGGTCAGGGCTGCCGGGGAATGGGCCCCAGCCCACAAAATGGCTGGGGCATGTTCCACAGGGGGGGATGCACTGGGACAGCCGATCTCAGTGATCACAGGTAGGAGGAGGAGTTACGCTAAGATTAGACCATGTCATTACAGAGGGGACAGGTTTAGTCGTTGTCTGAGGACTATTCCTGCCTCCGGGTCTGATCCTGACCGGATGGATACTAGAATCAGCAAGGGATATCCACATGACCTGAAGGTGCTGCTGTGCAATGCCAGGTCAATGATTCATAGGACCACTGCCATCCATGACTTGATCATGGATGGAGGATATGACCTGGCATGTGTAACAGAGACTTGGTTGGATGAAGCAGATGGGCCTGTCCTTGCCGCTGCTTGTCCACCAGGTTTCTATTACGCACAGCAACCCAGGTCATGTGGGCGGGGAGGGGGGGTTGCAGTGATTTTTAGGAAGTCATTAGTTTGCACCAGGCGTCCTACTGGGAAGACCCAGTTTTCCGAGTGCATGTTCTGGAAGTTGGGCAATAGGGGCAGTACAGGATTCCTTTTGGTGTACCGACCTCCCCGCTGCACCAAGGATTCCCTGCCCGAGCTGCTTCAGGTCGTGGCGGATGTTCTCCTGGAGACACCTAGCTTGGTTGTCCTAGGGGATTTTAACATCCATGCCGATACGACCTTACAAGGGACTTCGTGGAAAGCATGGCCTCCATGGGGCTGTCCCTGAATAAGTCTGGTCCAACCCACAGCCGCAGACATGCCTTGGACCTGGTGTTTACCTCTGTGGATGTTGGTGATCTGACACTAAGTAAAAGCGAAACGAACGATTTTGCAGATAAAATCGCTCAGATTCGGGAAGAAGTAGACTCCACCGTGGGAGCAGGGCCAGGGTGGGAGAGTGCTAGAGACCTGTCTAGTCAAGTTGCGTGGGATCAATTCCAATCTGTTACCTCCGAGGATGTGGACAGGCTGCTTGGACGAGTGAAGCCAACCACCTGTCTCCTGGATCCTTGCCCATCCTGGCTTATAAAAGCTAGCCGGGAAGGACTGGGCGATGGGCTTTCTTGGGGTGGTGAATGCTTCCCTCCGTGAGAGAGCCTTCTCAGACCCGCTGAAAGAGGCGGTTATTAAACCGCTTCTTAAAAAACCATCTTTAGATGCGGCCACGATGGCCAATTATCGCCAAGCTGCAGAGCATCAAGCCTGTGTGCAGGCTGCCCGAGACCTTCTCTTTGAACATTTGGCAGGAGAAGGACAGTCTAGTACTGTGGACAGACAAAGTCAGCTGCATCAAAAGTGTTTCCCTTTGATTGCTGCATGTGCTTTGCAAGCATTTAAGAAAGTCCCTGAATCTGGCAAGCCCTCTAAGAGTTTTGCTAGTATCAGGCAAGGCGCATCTGAATCCTGATGAAAGTCACTGTGAACCTGCAAACCCAATTGCTACAGAAACAGTTTCCTGTGATTTCTGCATGCGCCCTACATGCCTTTCAAGTTCATAAAGCTAGTGCACTTGTAGGTGCTTTGTGTTACTCAGGGAACAGCCAGTAATCGGGTCACCCTCTGACCCAGGACCAAAAAAGGGGGAATGTTTTCCTGCTCAGATAGCCCCACAGCCAGTAACATCTTTGAAAAACTTGCCACCAACGGCAATGCGGGGCTGTAACTAATTATGCAGGAAGACACCATTTTTCATTTGCCTTCGGGAGGTTCATCTCATTCCCTTTCAGACCAGGGGGCATCTTTTCCCTGGAACTGTGGGTTTGATCCTCCACTAGTCCCACACAGTCTCTGCAAAAGGGGCAACTGATTCTGTCTACATAGGCTTTTTCAGAACACAAGCGTGGCCACAGACTCTGCTAGAGGAAGTCTGTTACACAGCTAACTTTTCTCCCCCCTATGCTTGCGGCTGCAGACACTCACTGAGAAGGGGGGTTTCCGCACCTTTCTAGCTTCTCTTTTAGTTGTGCTTTACAGAAACCAAGTTCAAACCTTGAAATCAATGTCTGATTTTGTCTCAGCGTTGTCCTTAAAGTGGCTGACGCAAGAGGCTATTTGGATGGACCAATGGCCAATCTCAGGGCGAAAATTAAATGCTTTATATGCCCTGGTAGCAGAGCAACTTGAAGTTCTGACTAGGTCTTGGAATTTGCTCCTGCTTGCCCCAATTACATTTTCCCAAACCTTTATAAGTTACCCACTGCACAATTGCAGCCTCTGCTGAATTGCTGAGAGATGCAAAAGCCATACCGCTAGCCAGCATTGACAGGGAAAAGTTTGCTTTTACTGTGCCTGTGTTAAACAATGAACGCCCAGCAAAAAGATACCAGTGGAAAGTTCTGCCACAGGGTATGCTTAACAGTCCAACCTTGTGCCAGTACTTTGTAGATCAGGCTCTGCAACCTTTCCGAGACAAGTATCCTGAATTGCTAGTCTATCATTTCACAGATGACTTGCTTATAGGGGGAGAGATTGTGTCAGAATCTCATATTGAGGATCTTTCTCAAATCTTTTGTTTTTTAAAAAATAATATTTATTACTTTTCCAACAATTTAAACACTACAAAACAAAATGGACAATACAATACAATACAACAACACTACATAACACTAACACATTAGACTAACACAACAAAATAAAAACAGTTTAAAACACATCAAACAATGGGCTGACTTCCAGATACTATAAAGCTTTGAAGGAGTGGTTAGTACAACCTTTGAAGGAAGTCTGCAATGAAATTTTGGAGGGGAAAAGGGCACCAGAATCGTGGAAAGAGGCTTATATTACACTTATACCGAAGACAGAGACTGAAAAGACTCAACTTAAGAACTACCGCCCTATTTCGTTACTAAATGTGGATTACAAATTTTTTGCCGACATTTTGGCTAAGAGATTGAAAAAAGTGTTGATGGAGGAGATTCATAAAGACCAAGCGGGCTTTCTCCCGGGAAGACATTTGTCAGATAACGTGAGGAACATAATTGACATTTTGGAAAACTTAGAAGTGAATATAAACACTAAAGCAGTTTTGATATTTGTAGACGCGGAGAAAGCCTTTGACAATATTTCTTGGAGTTTTATGAGGAAGAATCTTCAGGGGATGGGGGTGTTATTCTAAAGCAGCAATGCTGCAGCAAGCAAAGGCTCTAGCAGCTCAGTCAGCTGCTTGTGGCTGCAAAGCCAGACAGGATGTTTGTGACTGTTGCCATGGAAACAAAGGGGCAGTCCATTCTCCTTATTGAGCACAGGATGTGAGCTCAGTGTGTGTCATATGACCTGTACAGGATGTACATGGGTGGAGTTTGGAGTTTCTCTCTGTTTGTTGAAGAGAGCAGACATCTTTTACTGTATGACTGCTAAAGACAGGAATAAAAGCATGTAGTTACATTTCTGTCTGTGTCTGATTCCCCTCCCTGGGGATATGCAGGGAGGAGGAGGAGGAGCAGCAGTTGGTGTGTTTTTCTCACAGCCTGAGGAAAATCGCCGGAACGGACCTCGTGTGTTTTTCCTGCCGGGAGTCGCCGGAGGGAGGTCAAAGGAATTCAGCCGGTGCCTAGACAGATAGGCACACACCTCTGACCGGGCCAGAATTCCAACAGGTGGTAGGCCAAGGGTTCGAAAATGGTATAGGTGCAATATACTCTGAGCAAAAAGCTAAACTAATTGTAAACAATGTAGTTACAGAAGAATTTAAGATAGAAAAAGGGACACGTCAGGGGTGCCCAATCTCCCCACTACTTTTTATATCAGTCCTGGAGGTCTTGCTGAACATGATTAGAAGAGATCAGCTGGTTAAAGGGGTACAGGTCGGAGCTAAACAGTACAAACTGAGAGCGTTTGCAGATGATCTTGTACTTACATTACAAGAGCCAGAATCTAGTACTAAAAGAGTTTTAGAATTAATTCAAGAGTTTGGTCAAGTAGCAGGATTTAAACTGAACAAGTTAAAAACCAAGGTATTAGAGAAAAATTTTAAAAGAGAGGTTTCAGAATGAGACAGGTCTAACTGTGGTTAAGAAAGTGAAATACTTGGGGATTAACATGACAGCTAAAAATGTGAATTTATTTAAAGATAACTATGAGAAATGTTGGACAGAAGTGAAAAAAGATTTAGAAATCTGGTCAAATTTGAAGCTTTCCTTGTCTGGTCAAATTGCAGCTATAAAGATGAATGTATTGCCAAAAATGTTGTTTTTGTTTCAAACATTGCAAATTGTGGACAAGATGGACTGTTTCAAGAAGTGGCAAAAAGACATTACTAAATTTGTCTGGCAGGGCAAGAAACCCAGAATAAAATTTAAGATTTTAACTGATGCAAAGGAAAGGGGGGGATTTGCCCTGCCAGATTTTAAACTTTATTACGAATCAGCAGCTTTCTGCTGGTTGAAAGACTGGCTGCTTCTTGAGAATACAGACATTTTGGATTTAGAAGGTTTTAACAATATTTTTGGGTGGCATGCATATTTCTGGTATGACAAGGTTAAAGCTCATAAAGCTTTTAAAAATCCTATTGTCAGGAAAGCATTGTATAATGTTTGGATTAAATATAAAGACTTGCTGGAAAATAAAACTCCAAGGTGGTTGTCGCCAATGGAGACAAAGGCTGTGAAAAGGCTCAATATGGAGTCCAAATGGCCGAAATATTGGGAAATTCTGGAACAAGAAGGGGATAAACTGAAATTGCAGAGTTTTGAGAAATTAAAAGATAAAGTGCGAGACTGGCTTCATTATTATCAAATAATGGAGGCTTACAAGTTGGACAAGAAAATTGGCTTCCAGGTGGAAAAATCAAAATTGGAAACAGAATTGTTAGAAACCAAAATTAATAATCTGTCAAAAATTTATAACTTGCTGTTGAATTGAAATACGCAGGATGAAACGGTTAAATCAGCAATGATCAAGTGGGCACAAGATATTGGTCATAACATTATGTTTGCTGACTGGGAACAGTTGTGGACCACCGGCATGAAATTTACGGCATGTAATGCCCTAAGAGAAAATATTATGAAAATGATTTATAGGTGGTACATGACTCCAGTCAAGCTTGCAAAAATTTACCACTTGCCCGATAATGTTGGAAATGCAAAGAAAATGAAGGTACATTCTTTCACCTTTGGTGGACGTGCCCAAGGATTAAGGCCTTTTGGGAAATGATATCTAATGAAATGAAAAAGGTATTTAAATATACCTTCCTGAAGAAACCAGAGGCCTTTCTCCTGGGCATGGTCGGCCAATTGGTGCTAAAGAAGGATAGAACATTCTTTATGTATGCCACAACAGCAGCAAGAATACTCATCGCAAAGTATTGGAAGACACAAGATCTACCCACCTTGGAAGAATGGCAGATGAAGGTGATAGACTACATGGGACTGGCAGAAATGACTGGCAGAATCCAAGACCAGGGAAGAGAGACGGCGGAAGAAGATTGGAAGAAATTTAAGGACTATCTTAGGAAATATTGCAAAATTAATGAATGCTAGAATGATGTTGGTTTAGAAATTAAGTGGTTTTCAGCTGTAATGATTAAGTAAAAAGAAAAGAAAGGATAAAAAAGAATTAAATGGAAATTAAGGGAGAGGATTTGTTGAATTAATAATGAAATTGGAATACAGAAAGGGGAGGTATGAGGAGGTTGGGGAAGTAAGTTATAAGAAAATAAGGGAACGAAACCTTATTTGTTTTTAAATTGTTTTTAGTTTTGTATTTTGTTCTTTTTATATATGTTTATATATGTTATATATGTTACTTTTCTGTGTTTGTGTTTTGTTTTTGCTATTGTTCTTTTTCCTTGTTTTTGTATGATTTTTTTTTAAAAAAAACTTCAATAAATATCTTTAAAAAATAAAATAAAACACATCAAACAATTTCAATATCTTATCCTTCATCCACTTATTTCAACGACCTCCTCACACCTCCCTTTTTGTATTCCACTTCTTGAAGGAAAGTCTTGCTTCTGCACATGACTGTGGCCTGATGGGAAGTCTTGCTTCTAAGCTTTGCTTCTGTACATGATGCTGCACAAACTGTTCTAATACTAAGACATTCACTCATCACCTTAGAATGTTCAGTTCACATTGAATTCAGGAAAAACATTGTACTTTGACCTGTTCTTAAATGCATAGTTGATCACATCTACGGAACGTGCTTGTTATGTTCTTTTAAGTCTCCTATATCAATCATTAGTAATTGTTTTAAGTCCTACTATATTAATCACAAGTTATAATTTAATTAGGAGGTTTTCATGCCTGTCTAGTTTTGTGCTCCCTTTCCCAGCCTTTAATCTATCGGTGATTAATGCCTATATGCAACCCTTTGCTTTGTACTTGTGTTAACCAATCAGCAACAATCACGTATGTGGCAATGCTGTAATATTCAATAAAAGGGACTCCCCGAGACATGCTCGAGAGATGCCTCCCATATGACGCTCACCACTCGTCTGTCGTTATTTCAACCCAACAACTTCTGTTAATTGTTTCAGCAATTCCTTTCCATCTTCCTCTGTTTTCTATCCTATAATTATCTTAACATATTCTAACCTTATTTTTTCTTTTAATACTCTAATAATCTATTTATACTTAATTCCTTATAACATTTCTACTAAAGCCATATAACATCATTCCCACATTTTTCTAACATTCATCAATTTTATAGTATTTCCGTAAATAGTCTTTAAACTTTTTCCAATCTTCTTCCACCGACTCTTCTCCCTGGTCTCGGATTCTGCCAGTGATTTCCGCCAGTTCCATATAGTCCATCAACTTCATCTGCCATTCTTCCTGGGTGCGTAAATCTTGTGTCTTTCAATACTTCGCAATAAGTATTCTCGCTGCTGTTGTTGCATACATAAAAAGAATTCTATCCTTTATTTGGCACCAATTGGCCGACCATGCCCAGGAGAAAGGCCTCTGGTTTCTTCAGGAAGGTATATTTAAATACCTTTTTCATTTCGTTATAAATCATCTTCCAGAATGTCTTAATCCTTGGGCATGTCCACCAAAGGTGAAAGAATGTACCTTCAGTCTCATTACATTTCCAACATTTATTTTCGGGCAAATGGTAAATTTTTGCAAGCTTGACTGGTGTCATGTACCACCTATAAATCATTTTCATTAAATTTTCTCTTAGGGTACTACATGCTGTGAATTTCATACCTGTGGTCCATAACTGTTCCCAGTCAGCCATCATTATGTTATGTCCAACGTCTTGTGCCCATTTAATCATAGCTGATTTTACCATTTCATCCTGAGTGTTCCATTTCAACAGCAAGTTATACAAGTCTTGACAAATTCTTGATTTTTGAATCTAACAATTCTATTTCCAATTTTGATTTTTCCACCTGGAAGCCAACTTTTTTGTCCAAATTGTATGCCTCCATTATTTGGTATTAATGGAGCCAATCTCACACTTTGTTTTTCACTTTTTCAAAACTCTGCAGCTTTATTCTGTCTCCATCTTGTTCCAGAATTTCCCAATATTTCGGCCATTTGGCCTCCATATTGAGTTTTTTCTGTGCCTTCGCTTCCATTGGTGACAACCATCTTGGGGTTTTCTTTTCTAACAAATCCTTATATCTTATCCAAACATTAAACAATGCTTTTCTAACAATGTGATTTTTGAACGCTTTATGTACTTTTACCTTATCGTACCACAGATATGCATGCCAGCCAAATGCATTATTAAAGCCTTCTAAATCCAACACGTCAGTGTTTTCAAGAAGCAGCCATTCTCTCAGCCAGCAAAAAGCAGCTGATTCATAATAAAGTTTAAGGTCTGGCAGGGCAAATCCACCTCTTTCTTTGGCATCAGTTAATATCTTAAATTTTAGGATCTTTCTCAAATCTTAGGGCGAAGTGGACTTTTAATTGCATCTGAAAAAGTCCAACGCCAGTATCCGTATTTGTACTTAGGACATAAAATTCTCTCTACTTATTCTGCTCCTGTCCGTCCTCAACTGGAATTTCTTCAGCCATTAACATTGGCAAGCCTGCAGCAAATTCTGGGACACATTAATTGGATAAGACCATTTTTATAAATTATCTACAGCACAGTTGCAACCACTGTTTGACTTGCTAGAGGAGTAAAGGGATCTGCAGACGTTATTTCCATAACTGATACCCATTGCACATGTCTAGCTGAACAAAATGCCTCACTGGCACAGCACTTTGCAGCTGGATCAGACTCTGTTAGACGTTACGTTTAGCGACGTTCCACGAACGCAAAAAGCAGTTTACATCATAGCACCTCCAAAAAAATGTGTATCCTTACATCGAAGCAGTAGCAGATCTCTTTAGGAAAGAATGATCTCGAGCATTACAGCTCACTGGCTTCGATCCAGTCTATTGCATTACCCTTTCACAAAGCAATTGTAAGCTAGTTGCAATATTCTGCTCCTTGGCAAAATTGCTCTCGCAGTTTGTAAGAGAATTAAAACTTTTAACTTACCCAAGGATGCTCGCCTAAGTCACCTATGCATTCCTCTCAGACTTCACCAATTCTGCGGCTCAGCACCCATCTCCCAAGTCATCTACTGACAGGGCACGGGGGGGGGGTGCTGGCGTAACAACTTCCTGGAACTGTAGAGTGATGTATTTAAATTCATTCCACCTCAACCTGTTTTCTTCACCTCAATGAGCGGAAATTGCTGTTTTGATTTTAGTTTTCTAAACTTTCCAGCCACACCCTTCGAATCGGTGCTGGACTCACAATGTGCCTATAAATTGATCCATCGATTGCTATTAGCTCAAATCATACAGCTAGTAGCTGAAAATTTATCTGAGTATTTTTCTCTTTACTGTGTCTCATCAGCTAGCATGCTGTAAGTTTTTTTGTGGTAAACCACATCCATGCGCGTAACCTGCATGGGCCTCGCTCTCTACAGGAAATGAGAGGGTGGATGCACCTCTGCGTAACTTGGCAGCCAATGCTTTGTTCACAGACCTGGTAGAAGTTTTGATGTTTTTTCATTGATCAGAAAAAAAGGGTTAGCTGTGTTGGCTATTTGCAGTATGGTAGCGCTGCAGAGAGCTTGCTGGGGAGACCATGCATTAAAAAGGGACTCAAAAATAACTTAAACAAGGTTTTAATAAGAAAAACAAAAACTCCATTTACACTAAATACATCACCAGACCAGACCCAACCACCAACCCATCCCCCAGGGTAATGGGAGAGCTAGGTGCTGCTCCTTATATACTACACCCGATTGCTGACACAGCTTAATCAGTACAACTCAGCAGCACCTACTATGTTTCACAGCTGTAAAGCTGGGTCTCATTATTTAGCTCTGGCCCTTGCTCTGGCCCCTTAAAAACATACACATCGGGTGGAACAATGATGAACCTTACATTTAAAGAAGCCATTCAACATTTCCCCTGCGGTTCATCATTGTGGAACAAAAACATAAAGCATATTTTGTACATGTCTTTCATGTGTAACCTTTGGAAGTGCTTTTGTAAAAATGTCCGCAATTTGATTGTCACCTGGAACATATTCAAATACAACCATTTCGTCAGCAATTAGTTTCTTTACAAACTGTAAACGTAATCTCAAGACTCTAGTGCGCTGCGTATTGGTCTCTGAACACAGGATAGCAAAGCCGCTCTGGGAATCAAGGTAAACTTTTACTGGTAGTGTTACTTGCATCTGTAGGTCTGCAAATACTTGCAGATACCATTCTACAACACAAGTGGCCTGAACGCATGCACATAATTCACTCTCTGTTGTGGAGAGACAAATAATGGTTTGTGTCTGGGACTTCCATTCAAATGGACAACCGTTATTACAAAACACCATACCAGACACACCCCTGCAATTATTTTGTTCCACTGCATGAGATGCATCGCAGAATATTTCAAAACCTTTGTCAATACATGTTGTAAACTGCAACCTATAATGTTTGGTATGTTTAAGGTACATTACCACTCTCTTAAGAGCAGAGAAACATTGTGTAGTAGGCTTTTCCACAAATTTTGCCAGAAAGTGAAAAGCATAAGTTATATCTGGTCTTGAGATTCTTTGAATGAAATTTAGCTTGCCTATAGCAGAACGATACAAAGTTTTGTTAGGAAATGGCTTATCTTCACCTGTAAAGGTGAAACCACACATCATAGGCGTTTCCTTCCCATTTGCATTTTCTAAACGTAGCATTTCAACAAGATAATCAATTTTTGCAGTTTGATGAACCAGAAAAGATCCATTTTCGCCTTTCTCAATTTGCATGGATAAGTAATTTTTAGCTATGCCTAATTCCACCACATCAAATTTCTTCTGTAACTGTGAAACTACCTCTTCATATTCCTGTTTAGTTTTTGTAGAAATTAACACATCATCTACATACACACATATTTTTGTTACAGAGTTTTCCCTTTCCTTTATAAATACACAATTGTCTGCCTTTCCTTGTGAAAAACCAATATCCAGCAATTCTTTTGCTAAAGTTTGGTGCCAATTCCTTCCACTTTGGTGCAGACCATAAAGGGATTTATTTAATTTGCATACCAAACCTTCAGGAAGGCGTCTATGCCTTCAGGAACATGCATAAAAATTTGTTCTTTTAAATCTGCAAACAAATATGCAGTTTTTATATCTAGGTGATAAACAGAATGTCCACGTTGTGATGCATCTTTTAACAAAAGCTTAACTGTTTCATATTTTACACTTGGTGAATAACACAAATCATAATCTTCGCTTGGAATTTGTTGAAAACCCCTAGCAACTAATCTAGCCTTATACCTTACAACTTCATTTTTGTCATTCATTTTAACTCTATAAACCCATTTTGAATCAATAAGTCTCATATCTGGGGTTTGTGGTACAAGTGACCAAGTGTTGTGCTCTTTTAAAGAAGCTATCCCAGAGTTCATAGCTTTATACCAATTTACAGCTTGGTGCTTAGGTAAATTCTGAACATCATTGTAGCTTTTTGGCTCAAAAATCGCCTTATTGGCATACACAGTATTAAAATGTTCATCTGCAAAATGTTGTGGTTTCTGCCTCTTTCTATCTGAACGTCTCAGTCCGGAAGGAGAGTCAGACTCCTCAGACTTAATGGGACTAAGTGAACCACTGGTTTCAGGTTGTAAATCATCATTGTCAGATTGAAGAGATGCCTGTAGGCCAAGCTCACGGTCAGAAAACTCAAGAGAATCTAACCTCCCCTCAGGTGCCTGTGACTTTAAATCAAACAAATCAGATTCAACAGGCTTTTTGTCTTTTTCCATTAATTCAGAAGCACCATCACCTGCTGCTGCTGCTTCTTCCTCTTCTTCCTCAGTATTATCTATACCATCAGTATCTTGGAAAACAGCAACTCCATTCCAATTTACAGTTTGTATCATGCTTCTGGTAATATGAAATTTGCCAGTTGCTGGTATGTAAATTCTGTACGCCCCCTCGCTGGTAGCCCATTAATTTTCCCTGAACACTACTGTCAGAGCTGCCTCTAGGTCCCAGCTCACAGAGGACCAACGCTAGGCTGTCGTAATGTACAAAAGTCTTTATTGAAGTTCAGTTTCCATTTCAAAGCCCCAGCGTGCAGCCCTACGTCTTAAACCCTAGATCGGCGAAGTCCCGTCTGAGTCTCCTCCCCTCTGACACCAGTTTAAGATCCTAGCCCTGCTCCACCTTTTCCGCTGCTCTCTCCTCCTCTGGGTCCTCCTGCCCGCTGGGGCATTGCCCTTTCTGGACTCTTCCGACGCTGAGTCGCTTAGCTCCTCCCCCTGCCTCCGGCGGGCTTTAGGACCCGGTTCCCAATCCTCATTCTCTGTTGTCCCGCGCTCCTGTACATTTGAACTTGCCTCTCGCGCCAACCCAGTGACCTTTCTCCTAACCGTTACACTACTTCTGTCACTGCTTCCCTCTTCCGGGATGCTGGCCGGATCTGACCTCCCCTCCGTTGTCCGACTCTCCGATGGAGGCGTGGTCAGCCCTGCCTCGTCTTCTCTCCCTGGTGGGGAGTGCACTGGCCCCGATACTTGGGACCCTTCCCCCCCACTCTGCTCTGGTGGGGAGGCTGGTCCTGATTTCCAACTACTGCTCTGGGAGTCCCTGCTGCCCCCTTGCTCCTGGGGCGTTCCCCTTGGGAACCCCCTACCTCTGGCCACTGGCGCCCCCTTCTGTGAATCTTCCGATTCGCTGGAGAGGCTCATGGAATCCCTCGGCCCACTGTCCTCTTCTCCTACGCTCCCCTCGGATTCTTCCCCTTCGCTCTCCATTCCCTCTCTTCCCTGTGCCTCTGCTCCTGAGCCCCTGACATCCATCCCCCCCTCGAAGCCCCCCCTTCCCCCTCCCTCTCTTCTGGTGTGTGTTCTGGGTGCTCGAGTGTTGTGGGGGTGAGTGCGGGATACAGTTCGTCCCCCGTGGTGTGCAGCCAGCCGGATAAATCCGGATAGTCCTCAATGGGCTCGTCGACGTCGATCTCCTCAGCTCCCATCTCTCTGGAGGTGTGTTCGAACCCTGGATCATCCCCCAACTCGCCCATGACCCCCTCTCCCCCTGTCGCCTGGGGTGACGCTGCGTGCGAGGGCCCGCTCGGCAGTTCTCTGCACCACCCCACCTCAGGTTGATCTTCCCACCAATAACCCTGTGTGCCAAATCCCTGAGAGGGATCCCTCTGGGGAGCTAGTCTCCGGCGCCGTGTCCTCAGCTGAAGAGAACCCCTGGAACGTGCTGGCTGAGAGTGTGGGTGTGAAAAGATATTCGTCAAAATAATCTGCCGGCATGGGTCTGTGCGGGAAAAGTGCATGGAATTCGTCTTTGAGTAATTGCTCCTCCACTGCATAGTCCGGTACCCACCTGTTGGCGCTGGCCGGGGTGTCTTCCTTGGCGAGGAGATATTCAATCCCTTCCTCCCCCCATCTCGAGTCTAAAATCTCTGTGGCCTCGTTGAGTGGCTCCACCCTCTTCCGCGGTTCGAGCGGTGTCTGTAGCGGTTCCAGCAGTCCTGCCGGCGGTCTGTGTACTGGCTTGGCCCTTTGGCATGTGTCGCACCTCGTGACGTAATCTGCAACTTCTCCCCTCATCTTGGGCCACCAAAAGTCTCTGGCTACTAATTCCACCGTTTTGTCCTTGCCAAAGTGCCCAGCGCTGGGCGCGTCGTGTAACTGCTGCAGTACCTTCGCGCGGAGGTCGTCTCCTGGCACGTAGAGGGCCCCTTTGCGGATGAGCAGCCCGTCGCGTATCTGGAACTCGTCGTCCTTCGCTGTGCCGCTTCACACCCCCTCCATCTTGGATCGTGCGAAGGGATCCGTCTGCAGTGCGCGACGTACCGCGTCCAGGTCCACCGTGGCTGAGGCGCATGCCCACGCTTTCGGCGCGAAAATGTGCTTGGCCGCCGCCGGTGCCTCTTCCTCGAGATACTGCGGCTTCCTGGATAGCGCATCCGCCATGATGTTGTTGTCTCCCGGGATGTATTCTATCCTGAAGTCGAAATCCGCAAAGAACTCCGCCCAGCGGATGTGTCTCTGGTTCAGGAACCGCGCCGTGCGCCAGTGCTCCAGGTTCTTATGGTCCGTGTGGACCTGCACTGTGTGTTTGGCTCCGATGAGGAAGTGCCGCCACGCCTTCAAGGCTGCATGGATGGCCAGCAACTCCCTGTCCCAGATGGTGTAGTTCTGCTCCGACTTGCTGAGTTTCCTGGAGTAGAAAGCACACGGCCTCCAGTCCCCTTGCGGGTCTCGCTGCAACAGGACTGCCCCCACCGCTCTGTCTGAGGTGTCCGTTTCAACCCTCATGGGTTTGCTGGGGTTCACGTGCAGCAGCTGCTCTTCGGATGCGAAGAGACGCTTGAGCGTCTGAAAGGACCGCTCCGCCTGCTCCGTCCAGATGAACTTCTTCTTGGAGCTGAGGGTGTCCGTGATGGCCGCCGTTTGCATGGCGAATCCCTTGATAAACTTGCGATAAAAGTTGGCAAAGCCGATGAATTTCTGGACCTCCTTCCTATTGCGAGGGCTCTTCCAGTCCAACACTGAGCGGACCTTGGTGCTGTCCATGGCGAGTCCCTTGTCGGATAGCTTATAGCCCAGGAAATCCACCTCCGTCATGTCGAACTGGCACTTCTCCAGTTTGGCGTAAAGTCTGTGCTCCCTTAGTCTCTCCAGAACGTCCTTGACGTCCCTCTCGTGAGCCTCCTGTGATTCCGAGAAGATCAGGATGTCGTCCAGGAAGCAGACGCACTTCTTGTAGAGGAGTCCCGCTAAGACGTGGTGCATAAAGGCTTGAAAACAGTGGGATCCATTTTGTAAGCCAAACGGCATAACTCTATATTCATAGGTGCCTAGGGGTGTAAACATGGCCGTTTTCCACTCATCGCCCTCCCGCATGCGTATAAGATTGTACGCCCCTCGTAGATCCAACTTGGTGAAGATGCGCCACTTCCTCACCGTCGCGAGCAGGTCGTCGATCTTGGGCATGGGGAATGCCGTAGGCTTTGTCCTCGAATTTATGACCCGGTAATCAACTACAAGCCTCTTTTGGGGCATGTCTTTTTTCTTCACGAAGAACACAGGACTGCCCCCCACTGCTTTGGATTCTCGGATGAATCCCCGCTTCAAGTTGTGATCTATGAACTCCCTGAGTTCCTGCAGTTCATCCTCAGACATGGAATACAGTTTCCCCGTCGGCAGCGTCGCCCCCGGCAGGAGGTCAATCTTGCAGTCGTAGGGCCTGTGGGGAGGCAGCTTGTCCGCTTCCTTCTCGCAGAAGACCTCCAAAAACTCTTTGTACTTGTTGGGTACCGCTTGCAACATGCCTAAGTGTAGCTGTGGTCCATCCTCGTGCCCCTCATCTTCTTGGTTAGTGAGGATGCAGTGTTCTGCGCAGTAGGAGGAGCAGAAGGTCAATTGACGCTGGTACCATGCTAATGCCGGGCTGTGCCTGTCCAGCCAACTCATGCCCAATACTATGGGCGTGTCCGACAGGTGGGTGACGTTGAAGCTGATGACTTCGCGGTGATTTCCAATTTGCATCACCATTGGCGGTGTTTGCTGCACCACTTGTCCTCCCAGTAGCTCTCTGCCGTCTACCGTGACAACGTTCAGGGGCATCGTGGCCGGTAGGAGCGCTACGTTATGTTGCTTGAGAAAATCCACTCCTATAAAGTCTGCATTGCTGCCAGAGTCAATGGTGATAAGGACTTCCATGGTGAGCCCATTGGGAAGCTGGAGTGATGCGGTGAGCTGCACCACTGGTTTGGGTGGGAGGGGGTCTGTGGGCTGTAAAATTCCTGGGGACTGCTTCACTGACTCGTCTGGCTGGGCCCCAGTGCCTCTGCCTCCAGCCAGACTTCGTCGTTTCCCTGCAGTGAGTCCTCCTGCTGAACTGTTCCCTTTACTGTTGCTGAGGCTGCAGTGTGCTTGTGGATCCGCTGGGGACACTCTTTCGCCTTGTGCTGAGCACTGTCGCAGATGTAACACTTTCTGTTCCCTCTAGGAGGCTTCGCTTTGACTGCTCCCGGTGTTAGGGCTCTGGCTGCTGACTGAGCCTTGGCACCACCTAACTCCATCGGCTCTTCTCCCCCTCCCAGTGGAGGCGTGGATTGAGCGCGCGCTGTGTCCCTGGGAAAGAAAGGAGGTGCTCTAGCTGGCGTGCGTCCCCAACGCCCTTCATCTTTGCTCCAAGGGCGTTCTTCCAGACGCACCCCTATCGCCAGCGCTCTCTGGACGACTTCCTGCGTGGTCTGGGGTCTCTCCCCCCTTGCAATTTCGTCTTTCACAGCCCCGTTCAACCCCTCCCAGAACAGGTCCCGGACGGCAGCTGACTCTTTTTCCCACCCCAGCGCGTTGACCAATTGAAAAAAGCGGGAGTGATATTGCCTTACAGTGGCTCTGCCTTGTTTCAATCCATGTATCTCCTTTCTGGCGACATCTACATCTACCGCTGATAAAAAACAAGCATCCATCGCCTTATTGAAGGCATCCGCATTTCGGAGGGCTGGGTCATTATCTCTCCACAGATTGCGCAACCACGCTTTAGCTTCTCCATGGAGATGAGTTAGTATGAAGCCTACTTTCTCCTGCTCATCTCTAAAGTCCTTCTCCAGCAACTTAAGCGCAAAAACCACGTCTGCTCTGAAGTTAGGATACTGCTGCAGGTTCCCATCGAAATGAGACACAAGGCTCCCTCCTCTCTTTCCTAGACCAATCCCCTAAGGTCTGGCTCCCGGTAGCCCCTGTTTAGTCAACATTTCCAACCTGGTTTGCAGATCTCGGCAGGCAGCGGCTGCTTCGTCTTCTCTCTTTCTGGATGCTAATATTTCCGCGTTAAGCTGTGTCACTGCATTTTGCAGGGCTGCCATTTGTTCTTCGGTAGTCATCTTGCCCTGCTTTCGTGAGCTCGCGAAGCACCAACCTTCGCCCCTCGCTGCGCCCACTGACGTTGCGAGGTTTTAAGGAGACGGGACTTACTGTCAGAGCTGCCTCTAGGTCCCAGCTCACAGAGGACCAACGCTAGGCTGTCGTACTGTACAAAAGTCTTTATTGAAGTTCAGTTTCCATTTCAAAGCCCCAGCGTGCAGCCCTACGTCTTAAACCCTAGATCGGCGAAGTCCCGTCTGAGTCTCCTCCCCTCTGACACCAGTTTAAGATCCTAGCCCTGCTCCACCTTTTCCGCTGCTCTCTCCTCCTTTGGATCCTCTTGCCCGCTGGGGCATTGCCCTTTCTTGACTCTTCCGACGCTGAGTCGCTTAGCTCCTCCCCCTGCCTCCGGCGGGCTTTAGGACCCGGTTCCCAATCCTCATTCTCTGTTGTCCCGCGCTCCTGTACATTTGAACTTGCCTCTCGCGCCAACCCAGTGATCTTTCTCCTAACCGTTACACTACTTCTGTCACTGCTTCCCTCTTCCGGGATGCTGGCCGGATCTGACCTTCCCTCCGTTGTCCGACTCTCCGATGGAGGCGTGGTCAGCCCTGCCTCGTCTTCTCTCCCTGGTGGGGAGTGCACTGGCCCCGATACTTGGGACCCTTCCCCCCCACTCTGCTCTGGTGGGGAGGCTGGTCCTGATTTCCAACTACTGCTCTGGGAGTCCCTGCTGCCCCCTGGCTCCTGGGGTGTTCCCCTTGGGAACCCCCTACCTCTGGCCACTGGCGCCCCCTTCTGTGAATCTTCCGATTCGCTGGAGAGGCTCATGGAATCCCTCGGCCCACTGTCCTCTTCTCCTACGCTCCCCTCGGATTCTTCCCCTTCGCTCTCCATTCCCTCTCTTCCCTGTGCCTCTGCTCCTGAGCCCCTGACATACACTACGCTCACCCAATTTCTGCTTAGCGGGATAATGCATAATTACATCTGAACCCCAAATGCGTAGGTATTTCAGATTAGGGCGTTTTTTAAACAGCTTCTCATAGGGGGTGACATCTAAACCAGAATGATAACTGCAATTTCTAACATAACAAAACGCATTAAGCGCTTCAGCCCAAAAGTCTTTGGGCAGATTAGCATCGTGCAGATACATTTTAACCCCTGCCTGCAGGTCACGCTGCACAACTTCAACAAGCCCATTTTGCCAGGGACTTCGGGGGCAAGATAACTCATGAGTAGTCCCCTGCGCTTCCAGGAATTTCTCAAAATCCTCAGAAACAAATTCCCCGCCCCGGTCAGAAAACAGGTTCTTAATTGGTTTGTTAAAGTGGGTTTTTACCTAGTTGCAAAAAACTTTGTACTTCTCAAATGCTTGTCACTTTTAATTTTTTATAATAATATTTTATTAGATTTTACAAAAGATTAACAACCAGCAAAAATCAACAAAAATCACTAAAACAACAAACAACAAACATCAAAAATACAAACAAAACAGAAAAAACAGAAAAAAGGAAAACATAAAGAAAGAAAACTTAGCATGAAAAAAGAAAAACTCTCTTTCAATTTAATAACCTTCAAAACCTTATTTTTCTTACTTCCACCCGCCTTCCTTTCTTGTATTCCACTTTAAAAATTAGTTCAGCAAGATCATTCATTATTCATTTTCAACCTTTATCCCTCCCATTTATTTATCTTAATCACTAGAACCCCTTCATTTCATTTTCAATGCCCTCAACATTCATAAATTTTACAATGTTTTTGTAGATAAGCTTTAAATATCTTCCAGTCCTCTTCCACCTGCTCTTCTCCTTGATCTCGGATTCTGCCAGTCATTTCAGCCAGTTCCATATAGTCTATTACTTGCATCTGCCATTCTTCCAAGGTGGGTAGATCTTGCGTCTTCCAGTACTTTGCAATGAGTATTCTTGCTGCTGCTGTAGCATACATAAAGAATGTTCTATCTTTCTTTGGCACCAATTGGCAGACAATGCCCAGGAGAAAGGCCTCTGGTTTCTTAAGAAAGGTATATTTAAATACCTTTTTCAGTTCATTATAAATCATTTCCCAGAAAGCCTTAACCTTTGGGCACGTCCACCAAAGGTGAAAGAATGTTCCCTCAGTTTCTTTACATTTCCAACATTTATTATCGGGCAAGTGGTAAATATTTGCAAGCTTGACTGGGGTCATGTACCACCTGTAAATCATTTTCATAATATTTTCTCTTAAGGCCGTAAATTTCATACCGGTGGTCCACAACCGTTCCCAGTCAGCAAACATAATATTATGACCAATATCTTGTGCCCATTTTATCATAGCAGATTTGACCGTTTCATCCTCAGTATTCCATTTCAACAGCAGATTGTACATTCTCGACAATATCTTAACACTGGGATCTAGCAATTCTGTTTCCAACTTTGATTTTTCCACCTGGAAGCCATTTTTCCTGTCTGAGTTATAGGCCTCTTTTACTTGAAAGTAATGTAACCAATCCTGCACCTTATCTTTAAGTTTCTCATAGCTCTGCAATTTTAATTTATCCCCCTCCTGCTCCAAAATTTCCCAATATTTTGGCCAATTCGATCCCATATTTAATTTTTTCAAGGCCTTTGCTTCCATGGGTGAAAGCCACCTTGGGGTTTTGTTCTCCAAAAAATCTTTATATCTGACCCAGACATTAAACAGTGCTTTCCTGACAATATGGTTTTTGAACGCCTTATGTGCTTTATCCTTACCATACCACAAATATGCATGCCATCCGAAAACATTATCATACCCTTCCAAATCAAGAATATCTGTGTTCTCAAGAAGTAGCCATTCCTTCAGCCAGCAAAAAGCTGCTGCCTCATAATATAGTTTAAAGTCCGGCAGGGCAAACCCCCCTCTATCCTTTGCATCAGTAAGAATTTTGTATTTTATTCTGGGCTTTTTGCCCTGCCAGACAAATTTAGAAATTTCCTTTTGCCACTTCTTGAAACAGTCCATCTTGTCAATGATTTGTAACGTCTGAAACAAAAACAACATTCTTGGCAATACATTCATTTTAATAGCCGCAATTCTACCCAGTAAGGAAAGCTTCAAATTTGTCCAAATTTCAAGATCTTTTTTCACTTCTGACCAACACTTCTCATAGTTATCTTTAAATAAATTAACATTCTTAGAAGTCATATTCACCCCTAGGTATTTAACTTTTTTCACCAATGTTAAACCTGTTTCTTCCTGAAACCTTTCCTTCTCAATCGGCGTTAAATTCTTCTCTAGAACCATAGTTTTTGATTTGTTCAATTTAAAACCTGCCACCTGGCCAAATTCTTGTATTATTTCCAAAGCTCTTTTGGTGCTAGGGATTGGCTCCTGTAATGTCAGTACTAGGTCATCTGCGTAAGCTTTAAGTTTGTAATGTTTAACTCTGACCTGTATACCCTGAATCTGTTGGTCCCTTCTAATCATATTCAGCAAAACCTCCAGGACTGAAATAAACAGCAGAGGGGAAATTGGGCAGCCTTGTCGTGTCCCTTTCTCTATCTTAACTTCTTCTGTAACTTCATTATTCACTATTAATTTTGCCTTTTGTTCTGAATAAATCGCACCTATACCATTTCCCAACCTTGCTCCCACCCAAATCCTTTGCAAGTTTTTTCTCATAAAACTCCAGGAAATATTGTCAAAGGCTTTCTCTGCATCGATAAATATCAAAACAGCTTAGGTGTTAATATTAACTTGTAGTTTTTCCAAAATGTCAATTACGTTCCTCATGTTATTTGACATATATCTACCTGGGAGAAAGCCAGCTTGGTCTTTATATATCATTCCTGCTAAAACTTTTTTCAATCTTTTAGCCAAAATATCAGCAAAAATTTTGTAATCCACATTAAGAAGGGATATGGGGCGGTAGTTCTTGATCTGTGTCTTTTCAGACTCATTTTTCGGTATGAGCGTGATATAAGCATCTTTCCACAACTCCAGCGCTTTTTCCCCCTCCATAATTTCATTGCAAACCTCCATTAACGGTTGAATTAAGTAATCTTTCATAACTTTGTAGTATTTGGAGGTTAGCCCATCCAGGCCTGGAGATTTGCCTAGTAGCAAATTCTTAATGGCACCTTCAACCTCCTGTTCAGAAATTTGGTCATTCAATATTAATTTATTCTCTTGAGATATATTTTGTAATCCATTTGTTTCTAAAAATTTCTCAATCTTGATCTCATTCTGTGGCCCTTGTGCATAGAGTTGTTTAAAGTATCTCTGGAAACAGTCTTTAATCTCCTGTGGTTTTTGTATATTCCTTCCATTTACTTCAAGATTAGTCACAGTGTTTAATTTTTGTCTTTTCTTCAACTGCCAAGCTAGCAGTTTTCCACACTTATTAGCCGATTCAAAAGTTTTTTGTCTCATTTGTTTGATCTTCCATTCTATCTCCTGATTAACCATTTTCGAATATTGTGTCTGATATAATTTAATTTCTCGCAGAATCTCCTGTGACTTAGGTTTGGTCCTTAATCTCTTCTCGCCTTCAATAATTTTCTCTAAGATCTTTTCTTTCCTCTCCTCTTGAAGTCTCCTTTTTATAGAGTTTTGTTGAATCAAAAAACCTCTCATTACAGCTTTACTTGCGTCCCAGATTACTCTTTTTTCCACGGTAGTCTTCAAGTTTATTTCGAAATAGTCTTTCATAATTTTTTGGGCCTTCTTAATAATTTCTGGATCTTTAAACAAGGTGTCATTCATTCTCCATCTAAAGGAACCAATCGGTGTAAATTTCATATCCATTCTCACAGGGTTAGGGTCGGAGCAGATTTTTGGGCAGATTTCCACCTTTCGAATCTTGGGTGCCATCCCTCTTGTAATCCAAATTTGGTCAATTCTTGTCCAAGTCATGTTGGCTTCAGAGAAGAAAGTCCCCTCTCTACCTAGAGGGTTTTTTGTTCTCCAAATGTCAATCAAGTCCATATTGTCTGTCATTTCAAAAAAGGTCTTTGGTAGTCTTCCATCTTTTGTAACTACCTGTCTTTCAGATTTATCCATGTTTGTCGACACAACGCCATTCATGTCTCCCATCAAAATAATGCTTTGATCCATATGGTCCAACAACGTCTCATGCAGTTTCTTATAAAACTCTGATTTCCCCTCATTAGGCGCATAGACTCCTATTATTAATAATTTCTCTCCTTGATATTGTATTTCAATTGCTACAAATTGTCCATGTTCATCTTTGAAGATAAATTTTGGTGATAATTTCTCTTTTGCATATATCACAACTCCTCTTTTTTTAACTTTATCCGATGAGATAAATTCTTGGCCTAGTCTCTTGTTTATCAATAGTTTCCTGTGGAGTCTTGTTATATGTGTTTCTTGTAAACAAATCAGGTCCAATTGTTCCTTTTTCAACATATGGAAAATTCTCTTCCTCTTGCTAGGGGAGTTCAAACCCCTGATGTTCCAGGTTAACCTCTGCAGAGACATGTTGTAATTATTGTAATGTTCCTCCGACCGCTCCTAGGAGCTGCTCTTGATCTGACGGCTGTGTCTCTTTCTCTAGTTGATCCAGCCCCAAGGGGTTTCTTCCTGGGTCAGGTGGTCCCAATCCTAGTATTTCCAATTCTTTTGTTCTGGCCTCTCTTCGTAGGTCTTCACCAAAGTCTCTCAGGAAACTCACTTTGTCTTCCTCTGATCTTATCCTTATTTTCTTTCCTTTGAATGTAAACGAGAGGCCTTGGGGAAATTCCCACCTGAACAGAATGCTGTTTTTCCTTAGTAGGCCTACCAAATCTCCGTAGTTGGCTCTGAGATCAAGTAAATATTTTGGGATGTCTTTAAAAATTTCAATTCTCACACTTCCGATCTCGAGTGCTTTCTGATAATGGAGACTCAATATTTTATCTCTTTCTTCTTTTGACCTTAATGAAATCAAACAGTCTCTCGCTCTATTTTTCCTTTTAACCCTTCCCAGCCAAAAAGCACTCACTATCTTAAATTCTTCTTCTGAATCTAGGCCCCAGAAAGCCTCAAATTCCAATGTAAGAAATTCTATTAATTCTCCTTCTTCTGTTTCTGGGACCGCCCTTATTCTCAAATTAGTCTGTTTCTCAGAGAGAATTGTGCCCTATAATCATCCAATTTTTCATTTATTGGCGGTATCATTTTCTTTACCGCCAGTACCCTCTCTTTCGCTTCCTCTGCTGTCTTTTTTGTCTCCTTGGATTCCTGCAGCAACCTATCAATAGCCTGAGTATTAGAGTTCACTTTCTGCCCCACATCATTCACTTTCTGCCCCAAGTCATTAATAGTTGAAGTGTTTAAGTCAATCTTAACTGTCAAATTTTGTAGGGCTGAAAGAATCTTGTCTAATGTTGCGGGATCGGATCCTGCTCCTTTTGGTTCTTCTCTTTCTATGACTTGTGGGGCAGGAAGTCCTGTTACAGATGCTCTTCTGTGCAGTTGTTGCTGCTGTACCAGCAATTGCTGCTGTTGTCTAGTTTTAGCTCTTGTTGATTTCTCTTGAGACTTCTCCTGAAGCTTATCTTGTTGTTTGTCTTGATCCATTACTTTGCCTCTAAGATTCAAGGTCATTCACACAGCTCACACAACTCCTAGGCTTGTTTCTTAGCAACACCAAAAGTGACAGCTGCAGTGGAAAATCCCCAGCTATAACACAAAGTTCCTCTAGGGGAGCAGAGTAGCAAAATGTTTCATCAGTGATGATTGTTATACAGTAACTTCATAGACTTCCCAATGTCACGCAAATAGAAACAGTTACAGGCTCAAATGTTCCCTTAAAAAGTTGCCATTCTCCTGCAGAGATCTGCAATGGAAGTTACAATGTCTATAAAGCGGTGCGTTCACAATAGCCTTTAAGTTGTTTATAGCAGCCCGATGTCAAGGATTGAGTGGTGGGTTTCCCCCCCCCCATCCCAACTTATGGGGGGGGTTGTCTGTCAGGCAGTGAGATTTAGCTCTTTAAAGTACAGTTTCTTTTGGTTCAAAGCTCCTTTATCCCTTGCTTTCGTTCTGTTTACAAGATCGGCAAAGCGGACTTCCTGTTTACGCTTTGCCGATTTCAGGTCCAAATTCCACATCAAAGTCCCCGATCAAAGTGTCAAAGTCAAGTTCAAAGTCCACTTATATTGGGTCTTATACTTTGATCTTTCCAGTTTCCCCAGTTCTTACTCACGGGTAGATGTTTCAGCTCGATGTTTCACAGGAAAAAGGTCAGCGCTCTCCGGTAACTGCTGTGCAGCTTCGCTCCGCAGAAGTAGCGATCGACTCCCAGCACAGCGCCAAACCCCCGCTCCGCTCCAAAGCTCTTTACAGAGCTTCTTTGACAGTTCGGGGGGGCGCAAAGCGTGCCTGCTGAGTCCCACGACCCCAGGCTTCTCCCGCCTGCGGGTTTTTTGAGGGTCCTCCGCTTCGCTGCAGCGGTGGACCCGATTTCTGCAGAGCTTCTCCCTCTAATTCAGAGGGAATCCGCCATTACCGATGGCGCCGCCTCCAGAAGTGCAAATGCTTTTGACTTTTAAGCTATTGCATAAGTCCAACAGTATCTACTATACTGGTCTACCAGGGTGAGCCAGTACTTAGAACCTCCTAATGATGGTGGGAGTGGCCCAACCAAATCACAATGTACACGCTCAAATGGCTCAGTTACTTTCCTATCTGAGCACCTACCCTTGCGTGCAACCTTAATCTTATTCTTGCAACAGGATAGACATTGCATAAAGATTTTACATGGTTTTAAGTTGAGGCCATTAACAATATTCTTTGTCTTAATTACATCAGCAAAATTCAGGTGTCCTAAAAGTCTGTGCGCCTCATGGACACACCCAGAATGTGGCCTTACATTCTTCAACCCCTGGCTTGACTGTGCTGCTCTGCAATTTATAGGCAATTGGGAGTAGGTGTGAAAATACAGTCTATATAAACCATCAGAGTCCCGAGCATACAATAGACATTTGTTCCCATCGAAAAACTCACACATTGACTTTAAGAAACGCACAGTTATGCCTTGACGAGCAAAACACCTTACTGACAATAAATTGTCCACTGACGGGCAGTAAATGCAGTTCGCTATTGTAATGTTTAAAGAGTCAAGTTTAACAGTACCCCTGCCAAGCGACTGCAAGACTTGCGAATTGGCTAAATGTACATTACCAATTTCCTCTTCGAAAGAAATAAACAAGCTTCGATCATTGCAAACATGCTGAGATGCGCCTGAGTCCACAATAAAAGAATTCCACTTGGCACCTTTAATTCTTTTACAACCTGTTGTCCGAGCATGAAAAGCTCGCGGCTCGTTTCTGTCTTTACGGTACGATGTCGGCTGCTGGGCTGACGACCGTGACTGACGAACAGAAACAGACTTGGGAGTACTTTGCTTTCTTTTGGCTCTGCAGTCCTTTGCAAAATGTCCTTGCTTATTGCAGAACCAACAACGCTTGGTAGCTTTAAATGCAGTTGTATCACCACAAGTTTGCATATGGTGTTCCTCATTCTTTCTGGAAATAGGAGTGCTTATGGCACAAGCCTCCCTTCTATCCAACTCGCCCATTAATCTTGCCGTTACCCCTTCCACAGTTAATTGTGCTGGTGGAACGGCAGATATCTGTCTAGCTATGCCATCAAAGTCCTCATTAAGGGAACAAAGAATGATAAAAACATACTGAATATCAGGTATGTCCATGTCCCTTCGAATTAATTCGCAGCGTATTGCCTCCAGACATCTCAAGTGTGCTGCCAAATCACCACCAGGCTGCAATTTCGTCTGGTACAGCTGTTTGAAAAACGTCAATGCAGACGCTGACTCTTTTCTAACATGCACTGCTGCAAGACTGTCCCACATTTCTTTGGCAGTTTTCTTATTCCTTATATAGACTACTTGCTGGTCGCTGACTGCCAAATTAATTATCGGTCTGGCTTTTGCATCTCCTTTCGACCAAGCATTAGTTACAGGGTTAGGAGGGTCATCAGTTACATAGGTCCATACTTCTCTAGAGGTCAAAAGCGCCTCCACCCGAAAAGACCATAAACTATAGTTCTCATCTGTCAGCTGTGGGAAGACTAGAGCCTTCTCAGCTTCTGGAACCCGGTCAACCATTCTGGAACTCTTCCAGACCCACAGAACTACGCCAACAGGAAAAGGAGTTTTCAAACCTTTCTCAGAGTCCAAAAATATGCAGTCATCCACTCAGCAGCTGGGCCCATAACCAAAGATGTTGGCTATTTGCAGTATGGTAGCGCTGCAGAGAGCTTGCTGGGGAGACCATGCATTAAAAAGGGACTCAAAAATAACTTAAACAAGGTTTTAATAAGAAAAACAAAAACTCCATTTACACTAACTACATCACCAGACCAGACCACAAACCCATCCCCCAGGGTAATGGGAGAGCTAGGTGCTGCTCCTTATATACTACACCCAATTGCTGACACAGCTTAATCAGTACAACTCAGCAGCACCCGCTATGTTTCACAGCTATAAAGCTGGGTCTTGTTATTTAGCTCTGGCCCCTTAAGGACATACACATCGAGTGGAACAATGATGAACCTTTACATTTAAAGAAACCATTCAACAAGCTGAACAATTTTGGTTACCTTTACTGCCAGCCAGAGCCCGGCTAGCTCATTTGGTAAAGCACAAGACTCTTAATCTCAAAGCTTGCTCACATTGTTTCATAATCTCAAGCATTTCCACATGCTGTGACTCCTAGCGACACAGAAGCACTGCAGTTGTGGCCAAGGGACTGTGCATTTTAAGCCATATTCCACAGTCCATTGCCACACTTGAAACCTTCTCAGGGTTCATAACAATTCAAAAGCTTAAATAGCGCATGATTTCTTGCAGTGCTGTTATGGGCCAAGCCCAAACACTTAACCACTCCTGCTCTTGTTTTCTGTTTATTGCTCACATCTTTCCAGCAATCCTGCATCCAGTGAGTATTTCTCTTACCTGTAATTCCACAGGTTAAACAAATGTGGAATGGGCCACCTACTCCCTACTGCGGAGTGGGGAGTGGGATCCGGAGGGAGCACACTTCCCCATCAGCAGGCAGCCACAATCTGCCTGCACACGTGACCCTGGGATGCAGGAAAAACTCCCCCTCAGACAAGTCATAGCTGTCTGGAACATTGTTCCCTCGGTCTAACCTTTTGCGGTCTCAGCAGTCTGCGGTGTCCTGTCTGTAACTTTTCGTCCCTGAGACCTTTTGTCTCCTTCGTCATACACTGTGCAAGGGGAAAATGACGCTGTGGAAACAGGTGCCAAAATAACTTTGTACCACCCCACGATCTCGGGACGGAAGATGTGTAAAGGTCACAGCCCAAAAATGTATCTGCCTGGCTTGCATATTTGTCACCTACTCCCCAAAGACACCTTTGGAAAACATTAGGAAAGGGGGAGATGTGTAGGCCCTAGGCAACATCCAGCATAAATTTAACACCTTGCGGTTTTTCATTTAACCATCTGGCTTTTGATTCGGACAGGTTTTTCACCAGCAGACAGACATCTCCAAAAGTCCAAGGACCTCGAGCTAACAAACTTTTATATCAACAGCTACCGGATCTGCAGCAGACCTGAAGTGGCGTGGCCTTGTGGCCCCTGACCACCTGGGGGTGGGGCTATGCTTTATTTCTACCCCCACAGGTCTTGTGTGAGTTCCAGTTCGGTGTGTGCGATTCGCTCTCCAGCATGGTCTGGCATCATGGCCTGACCAGTCCGGCTCCAGTCCGACTCCAAACTTCCAGCTTCCTATGGGAGATGCCAGTAAAGTGCCACCCGAGTGAGACGTAGTACCACCGAGTGCAGACCGGGAAGGAGTCACTTCAGTCACTTGGGTGACATCAAGCCCTTGTTCCTGTTGGACAATATCAGCTCTCTCGAGCCTGAACAACCAGAGACATTTCCTAACTGACTGCTGCCATATATTTGCCCAACTTGCTGCTGACTCCATGCTGTTTCTTTTCATGCCATGCCTACTTTTGCCAATGAAGGCTTTGACAATCTGTGAAACTAGCTCACTAGCTGACCTCCTGATCTTCCATGACTCAAACACATCTTCAGCTATGCTGTAATGTTTACAACCTGTCTTACTTGCTGCTATTGTGGTATGCATGTAAAACAGAGGTGGGGACAATGTATCATATGTGGTGGGGGTGTAAGGTGGTTAAACAGTTATGGATTGTGGTACATGAAGAGCTCAAAAAGATATTTAGGAGTTCAGTTTCTAAAAAGCCAGAAGCATTTCTGCTGGGCTTAATATCTAGTGACATCCCCAAGGATAAAAGGAATGTATTCCTTTATGCAACAGCAGCAGCCAGAATATTAGTGGCAAAAAATTGGAAAACAGACAAAATACCAGAACTACTAGAATGGCCAGCTAAAATTTGTGAATCTGTGTGTCAATTAGAGGCTGTCCCAACCAAAAAAATTACAAAGAGTGGGAATGCGTAAAGGTTTACATGAAAAGAGTTGGTTTTGGAGCTTAAAAATGCAATAGCTTAAAGGGTGCAAGGATATAGGATGATATTATAACAAATATGGAACAACAAATATAAACAGCTGTTAACGCACAAAAAAAACAAAAACCACAACAGTAAGTAAAGAAGATCGCACATGGGTGAAGGGAAGCAACAGGTTTAGGGGGAGGGAGGTGAGGGCATTAATTGGAAAATTGTTGAAGATATATATGGGATCTAAGAGATTAAGAATAAGGAACCAAAAGAAGGAGACAAATATTAAGGGATATGAAAATAAGGGAGCCTGAGAAGAACCAGTATACAGTGGTACCTCGGGTTAAGTACTTAATTTGTTCCGGAGGTCTGTTCCTAACCTGAATCTGTTCTTAACCTGAAGCACCACTTTAGCTAATGGGGCCTCCTGCTGCTACCGCTGCTGCTGCGAGATTTCTGTTCTCATCCTGAAGCAAAGTTCTTAGCCTGAGGTACTATTTCTGGGTTAGTGGAGTCTGTAACCTGAAGCGTATGTAACCCGAGGTACCACTGTAAATGAAAACATGAGACTCAAGGTTTTGTTATATACTGTTTTACTTTGGATGTGAAGTCTTCTGTTGTAAAGATTGTACATAAAATGAACAAAACATTAAGAAAAAAAATAACAACTACACAACTTGTAGAAGACATCTGAAGGAATCCCTGTATCAGGAAGTCTCCAATGTTTTATATTTTATTATGTTTTCATACATGCTGGAAGCCGCCCAGAATGGCTGGATATCAATATTATTATTATTATTACTATAACTACTACTACTAGAAATGTAGATTGTTAAGGGTGCTCAGAGTGCTTAGGAACATAGGAAGCTGCCTTTTACCAGGGTTTCAGGAGAATTCTAGCCCTACGCAGAGATGCTGGGGATTGAACCTGAGACTTTCAGCAAACAAAGCAGATTCTCTACCACTGAGCTATAGCCCTTTTCCTGGTTCAGCAATCAATCCCTTGTCTCAGGAAACTCTGGGAATTCAAATTATCTGGGATGGGGAAAACATTCTGCATCTTTAACAAACTACAGTTCCCAGGATTCTTCTCTCCCCAACCCTCCAGTAATGATTGTTTTAAAGTGATATAATAGTGCTTTAAATCTATAGTGCAGATGGGGTCTTTGTGACTTCACACCCTCCAGATGGTTTTGGACTTCCAGTTCCCCTCATCTCTGGCTATTGGCTATGCTGCCTGGGCCAGATGTGCCTGAACTCTTTCACAGAGGCAGAGCTGCTATTCTGATTGATTTAACAGCCAATCCCTCTACTTCCTAGACAGCTCTGGAAATTGTAGCTGCAGGAGGCAGCTCCTGACAGTTCCTGGCACCTTAACATACTACAGCTCCCATAATTATTTAGGGGAAGCCATTACAGCTTAAAGTGGTATCATGTTTGTTTGTTTGTTTGTTTGTTTGTTTGTTTGTTTGTTTGTTTTAAGAAAATGGTGTGAATGTGGCCATAGCACATTATTAGCCGGCAGTAAGAAGTAGCAGGTTGTGGGGCTGAAGGAAATAGGTTTGCTACTGAATGGCTCCTGTTTGAGATAATTCAGGAAATGGGATTTGAGGCCTGGGCCCATTGCGATGACTACTGGGCAATTTAACTTGGGATGTGTTGGGTGCTTAAATTCAGTGCTAATCCTGTTTGGAGTAAACCCATTGAAATTAGTAAAGGTAAAGGTACCCCTGCCCGTACGGGCCAGTCGTGTCCGACTCTAGGGTTGTGCGCCCATCTCACTTAAGAGGCCGGGGCCAGCGCTGTCCGGAGACACTTCCGGGTCACGTGGCCAGCGTGACGAAGCTGCTCTGGTGAGCCAGCACCAGCGCAGCACACGGAAACGCCGTTTACCTTCCTGCTATAAAGCGGTACCTATTTATCTACTTGCACTTGGGGGTGCTTTCGAACTGCTAGGTTGGCAGGAGCAGGGACCGAGCAACGGGAGCTCACCCCGCCGCGGGGATTCGAACCACCAACCTTACGATCGGCAAGTCCTAGGCACTGAGGTTTTACCCACAGCACCACCTGCGTCCCACATTGAAATTAGTGAACATGATTAATTTAAGCCTGTTAATTTGAATGCGTCTACTCTAAGTAAAGGGGACATGGGTGGCACTGTGGGTTAAACCACAGAGCCTAGGACTTGCTGATCAGAAGGTCGGCGGTTCAAATCCCCGCAACGGGGTGAGCTCTTGTTGTTCGGTCCCAGCTCCTGCCAACCTAGCAGTTTGAAAGCACAAAGTGCAAGTAGATAAATAGGTACCGCTCCAGCGGGAAGGTAAACGGTGTTTCCGTGTGTTGCTCTGGTTCACCAGAAGCAGCTTAGTCATGCTGGCCACATGACCCGGAAGCTGTCTGCGGACAAACACCGGCTCCCTCGGCCAATAAAGCGAGATGAGAGCTGCAACCCCAGAGTTGGTCACGACTGGACCTAATGGTCAGGGGTCCCTTTATCTTTACTCTAAGTAAAATCTAGTGCAGTGCTTCTCAAACTGGGTGCTACTGCCTCCCTGGGGGAAGGGATTACCTAGGGGGCTGCTAAGAGGCAATGGGAGGAAAAAATTGGAGCTGTGTCACTTAATCAAGTTCATCAGCTTTGTTGAATTAATTAAATGAAATAGTTTTAACTGGATTTTGAACAAATGCGTAATTAATGGTTACTGTTTTGAACACTGATGTGGCAGGAGAGGATGTCAAGTGTGGCTGGAAGATTGAAGGACAATCAAGGAAACATTTAAACATTTCAGTACAATACAATATAGAATCAAAACAAAATTTTATATGCAGAATGAACCCCCCCCCATGAGAGTAAGAGCATCAAGTGATGCTGATAACTTAATTGCTGTGAAACGGGATTTTCAATTCTGACAAATATGAAAGATCAGAAAAGAGTAAGGATAATTTGCATTGATGAGGAGATAAGATTTATTTTGTCTCAAATTAGGCCTAAAAGCAAGCTCACACGAGTTTGTATACATACTTAATGTGCATGATATGTAAGAGGCTGATTTATAATTATATTTTGGGAATAGATTCATGTTTTTATGTAGTTGCATTGTTTCATACTTTCTGGATGTCCCATGATCATATTTTAAAGTAGTTGTGCTCTGTGTTATAAACCAAGCACTGCTAGTTGTTGTTTTTCAGATGTATTCCTATTAATGAAAAGTTCAGTGTGGCACAAATTTTTATTCTGAAAATCCCATTTGCACATTTTATGAATGAGAAAATGTGACCTGCACTGGCAAGGCTTGATTTCAGCCAAGCTGCAGAACTAGGCTCTCTCTCTCTCTCTCTCTCTCTCTCTCTCTCTCTCTCTCTCTCTCTGTGTGTGTGTGTGTGTGTGTGTGTGTGTGTGAGAGAGAGAGAGAGAGAGAGAGAGAGAGAGAGAAAACTTAGCAGCACCTGCTATACTCCTTCACAGCTGTAAAACTGGGTCACATTATTTGCTCTGGCCCTACACATCTGACATAAACATCTTGTGGAACAATAATGAACCTTCAAATTTAAAGGGACCATTCAACATAGATATCTGATAAGCCTTTTCAAAGCACGCCAATCGGCAGTACTGGGTTTAGATACACCTTGGCTCAGAACATTTGTAGCACATGCAATGTCTGGCCTTGACCATTGACTTAAATACAACAGTGATCCTATTTTTGCGTGATACAACTCAGGCTGATCAAATTCATCATCACACACTGTCTTTGGAAAATCTGGTATCATGGGAGTCTGAACTGGCTCGCAGTTTTCCATGCCAAACTGCTCTATCAAATGAAGAATTTTCTCTTTCTGGCTCAATAGGAAGCTTCCATCAGCTTCCTGCCTTACTTCTACTCCCAAGTAATTGCTTACAGGCCCTAAGGCTTTAAGCTTAAACCTCTTTTCCAGCTGACTTGTGAGCTTCTGGATCTCATCTGTGGAACTCCCTGCTACAAGCAAATCATCAACAAAGACTAAGAACATTAGATATTTGTTGCCTGTCCCATTGGTGTACAGACATGGATCAGCCACACTCCTTTTAAAACCAAGTTTTACAAGGGCTTCATTTAAACACTGGTTCCAACACCTTCCACTTTGTTTGAGACCATAAACAGACTTTTTCAAATGCCAGACTGCACCATTCCCCCCTTCAAACCCAGGGGGTTGTCTCATCAACACTTCATGGTCCAAATTTGCATGCAGATATGCAGCATCAACATCAAAATGGTGCACTACTAGTTGTCTTACAGCAGCAATGGAAAGCATTAAACGAAAAGTTTCACTCTTTACAGTGTGAGAAAACACTTCATCATAACTCTCCCCTATAATCTGAGTGAACCCTCTGGCTACTAATCTGGCTCGAAAATGTGGTTCCTCAGATGCAAAGGTTTTCCTTTTATAAACCTACTTGCATGACACCACTCTGCCATCAGGTGGCAGCATTATGACCTCAAACACTTTGTTACTGTCAGGGGTTCAGAAGGAGAGACACAGGAGGGGGAGCAAATGGAGAGTGATGAGGAGGAGTACGAGGGGGGCGCAGGCAGTGACAGTGGCCAGAGTTATTCCACAAGCCTCTCTAGCGAATCGGAGGACTCACAGAAGGGAGCGCCGGTGGCCAGAGCGAGGGGGGCTCCAGGGGGGAAGCCCCAGGAGGAAGGGGCTAGCGGGGAGTCCCTGAGCAGCAGTTGGAAATCAGGACCAGCTTCTCCACCAGAGCGCAGTGGGGAGGGGGAGTCCCAGGAGTCGGGACCAGTGTCCTCACCACCAGAGGGAGGAGAGGAGTCAGGTTTGGCAACGCCCACATCAGGAAGCGGGGAAACGGTCAGAAGGAAAGTCACCGGCTGGGCGCGCGCGCCAAGTTCAAATGTACAGGGGCGCGGCACAGCGGGGAGCCCGGGAAGGGAGCCAGGTCCTAAAGCCCGCCGGAGGGAGGGGCAAGACTCAGGAGGCTCAGCGTCAGAGGAGTCCAGGAAGGAGGAAACCCCAGAGGGCAGAAGGACCCAGCGAAGGAAAGAACAGCGTAAGAGGTGGAGCCGGGCTAGAATCTTAAACTGGTGTGGGTGGAGCAGTGAGTCAGAGGGGACTTAGCCGGTCTAGCGTCGAGACGTGGGTCTGCGCGCCCAGAGCTTGGAAATGGAAACTAAACTTTAATAAAGACTTTTGTATATAACATCCACTGGGCGTTGGTCCTCTGTGAGCTGGGACCTAGCGGCAGTCCTGACAGTTACGTTTAAGAGAGTCCATTTCTTCTTTCACAGCTTGTTCCCACAAAGCACGTTCCCCAGGGGGCAAGTCTAAGACTTCATTATAACTTTGTGGTTCCACACAACTGACATTGCATACTCTCACTCCTCCTAGGGTCAAACGCTGAGGAGGTACACCCTTGTTTGAACGCTGGGAGCGCCTAGGCACAACTACTTCCTCTTCCCCCCTTATCTCTGGCTCTTCTTCCTCTTCCTCTAGAGAAGTATTATCTATTGCCACATCTTTTGGGGAAATCTGTGCCTCCTCCTCATCCTGCTCCTGTGTTGCCAATGGCTGATTAGAAACCTCTTCTAAGACTTCTGGGTCAGCGCCAGCGATCAATGGCGGATTCCCTCTGAGTCTCGGAGGGACCAGCTCCGTGGGATCTGGTCTTGCCGCTGCGGCAAAGCGGGGACCCTTCAAAAATCGTAGGCGGGGGAAGCCTGCGAACGTGGGGACTCGACGGGCACCATTTGCGCCCCCCCCCCAAGTTGCCAAGGAACCCTTTTAAGGGCTCCGGAGCAGGACGGGGGTGAGGCGCGGTGCTGAGAGTCGACTGCTTCTTCCGCGGAGTGAAGCCGCACAGCCGTTGTCGGAGAGCGCTGACTTTTTCCTGGGACAATTGGACTTAAAAGCAACTACCCGTGAGTAGGTTTACATTGAACTAATTGGAGAAAATTGGAGAAAATTGGAGAACATTTGAGTAAATTCGACACTGAAACGGGAAGGTACAAACAAGAAGTCTGCCTTCCCTGCTTGTAAATAGAGCAAAGCAAAGAGACTGTAAAGCGGAAGCTTTGAAAGACTTTTTAAAAGACGTAAATCCTAACATCAAGAAAGTCAATTCCCCTCCAGACTGCAAGAGTGGAGGGGGAAAGAGCTGAGAATATATACCTGCAAGAAAATGGGGGAAAGAAAGTTAATATCCGCTGCTTAAAACCTGGGAACGGGCTGCCCCCAGACAGGAAAAGCCGACCAGTGGAAAGCCTGTCGGCAACTTAAGAACTTCAGAATTAACTCTGCGAGAGAGATACAGTGTTTCCGGACATCTGATTTTAAAGTAACTTTGAACTACATTGAAACTGTTGTTTTTAAGGGAGTTGGGGGACTTAAAAGGGCCATATTTGTTTCAAGAAAGTTGCAAACTTTGGACTGCAACTGTGTCCCCCTAGAGGAGTACTGTCATTGTTGCAACAACAACTGGGCTATAGGAAAATTCCCTTTCAAAACAATCTTTTTCAGCCGTGGGAGCGACCTTGGATTCTCATGAGAGTGTTATGGCAAATGAGAGAGGGAAATTAGAGTTGGCACAGGAAAAGACTATGAGGTCTGGCAGACAATACCGAACTGACACTACACACCAGCGAAGGGCATCAACATCTGGAGCATCTGGTACATCAGGGGCTGCACCTTCACAGGCTAAAACAAAAGTTATGTCAGACTTCCGGAGGCAGCGCGAACGGTAATGGCTGCCCTCTTCTAAACAGGAGAGGGAAGCTCCGTTGAAACGGGTTGTCCGCTACGGCGAAGCAGAGACCCACATCGGAAAACCGCAGGCGGCAGAAGCCTGCGGTCTTGGGACCCGGTGGGCGCCAGGAGCTGCCCCCAAAACGTTGAAGGAACCCCGTAAGGGGCTCCGGATCGCGGAGGGGGTAGCGGCGCTGAGGGTCGCTCTGCAGTCAACGGAGTGAAGCCGCGAAGCTGTTGCCGGTGAGCGCTGACCTTTCTTCCTGAATCTACGTTTCGGAAAGCAACAATCCGTGAGTAATAAGGACTTTCAAAATTTTTAAAGCTCTAAAAAGCAACGGAATTTGGCTGAAAGCGGATTGACGAAAAAAAGGAAGTCCGTCTTCCGCTGCTACTGAACTTCAAAGCAAAGAGCAGGAGGTGTGGAGGCAGAGAGTGAACTTTTAACCTAATGGATCTGAGCACCCACTGAACCTCCTTTGAAGCAGAATAGGACTGTAAGCATTGGATTTTGTGTTTCTAATTTGGACTGTGACATCTTCTCCTATTGGAATTACAACTTAAGTTAAAAACCCAGGTGCTGGAACTGCCTGAGTAACTGTAGCAGTCAGCCTGCAGATTTGGACACTTTGAATTTAAACTTGGAAACAATCTGAGGGGTCTGGAATTGCTACTTTGAGGTATCATTTGGAATACCAGCAAGCACTATTTGAGACATTGTGTTCATTTAATACCAACTCTGCTAAAATTTATTACTTGAAGGTTCCTGGACATTAATCTTGATTTTATGAACTTTATTGGAATTGATCTCTTCCCGAAAGACTTTTTAAGCTCCCCCTAGAGGTTTTGGAATTTACAGCAGTGGCATTGTTTTACTTTCTCTTTCCCGGCCTCCTGTTTGACTGTTACCATCTGGGCCGTCTCTTTCTCTCTTTTTTTTTTATAATAATTTTTATTAAGGTTTTCCAAATTAAAACAAATTAAAACAAATTAAATCCAATTTATAAACTTTTTGCCAATAACCAGGACTTCCCCTCCCTACCCCCTCTTGTGTTCCAAATCTTCCAAATAAGCAATTAAATTCAACAAGTTCTTATCCCCAAATTACACTCATCATCAGTAACCCAATTTATCCAAATTCCCATCCCCTAAGATCGATCTATTCCCTTCCACGAGTTCCCCCCTTTCAAACATAGTACAGATGGAAATAAAATAAATATGAGTAGTGATTTTACAACCTTTGGATTCCAACTTTCCCTCCCCTCTTTCCCCTTTGCGTTTCACCTATCCCTCTACTTCTAATATCTTCCTGGAGTTCCCACATTACACTATGTCCCTCAGGTTCTTTGCCAGTCTTTAATTACGAGTGTCCAATCATAGAAGGAGTCTATCAAAAAAGGGGCCCATTTCTTCTATCCAGGTTTTTATATCCAGGAGTAAAAACTCCAATTTTGTTTCCATAAGCTTGTCAAACCTGGATATCCCAAATGTTCCCTCTCCCAGTTCTGTCCAGTTCTTGTTGTTTCCTTGTTCTTGTCAATCATTCTCCTCCTTTTTGTTTCTCTGTTCTCCCACAGAAATGTTCTTTTTCCACGTCTCTTTCTCATGGGAAACAACTCAGCCTGACCTTGACTTTTAGATAACTTTGGAATGAGTGGTGCAAGAAAAAAGGAGCCTAAAGAAAAGGAGCCCAAAGAAAAGGAACATAGAGTAAGAACTAGACAAACAACCTTAGCCACAGCCTTACAGCCACGTAGATCGTCTGTGCCTATTTTACTTTCTGAGGAAGAAGCTGCATCCCTGCCAAGGGCAGGAGAAGGAGAAACTGAGGAATTACAATTGGAAGATATGGCCTCTGGAACAACTGTTTCTATTTTAGAGAAAATCTATGAAAAATTGGAATCTTTGGACAAGAGAGTTGAATCCTTGGATAAAAAAGCTGATGAGCAAACATTTAAAATCGATCAAAACACAGAATGTCTAAATAGATTAACTGGACAAGTGGCACAGAATGCACAAGCAATTGGAGAATTGAAGGAGGCTACAGGTGAAAATCGGAAATTGGCTGAAGATACCAGCCAAAGACTTGGAAAGCTAGAAAAAGAGGTGAGACCACTCAGTAAACAAGTAGGAGAACACCAGACCTACCTTTCTATGATTGAATTACGGAACAGGGAGACTAACTTAAGGATAAGGTCGGTCCCAGAAGTGGAAGAAGACAACTTAGCTGAGTTTCTGACCAAAATATTCTCCAAGTTCTGGAACTTAGAAGAAAAAGACTTTAAAATTGTATCAGCTTTCAGGCTTGGAAGACTTACAAAGAAAGACAAACCCAGAGACTGTTTGATAACATTGAGATCAAAGGAGGAAAGGGACAAGATCCTGGGCCTGCATTACGGAAAGTCACTGGTCATTTTGGACAAAATAATTGAAATTTACAAGGACATTCCTAAACAACTTTTGGATCTTAGATCTGAGTACTTGGAACTAGCAAGACTGCTGAGGAGCAACGTAATCATCTTCAGGTGGGACTTTCCTCAAGGACTATCTTTTACTTTCAGAGGGAAGAAGATTAAAATTAGAACATCGGAAGACAGAGACAAATTTCTAAACGTGTACGGAGAGGACCTTCAAAAAGGACTTGAATTACCTTCAGGGCCTGGAGCACCAGAGGCACCGGCACCCTTGGATTCTGAAGACCCAGCTAATAAGGTACCACCCCCAGAAAAATAACCAGATTTATTCAGGATGTCTCTGCAACTGTTGAGTTGGAACATAAATGGCTGCAATATTCCGGAAAAAAGGAGGAAAATTTTTCATATATTAAAAAAGGAACAATTGGACATTATTTGCCTACAAGAAACACATGTGACTAGGCTCCATAGAAAAGTGTTAATTAACAAAAGACTTGGTCAGGAATTTATATCTTCAGACACAGTAAAGAAGAGAGGCGTGGTGATTTATGCAAAAGAGAGCCTGTCACCTAAATTTCTATTTAAAGATGAACACGGAAGAATTTTGGCAATCGAAATACAACACCAAGGAGAGAAGATTCTGCTATTAGGAATTTATGCACCAAATGAAGGAAAATCGGAATTTTATAAGAAGTTGCATGAGACTATGCTGGAGTATCTGGACTATGACAACATCATTATGATGGGAGACATGAATGGAGTCGTATCAACTTACATGGATAAGTCACAAAGCCAAAATGTTACGAAAGATGGCAGACTACCAAAGACCTTTTTTGAAATGACAGACAATATGGACTGGATTGACATTTGGAGAACGAAGAACCCCTTGGGAAAAGAAGGAACATTCTTCTCTGAAGCCCAGCTGACTTGGACAAGAATCGACCAAATATGGATAACTAGAGGTCTGGCACCCAAGGTCAGGAAAGTGGAAATCTGCCCAAAGACCTGCTCCGACCATAATGGACTGAAAATGGACATGACACTTCTACCAACCGGTTCCTTTAGATGGAAGATGAATGACAATTTGTTTAGAGATCAGGAGATTATCAAGAAGGCCCAAAAAGTCTTGAAGGACTATTTTGAGATAAACATGAGCACTACGGTGGAAAAAAGAATCATTTGGGACGCAAGCAAGGCTGTGATGAGGGGGTTCTTGATACAACAGAATGCCGTTAAAAAAAGAACACAAAATGAGAGGAAAGACAAGATCTTGGAGAAAATTAAAGAGTTAGAGAAGAAGTTAAGATCGAATCCGAAGTCACAGCCGATTCTGAGAGAAATTAAACTCCATCAGGCACAATATTCTAAACTGATGAACCAGGAAATAGAATGGAAGATCAAATTAATGAGACAAAAAACTTTCGAATCAGCAAATAAATGTGGGAAACTGCTGGCTTGGCAGTTGAAGAAGAGACAAAAGTTAAATGTAGTCACAAATTTGGAAATTGAAGGAAGAAACATTCAGAACCCCGTGGAGATTAGAAAGTGTTTTCAGAAATATTTCAAAAAACTATATACTCAAGGGCCGCAGAATGAGGCTGAGATTAAACAATTTTTGGGAAAAAATGGACTTAAAAAGCTTTCACAAGAAAATAGATCACTCCTGAACAGCAAAATAACACGACAAGAGATTGAACAAGCCATTCAGAACATGAAATTGGGCAAATCTCCAGGGCCAGACGGCTTGACCTCCAAGTATTATAAGACATTAAAAGATTATTTGATACAACCATTGATGGAGGTCAGTAATGAAATTATGGAGGGAAAGAAGGCGCCGGAATCGTGGAAGGAAGCTTTCATCACATTGATACCAAAATCGGAAATTGAGAAGACACAACTCAAGAACTACCGTCCCATCTCCCTTTTAAATGTGGATTATAAAATATTCGCAGATATTTTGGCAAGCAGACTTAAAAGAGCCTTAAATGAAGTAATTCATAAAGATCAGGCAGGCTTTCTCCCAGGTAGACATATGTTTGCTAATACAAGGAACATTATTGACATTTTGGAACTTTTGCAGACAAACATAAATACAAAAGCAGTGTTAATTTTTATAGATGCGGAGAAGGCTTTTGATAATATCTCTTGGAAATTTATGAAGGGAAATTTAAAAGAAATGGGAGTGGGACGGGGTTTTGAGAATGGGATTGATGCAATATACTCAGAACAGAAGGCAAAACTGATAGTTAACAATGTGGTTACAGAAGAGTTTAAAATTGAAAAAGGTACACGACAAGGCTGCCCGATTTCCCCTCTGTTATTTATTTCGGTTCTGGAGGTGCTCTTGAATAGGATTAGAGGGGACCGGTTGGTGCAAGGGATTCAGGTCGGAGCGAAACAATATAAACTCAAAGCTTTTGCAGATGACCTAGTCTTGACTTTGCAGGAGCCAGAATCTAGTACAAAAAGAGTATTACAACTGATTCAAGATTTTGGTCGGGTGGCGGGATTCAAACTAAATAAACAGAAAACCAAGGTGTTGGGGAAAAACTTGACAGATACAGAGTCAGAACGGTTTCAGAGAGAAACAGAACTAACTGTGGTTAAAAAAGTAAAGTACCTAGGGGTAAACATAACAGCAAAAAATCTGAGTCTATTTAAGGATAATTATGAAAAATGTTGGTCTGAAATCAAGAGAGACTTGGACAGTTGGTCAAAATTGAAGCTTTCTTTGTTAGGCCGAATTGCTGCTATTAAGATGAATGTATTGCCAAAGATGTTGTTTTTGTTTCAAACATTGCAAATTGTGGACAAGACAGAGTGTTTCCGGAAGTGGCAGAGAGATATTTCTAAATTTGTCTGGCAGGGCAAAAAGCCCATAATTAAGTTTAAGATATTAACTGATGCGAAAGAAAGAGGGGGCTTCGCCCTGCCAGACTTAAAACTGTACTATGAAGCCGCAGCTTTCTGCTGGCTAAAAGACTGGCTACTTCTTGAAGACACTGATGTGTTGGATTTGGAAGTTTTTAACAATGCTTTTGGCTGGCATGCATATTTATGGTATGATAAAGTTAAGATCAATAAGGCCTTTAAGAACCATATTGTCAGGAAAGCAGTATTTAATGTCTGGACAAAATACAAAGACTTATTGGAAAACAAAACTCCGAGGTGGCTGTCTCCTCTGGAAGCCAAGGCCCGAAAAAGACCCAATATGGAGGCCAAATGGCCAAAATATTGGGAAATATTAGAAAAAGACGGTGACAATTGGAAATTGCAGAGTTTGGAGAAAATGGAGGGTAAAGTGCGAGACTGGTTACATTACGCCCAGATTAAAGAAGTTTTTAAAAATGACAAAAAACTAGGGTTCCAGGTGGAGAAATCGAAGTTGGAGACAGAACTGTTAGAACCAAAGACTAAGGTACTATCAAGAATGTATAACTTGCTGTTAAAATGGAATACACAAGACGAACTGGTTAAATCTGCTATGATAAAGTGGGCACAGGATATTGGGCATAACATCATGTTTGAGGACTGGGAAAGGTTGTGGACCACTGGGCTGAACTTCACTGCATGTAATGCTTTGAAGGAAAATGTAATGAAAATGATATATAGATGGTACATGACCCCAGTTAAACTTGCCAAAATATACCATTCGTCTGATAATAAATGTTGGAAATGTAAGGAAAATGAAGGAACATTCTTTCACCTCTGGTGGACCTGCCCTAAAGTGAAGGCCTTCTGGGAAATGATATATAATGAGCTGAAAAAGGTATTTAAGTATACCTTCACCAAGAAACCAGAGGCCTTCCTCTTGGGTATTGTCGGCCAGAGGGTGTTAAAGAAGGACTGAACATTTTTTATGTATGCAACAACAGCAGCAAGGATACTCATTGCAAAGAATTGGAAGACTCAAGATCTACCCACACTGGAAGAATGGCAGATGCAGCTGATAGACTATATGCAACTGGCAGAGATGACCGGCAGAATCCGAGACCTGGGAGAAGAAAGGATGGAAGAAGACTGGAAGAAATTTAAAACTTATTTACAAAAATATTGTAATTTGATTGAATGTTAAGAAGGATGCTTGATCATAAATAATTGGCCACCACTAAACTAGATTGAAATTAGATGATAAGTGAGATTAAGGAAAAGACAAATCCTTTGGGAGAACTATCAGATTATATTTAAACGAGTGGATATAAGATTGTAAACAAGATGATAATTTGCTTGAAAAAACTTTTTAACAATGTAAGTGGGAGCAGGAGACGTGAGGAAGTCCAAACAAGTTATGAGATTTTGTGTATGATATAAGCAATGTTGTTTGTTATTTATGCTTTTCTCTTATAAAAATTCTTAATAAATATTTAAAAATAAAGAACAAAACAAAAGTTATGTCGTCTGAAGACGTTTTGGCACAGGCACTTGGAAAAATCAATGAATCTTTGGAAAATTTAGCTAAGCAAGTAGCTGAGACAAATAAACAAGTAACTGAAGCATCTGCCAAAATTGATTTGAACACTACAAGTATTAATAATTTGGGACAGAAGGTGAACTCCAATACACAGTCTATCGAAAAACTATTACAAGAATCTGCTTCGACCCGAAAGGTAGCTGAAGAAGCAAAGGAAATTGCAACTGCTACTCAAGAGAAGATACCACCAGTATACAGAAAATTGGAGGACCACGGCCTGACACTTTCTATGATTAAGAGACAAAGAAAGAAATTTAAGAATCAGGGCGGTACCAGAAAGCGAGAAAGATAATCTGGCTGACTTTCTTACACAGGAATTTACAGACTTTTGGCAACAGGATTTAGGGAAGGAAGAATTTAAGATAGTGAGTGCATTTAGACTCGGCAAAGGACAAAGGAGGAATAAAGTAAGAGACTGTTTGATCACTTTCCGAACAAAAGAGGAGAGAGATAAAATTTTGAACCTGCACTATCAAAGACCTTTGGAAATTGGAGATTCGAGAGTGGAGATTTTTAAGGACATTCCAAAACATCTTCTGGACTTAAGGACCAATTACGGAGACTTAGTTGCCCTGTTGAGAAGAAACGGAATTCTCTTTAGGTGGGAATTTCCCCAAGGCCTATCTTTTAAATATAAAGGAAGAAAGATAAAAATAAGAACAGTTAACGACAAAGACAGATTTTTGAAAAATCACGAAGACCTACAAAAAGAAGTAGAATCCGGAGAAGACCCAAGAGCACTGGAAAAAGGAATACTTGATATAGCAAACTTATCTTTTGGACTGCACAGTCCAAGGAAAGAGACACCACCGACAGAACAAGAACAGTTACTTGGAGCAGTTGGAGGTAAAGTGAAGTAACCCCATCATCATGGCTCTGCAACTTCTTAGTTGGAATTGTAATGGTCTTAACTCCCCTCGCAAGAGAAAAAGCGTTTTTCATATACTAAAAAAGGAACAATTGGACTTGATTTGTCTACAAGAAACACATGTAATGAAGCTACACAGGAAAATACTTATTAATAAGAGATTGGGACAAGAATTTATTTCATCTGATAAAGTTAAAAAAGAGGAGTTGTAATATATGCAAAGGAAAGATTATTACCGAAATTAATCTTTAAAGATGAGCAAGGAAAATTCTTGGCAATTGAAATTCAAGTTCAAGGAGAGAAATTTCTGATTGTAGGAATTTATGCACCAAATGAGGGGAAATCTGAATTCTTCAAGAAGTTGCATGAGACTTTACTGGATTATTTGGGTTGGCATGGATTATCTGGGTTGGCATGGATCACAGTCCATCTGTCCTGGTCAACAAAGTCTGCGCTTCATGACAGAACCACGCATCCTGGGCATAAATTGAAACGCCACCCTTTGCCATAGGGTTGGTATCCCACAAACCACAGTCTCTGCGCTCTAGCACCCCCTTTTTGGCGCTGAGCTTTGTGGATATTTATGGAGCACTGTCCACTCTGGTTCTTGCCCAAACAATACACAATAAGGAATATCTTTTATAGAGCTAGACCAGGTTCTATTAATCAGAAAGTTTGCTGTGAGGAAAGCCTCACCCTACAGCCTATGGTTGTGACCCAGTCCTGCATCCACTAGCAGGCAGTCCTTTACTGACTGTATTACAGCCCCACGTCTTTCACACAGACCATTTTCAACAGGGCTATAAGAGTTAGTTAAACGGTGAGTGATCCCCCTTACATCACAACCATGCCCCAAATTGTTTGTTCAGAAATTCCCCGCCCCTATCTGTTTGCAACTGCAAACAGCTTGGCCAACCCATTCTCTGAATGAGGGAGGGAGGGAGGGAGGGAGGGAGGGAGGGAGGGAGGGAGGAAGAAAGAAAGAAAGAAAGAAAGAAAGAAAGAAAGAAAGAAAGAAAGAAAGAAAGAAAGAAAGAAAGAAAGAAAGAAAGAAAGAAAGAGAGAGAGCGCAAGCAAGCGAGCGTTTTGCACTCTGCATGCGCTCAGAAACACTGGGCCCATAACCTGTAGGTGTTTGTAAAAAAAACAAAAAACGGTTCTGACCTCCCTTTGTCACCTCAGCCTGGTCCTCGGACCCTTGTCAGCATAAAAGAGTCCACAAGAAGAGTATCCTTGCAGAGTACTTTCTGCTTTTATTCTTAAAAGTCTTTCTGCAAAAGCTAGCTGGTAGTGTTGATGTGTGTACAGATGGTCAGTCGCTTTTGCAGAAGAGCCACAGGTAGGGCTGGGAGAGAGACTCCTGCCTGAAGCCCTTGAGAGCTGCTGCCAGTCAGTGCAGACAAGACTGAGCTAGATGGACCAAGGGTCTGACTCAATACATTGAAGTATTCTATGCTCCTATCCATATTGGTTAATGTGTCCATCCCTGCAATGTCTACATATTTCAATAACCATTTCTGTATACTTGTGAGTTTGCGGGCTTTTTTCCAGTTACATGCCTGCATGATGTCTGTCCCAATCAATAAGTTCATAGTTAATGATTTCATTACCCTTTAAATATCTTCCTCTTACTTCTGATATATAAACAGATATAATTTGCTTCTAGTAATCATATGCTACTTGGCACTCCCACAATGTATAAAGTTTGTCTCAACAGCTTAGAACCTCCAACTTCTAAACTGTGCAACTGTCATTTAGTGTAGCTGGTGTTTGATTAACCCCACAACAATAATTTATATTGTGCTTAATGAACAGATAAGCTTAATGATAATTTATTTACTGCACACCATATGCCATTCCATTTTTGTTCTGATATAATCTACTATATATTTAGGGGAAAGTCTCTATGCATTTGGACACCTCTTAAGATGCTGAACACAGAGTTTGTATTTGTTTGGATACAACTGGACACCTTTTTGAATCAAGATGGTGGGCTGAACCTTTCAAAACTGCAGTGGTTTCAATCAGATAGGGCAGGGGTCTGCAACCTTTAAGACAAAAAGAGCCACTTGAACCCGTTTCCGAATAATAATAAAAAACTGGGAGCCGCAAAACTCATCATTATTAAAATAACTTTTTTAAAACTTTTTTATTATTTCTTTGTTTGACCCCTCAGAATTACTCCTCCTCATAGAAATAAACGTTAAATTAACATGTTACCTTTTGTGTGTGTGTGTTCTTCACTCCCTTTCAAAACAGTGACCAGCGTACATGCCCCTTACAATGTAGCGGGCGGGCGGGAAGGTGATGTTAGGGGGGTGCGTGACTAACGCACGCACCGCCCCCATGCGACATCACAGCCAGTACAGCGCCCGCCACAGTGGGGAGTGTCGGGGCGCACAATGCGCCTCCTCCCCTCGCTAGTATCCGCCCCGGAGCCGCGGCAAAGGTGTAAAAGAGCCACATGCGGCTCCGGAGCCGCGGGTTGCAGACCCCTGAGATAGGGCAACCAGGTACTGTAGAGCAGTTTCTCCCCAAGCTGGTGCCCTCCAGATGTTGTTGGACTCCAGTTGCCACTACTCCCAGCCAGCATGGCCAATGGTCAGGGAGGTTGATGGAAGTTGTAGTCCAGCAACAAACACTTGGAGGTCACCAAGCTGGAGAAGGTAGAGGTAGACTGAAGGAGGAGCCCATGGTGGCTGACTTGGCTCAGGACATTCCAGAAGCTGGAACTGGCTTTGCAATGGAATTCCATCCCTTCTGACTCAGAAGTCCCTCTGAATTCAATTAGACTAACTTTTATGTGCTGGCTGCAGCAAGTCAGCACTGTTTTGAATGAAGACAAGTGTGTTGGTGTGTGTGTGTATGGTTTGGGAAAGGTCCTCCAGAGCTGATGCCTTTTGATCTAATCCATCTTCAGCTTTCTGCCAGCCTTGTGCTTATATTCCATGCTTCAAATGTCTCATTCAAATGTCTGGAGTGTCACGGCTAAAAATTGGCTGCTGTTTCTTTAATGCTTAAAAAGCTGGGTCAGCATGAGTCAGCAGCCTGCACCGGGTTGTATATATAGAGTGAGAAATGTTCGTTTGTTGGTTGGGTTGGTTAGTTAGTGAAAGCTGGTAGTGTTGATGTGTGTACAGTTGGTCAGTCGCTTTTGCAGAAAGGCTTTTAAGAATAAAAGCAGAAAGTACTCTGCAAGGATACTTTTCTTGTGGACTCTTTTATGCCGACAAGGGTCTGAGGACCAGGCTGAGGCGACAAAGGGAGGTCAGAACCTTTTTTTTTGTTTGTTTTTACAAACACTGACATGGAGCTCCCTCCAGTGGCAGTCTGTGGTGGAGTTCAATCTGGGAGTTGTGCAGTTTTGTCCCATTTGGAGAAAAGTTGATTTAAAGAAAGCAGAGAAAAATCGAACTGAGTTTGAACATCTCCCACAAAACTTACTAGGTCATGAGAAAGGAGCAAGAGATGGAAATAACTACAGAATTTATTTAAATAGAAGCATGGCTTTTTAATTGACTATTGGAATAACAAAGCTCAACAATGAAAAGGCATGTCATATTAGAATTATTGTACTCAAATTGCTCCTATTAACTCTCTCTCCTCTTTCCAGCCCTCTCATCTCTTTCATCTCTCTCTCGCTTTCTCTTCCCCACCCCACCTCATATAAACTAGAGTATTTTTAATAGTGATTTATGGAGAATTTGAAAGGGTGAAGTAAATGACTTTGAGCTTACTTATATCCATCCAGAAGGGGAAGAAATGGAGGCAGTGAGAGATTTTACTTTCTTGGGCTCCATGATCACTGCAGATGGTGACAGCAGTCACAAAATTAAAAGATGCCTGCTTCTTGGGAGAAAAGCAATGACAAACCTAGACAGCATCTTAAAAAGTAGAGACTTCACCTTGCCAACAAAGGTCCATATAGTTAGAGCTATGGTTTTCCCAGTAGTGATGTGTGCTGATCCAGGGGGGAGGTTACCGTGGGGCGAGGTCCAGGACCTGAGTCAAGGGTCGGCAGACAGTCCTCCACAGGCAAAACGAGGTCCACAGCGAGGAGCCGGGCAAGGACAGGAACTCTGGGGGAACAGGACTGGGTGCTGGCCGAAACAGCTCTTCAACGACATTGCTCCCACAACCTGGGACCAGGCTGACTGGCCTTTATCTTCTCTGGGGCCAGGGGCGGTCCCAGCCCCCAGGTGACCCGCCTCTCCTGGCCTTAAGGCGAGGACTCCTCCTGGGAGAAACCAGTTCCCTCCGCCTCTCTGCCCTGAGCTTCTGCAGCTCAGGAGAGGCCGGTGGGTTACTGGACCCAGGGGGAGACTCACTTTCCCCTGACAGGGCTGGGAGAGGCGCACCTGTAGGCAATGCGTCCTCAATCGCCTCTGGAGCCAGAGTGGATTCACCTGGAGCCTCCTCCTGAGGATCCGGCACAGGTGCAGGCACTTCAGAATCAAGGCCCTGCCCCAGCTCAGCTGGCCCTGGAGGCGGGGACTCCTGTGCAGGCTGGGATTCCCTCCGGTTCAGCCTCTGAATCGGATTCCCAGGCCATCACATGATGTATGGAAGTGAGAGCTGGACCATAAAGAAGGCTGATCGCTGAAGAATTGATGCTTTTGAATTCTAGTGCTGGAGGAGACTCTTGAGAGTCCCATGGACTGCAAGAAGATCAAACCTATCCATTCTGAAGGAAATCAGCCCTGAGTGCTCACTGGAAGGACAGAACGTGAAGCTGATGCTCCAAAACTTTGGCCACCTCATGAGAAGAGAAGACTCCCTGGAAAAGATCCTGATGGTGGGAAAGATGGAAGGCACAAGGAGAAGGGGACAACAGAGGACGAGATGGTTGGATAGTGCTGTCAAAGCTACTAGCATGAATTTGACCAAACTGCGGGAGGCAGTGTGTGATGGACTGGGATTTGGACTCAGAGGTTGAACCTGAGGAATCCCAGCCTGCACAGGAGTTCCCGCCTCCAGAACCAGCTGAGCCGGGGCTGGGGCCTGAGTCTGAAGGGTCCTCAGCTGGTGCCTGCACCTGAGGATCCAGCACAGGTGAGTCTGCTCTGGCCCCTGAGGTGATGGAGGACCCATTGCCTGCAGGTGCTGCACTCTCAGCCCCATCAGGGGAAGAAGAGGTTGCCCCTGGGTCCGGTAACCCTCCAGCCTCTCCTGAGCTACAGAGGCTCAGGGCAGAGAGGTGGAGGGAACTAAGTTCCTGCAGAAGGAGTGCTCGCCTCCAGGCCAGGAGAGATGAGTCACCTGTGGACTGGGGCCACCCTATGCCTCCGGGCAGATGAAAACCAGTCAGCCCCAGTCCCAGGTTGTGGGAGCAACGTTGTTGCTAGCCTGTTCCTGCCTGCACCCTGTCCTGCTCTTCTGCCAGAGTTCCTCCCCCCACCCGACTCCCTGCCTTGGACCCAGCTACAGCTTTGACGGACAGCCTCCATACCGCACCATCGACCTTGGACTGGACTCGGACCCCGCCTCTCGGTTAGCCCCCAGGACCAGCACATATTGGCTGATACAACCAAGAGAGCTATTTCAAAAGCTGGTGTTGTTTTTATGCCTTGTTTGAAAGCTGATATTGATGTGTGTGTACTTGATGGCATGAAATGTGGGTTACTTTCTGTCTATGCTCTTGACAATGCTGGTTTTCGGGTCCAGTTTGGCCTGGGAGTCGAGCCAAGCAGGCCTCAAGATTTATGAGAGGCCTGCTTGGCTTTTAACAAACATCCCGCTCCCTTTATATCCGCTGAAGTTGATTCCTTGAACAGGAACCAAACTTGGGAACTGGTACCGGTAGTCCCAGGAATGAGACTGGTTGGCAGCAAATGGGTCTTCAAGGCCAAGACAGACCAGAATGGCAAGGTAGTCAGACACAAAGCCAGATTGGTTGCCAGAGGTTTTTCACAGGTACCAGGACAGGATTACCACGAGACCTACTCACCCACCGTCAAATATGAGAGCATTCGACTGATGCTCAAGATTGCTGCAGAGGAGAAACTGCATGTTTCCCATCATGACATTAATACAGCTTTTTTGTATGGGGTTTTGGGGGAGGAGCTGTTTATGCTTCCACCTGATGGAATGCAGATACAGAAGGAAATGGTCTGTAAACTTCGCAAATACTTATATGGTCTCAAGCAGAGTGCCAGGTGTTGGAACACAAAACTCACTGAGACACTGCTTTCTCTAGGTTTTCACCAGGGCAAAGCTGATCCGTGTGTGTTTGTCAAGGAGGAGGGGCAAAACAAACTGTATTGTTTATGTTTTGTTGATGATCTTGTGATGTTTTGGAAGACTCAGGCTTTGTACCAAAGCACCCTCACTCAGCTGAAGGAGCACTTTGACATGAAGGATCTTGGTGAGGTATCCAACTATCTTTCTCTGCAGGTGGAGAGGGACCAAGCAGGTAATTTTCTGGTACACCAAACACAGAAAATTGCTGATGTATTAACCAGGTTGAATTTGGTTGATGCAAACCCAGCAGATACACTGATGGTGACAGGTTACCAGGTAGATAGTACTGCTGAAGCGTTTTCTGACACTACGCTGTACAGATGCATTCTAGGCAAGCTGAATTTCATTGCTAGATGCTCAAGACCTGACATAGCTGTAAGCACTAACCTGCTTAGCAGACATGCTAACAATCCTACTGTTCAGGATTAGAAAGCTCTGAAGTGCATAGCCCGCTATTTGAAAGGGACTTTGCACTACAGGCTGAGGTTCACCAGTCAGAAGACTGGAGGTCTTGAAATCTTTGCAGATGCTAGTTTTGGAAGTGACACCACGGATGGTACAAGCACTTCTGGAGTATGCTACATGTACAACCACTGTCTGTTTGACTGGTTGTGCAAAAAGCAGACGACAGTGAGCCTAAGTTCCTGTGAAGCAGAACTCAATGCTCTGTCATTTTCACTCATGGATTGTGAATGGTTGATGCAACTGTTTAAGGACATCGGAGTTTCTGTGAAATGTCCTATACAAGTGTATAAAGACAATAGATCCTGTTTGGCTTTGCAGAACTCAGAGAGTTGCAAGCAAAGAACCAAGTACTTGCAGATTAAGCTACATCGTGCAAGAGAGTGTATTCAGAAAGGACTCATTCAGGTGTCCTACATGCCAGGAAATGAAATTCCTGCTGATCTGTTGTCTAAGGTTGTTAACAGAGAACAACTTAAGGTTTATGTACAGAGGTTGCAATTGGGTTGAACCACGGGTACTACAGGTTACACGGAAAGGGGGAGGATGTTAGGGTATTTCCGTTCCACCTTAAAAGGGAGCAGGATGTTTGTGTCGCAGCCTGCGTATTTCCTGTTCACAGGATGTTTCTGTTGTGTCTATGCTTTCGTTTCGTGTCTGAGACACTGAAGCAGGCAGTCATGTTTTTTCTTTGTTCTGACCAACGCTGAATAAACTTGTAAATATGCTCTCCTGAGTGCATCTTTCGCTGTGCGAACTCTGCTGATAGAGCATGCAAGAGCTCTGGAATGTGGGAAGCTATTTCTGGGGCTCGTGTCACTAATTGCTGATACTGTATCTACAGGAGATCGATGGATCGTCCGGAGCCGATGTGGAGTCACGATGGGCTTTATCTCCCTGGCAGTATCCCAACAACAGGTTTCGGGCCTAGATTCACAGCACTTACAGGAGAGTAAGACTGCAACAGACTGCTGTGAGGTATGTGAAAAACCTTTGTACCTTTGGGACGGAGGCTTGGGTATTGATTCCCAAACAGCAGCACAGGAAAGGTGGCCCTAGATCACGCAAAATGATTTTCTGTGGAT